>NW_008795909.1:3434985-3501303 GCF_000699145.1 Aptenodytes forsteri | reverse complement strand
TTGTTTTTTTTTTTTTTTATTGACTTTGAGAGCAGGTTTGTTACTTGCAATCGCTTGGGGACTGGAAACTTTTGCCTAGGTACGTCAAAGTATTTTTTCCCCGAGATACATGCGTTATTCTTATCTGGAGCGGCTGCGTCGCGTAGATAGGGTCTTTAGAGGGAAATAAGGCGGCGTGTGTTTCTCTCCCTTGCGGGGTGTTAGGTACCGGCTTTCCGTCCTAGTGCCGGAAAAAGAAAGCAAATGCTCTCCCACGCCTTGAGCATCAGCCTTGTCAGCAATGGCATGTTTCTTCCTCCTCTGGTTTTTCATTCAAAGCAGTCTGGCGGTAACGAACCCTCCATTTCATCACAGCGCTCTCCTAAGCAGTACTCGCCTGAATATAAGGTCATTGCTGCGAGCGTATCGTGTTTGTAATCAAGTCTGTTGTTAGCCTGTCTTTATATTCATGGTTTTTAGTTTTGAACAGTGCCCTTCGTATGCCTGTGTGTGCAGCTGAAAGATGAATGGGAAGGTAAATATTTAAAAAAAAAAAATTGTGCTAGAATGAGCTTAGATTGTACCGCCTGTCAGACACACTTCAAAGTAAATAAATGAATTTTTGATCACGCTCTGAATGTTTCAGAAGCAGTGAAGGTCTTGTAGTAAAAGATGTTAAACATTCTGTCGCTGTCGCAGGGGCTGGCAAATCTGGGGCCACCTCCCGTGGCCTGTCTTCATGGCAGCCCTACCTCACCCTGAACCTGTGGTATTGCTGAGAAATGGTGCACGTAGTGGTGGTGATGTGCAGCCTTTCACAGCCTGATGGGCCAGCCAACCTAACCAAAGCTGCCAGAACTCTTACGCCCTCCAAGGTTGTGTGGGGAAGTTGCCATTATCTGGGTAATTAGCTGGGAGCCAGGCTAGTATGTGGAGAGAGGACAGCGCGGAGAAGATGCGTTCACCAGCAGTGGTGGGTTCCAGCTGTGATGGGAGACCCACAGGGCTTCGGCTTCAGTGTCCGTGTTGCCAGTGGAGTGCAGCAGTCGCAGGGTGGATGGTGGAGCACTGATGCCTCACGCTGTTGTCAAATAGTTCTGTTTGCACCAGCCATGGGTTCTAACTGGTGTGCAGGAGTTGTCCGTCTATGGCCATCTGCTTTGTAGTTATAGTGGTTTGTCTATACCTTCAGATGGTGTATGCATGGAGCTTAGACACCAGGTCTGCATTTGACCTGGCACAGATGTTCCAACTGCTTTTAATTCCTGTGACTTGATGCTTTGGGACCCAAATGCATCCCTGCATTGTTTACTTCTCTCGGGGGAAGAGATAATAAAGATACTCTGTAATGAAGCACTGGAGTATTTAACCATCTTCTAAATGTTGACACTTCAAACTTCCCTAGAGTGAATTGCCCCAGCACGTTCTCACCTGGTACTCCTGCAGAGCCAGCACTGCCCACCCTTGGGGTTTAAAGGGTCCTCCGTGTGAGTCATCCAGACATCTTGGTGGTGCCTCAGGCCAGCATCTGTTCTGATGTTTCCAGGAGGGCTTGTTGGGTAGGAGAAGTGACCAGCTTGCCGCAGTCTGCCTCCCTGTCCCTCCACACGTACCCGTGCATACAAGAAGAGGGAGCCCCGAGGGTAGAATAACAACCCATAGTTTTTCTGGCAGATAGTGAACTGACATGTTAACCTCAGCTGGAGTCTGCCCAGCTCACATACAGCTCTTACCTCCAGGTAGAGTCTCAGTTGTCTTCCTGGCCTTGTGGGAGATGAAGAAGCAAAGGAGCCGGGGGCCCCTGCCAGGTCCATATAAACCTGTCCCTGGAGCCAGGCTGATAAAACTTGATGATAACAGGAGGCAAAAGTTGCTCACAAACCTGTTTGCTTCATGATGTGCCGATTGTAATCTAAGAGGACTTCTGTAGTCCTTCAGCTTTGCTCAGGCCTGAAACCAGTCTGACTGATGATTATCAAGGGTGTCCAACATCACCCTGCTGCTTTCTCTTGTGGATGTAAATCAGGAGTAATTGCACAGTAGTCAGTGGAATAGCACCAGGTCAGCGATGGGACTGTGGCCATGGGAAGTGCTTTCTTACCGTCTTCTCCGCAGCCTTGCTCTGGAAGGGTGCCTGGGGAGCAGGCAAACCAGAGGCCATAGCTGATGTTAGGAGATGAGTCTAAATAGCAATCTACTCTTTTTCCTGGTGAGAACTGTTGATTTCCTAGCAACATTCAGGGCTTTGTCTGATCTTTTTTAACCATAAGAGGTGAGAAGCATCCTTGGCTTACTCATAGCAGCTGAAATTGTGAGTACATAGAAAAAGCCATCCTGCTCAGAAATATGTGAGAATGCCAGTGCTCTGAACCAAGAAGAAATTTTTTTTTGTTGCCCAGTTTAACGCAGCCCTGCCGATATTGCTGTCCTTCACTCAGTGAAACTCTCCTGTTAGCTTCCAGATTGCTTGTTTTCCAATATATGACATCCAGTTAAAAGATCTCTCCTCTTCAGTGTGCCCTCACAGTTACTCCATCCATATTTCATAATTCAAGTCTGCAATCCGAAGCCGCAAGGGGTCCAATAATAAAAGCTTTTTGCAGTAAATACTGTGCTAACTTAGGCCAAGCCACGATTGAATGCTAGAGGCCAAGGAAAAATGTAAGCCCAGCAAAAAGCTTTAATCACAAGGGATGGAGAGAATACGTAGGCCTGAGATATATCAGTTCCAACCATATTTCCTAAACCCCTCAGACTCATGAGAAGTTAGCTTCTTGTGCTAAGTGCTAGATACGTTTAAGGGTTCTCTGGAATTTGCTGTGGTTGAATGTCTTTTTGAAAACTGGGAAGATGTTTCAGTCACTTTGGTTTCTCCAGAGCCACTTTTCACTGTGGGAGGAAACTGGACTGCATGACTAGCCAGTAAGACAATGAGATTCCACCCCCCCCTTCATACTTTATTCCTCTCCTGCCATATTCCTCAAGGATAATAGTTTTAATTTCTGAGTACATACACTTAAATATGTCTGTGTTTGTGTAATGAACAAATAAATAAGATTTCTTTTCTGGTACAAGCTGTGCACAATGAAATCGATGGAGTTTTATTTTCGAGCAATCAGTTGAAGAAAATAATCAGTTACTACCAAAAGTAAACACAGATTGTGACGTGTCTGCGCGCAGTCATCAGGACGCTGTAGGCTTAAGCTACATCTGTCATACTACTAATGTGGATTCTGTAAGTCATTTGACTTATTAAAGCGATGTTTTGGATATCAAACTGGTATCTGGAAGTAAAGACTTCACAGTCTGCCTTTGCGCGGGGCAATCTGAAGTAAACCAGATGTGTCAAATGCAGCAAAAAAATTCTATATTCAATTGCTTTTCTCTGTTTTTTGGTGCTCTGTAATGTGTGTCCGTTTGGATGGTATGTGTGACCTAGCAAGCGCCAGCAAATTATTGTCAGTTGTAATTTACTGCCTTGCTCTTAATAAAACCACGTACCTGCAGGTAAATTACTGCTATTTGTGCTATTTTCTGTTGCCCTTTTCTAGCTTATTTTTTTTTTTAGACTGCTTAAAAAGCACCTGAATGATGCAGTTATTGAAGTATTTTTAGTGGAAAAAATTATTAGGAAATGCTTTTAAGTTGCATGATAGCTTTTTTAGGAAGCTTGTTCTTGCTTTATGAGCAATAGCATTGAGATGCAGAGTTTGTCATTATTAAAGTGGTGAAGTTTTTACAAAATTCTCATCATTCCTGGTGTCCAACTGCTTTTTTTTTTTAATGTAAACCTTCAGTATTTTTACTTACATCTAGTACCTCATCTCTATCCAGTTAGGATCCTCTGTGAAATACTCCCTTTTTTTTTTTTCCTGGTGCTGTGCTAAACATTGAAGTCTTGACTTAGTAAAAACTTCCCTTTTAACACAGTGTTTGTTGAGGAAATATTAATTTCACCAAAGAGGCACACATTTTTAAACTGTGTACTTACTCTGGAGCCAAAGAGGACTTTTCTAAAGTGCCTTAGACTGCAGATGATCGAATTTAATTTTGTAAATGAACTTTGCAGCATGATTAAATTTGAACTTGATTACATTAGGCTTCTCAACATCGCGTTTGTGCCTTATTGGAGGTAGTCTTTTCATATTACTGCTATTTATGGATCTTATTCAAGTGTTTTATATTCTGGTTGGGTTCTGCAATGCAGTTGGTTCAAGCTACTGCTTATATCTGTTCCAGTTGTGCAAGAAGTGGAAAATATCCTTTATTTAGAACAGGTCACATGTGCTTGCATCCAGGAACCGCGTCTCAGTGTGTTTTAAAAAAAATAAAAATGTATCTTGGAGGAACAGATTTTAAAAGTTCCTGAAATATTTTTCCGTCTGTTACAGAGGAACATTACGTATTTTAAACTAAAAGGTAATAATAGCTGAGTTTAAAGTGATACGTAGGCTAGCACTGACTGAAGTCAATGGTAAAAGTCTTAACCGACATCAGTGGGAGTAGAGCTAAGCCAAAAGTATGTCTCTTTGAAATCTCTCTGGTAACATTTTTGTGAGTGAGTCAATAATCCCATGTTTATTCTGCACCTCAAATTTGCTTCACTGGGAAGGAAACCCTCGCCACATCTTTTTGTACTCTTTTATTTTTGAAAACAGTCTTAAAAGGAAACGCGGCAATTGGAGTGTCTATTGTATAAACATGTGGAGACAATAAGTGGTATTTCTTTGTATTTCTTTATAGTGGGAGCCGGTGCTGCTCCCTGTCTGTAGCAGAGCGTTTTCCGTGGTGAGAGATCCTGGTTGACCTTTTCTCTTCAGCGAAACTCTCGCTCTGTTATTTGCAGTAGGCCTTTGCTATTTAGCAAGGAAACAGAAATAGCCCATGAAATTCAGTTCAGCGTTTGCTTTGATAGAAACTATTGAACGTCACCTTTTTGCTTCCCTAGCCTGCTTTCCTCGGGAGGATTTTGTTTAGCTGCCAAGCTGATGAGAGAGTGCACAGATATTTTGAGGCTGAGCTGACTGCACTGACTGTGCACCTTTTAGCACGCAGATGTATTTTCTTTTTATTTATCGGACTGCTGGCTGTATTAGTTGCGCGCAAGTACATATGCACTCTGCGTGAAATAAATCCATACCTTTCTGGTGAGCAGGAAGCTTCCCTAGCAGGCTGCTATCGATTAACAGGATCCAGGTGATAATTTGAATCAATATATTCTTCTGCCTTTTAAAAAATGGCTGAAAATAAATGGATGCAGCCCTGCTGATGGATAGCTGGGGTGCCCCTGGTACTGCTTGTTTCCCTGCGAGTAGTGGAGGGAATTTCACAAGCCTCTGGACGAGAATTTTTGGGGCTGCTCTGAACCTACCAGTTGTCATTGTGGAGCTTATTCTGCGCTGTGTGTGTTTTTATTTGGCGCTGAGGGTGATGTATCGGAGGTCCGTTCCAGCACGGTGGTAGGCAGCGTGAGTAATTCCTGCTGTACAGTTTGGTCAGGATCTAGAAGAAGATTGGGAAACAAGAGCAGAAGAGATTTGCAGATGCATTATTTTACAAACAAATTTAGCCTCTCGCCACATTCTATGATTAAAAGTTTAACGGGAAGAAATCTGTACAGCTGCTTAAAAATGAAGGTACAGGAGAAACCTGTTCTGACACTTACTATGCTGTCCTCCTATTTCTAGGTTTGCTTTCCAAAGCAACACACTTTAAGACTTTGAAAATGAAATGGAAGGAGTAATTTTCTGTTTACTTTTCTGCTAAAGATTGAAATTGCGTGTTGGCTGTTAATTGTCTTCCGAGAACTGTCTGCTGTTTCAGTGTTGAGAACAAAATGAGAGTCCAACTTCCATTAAGCTGGTCAGGCTCTTGGCCATTATTGTCTGTCTCGTTCTATTTTGGATTCAAAAAGTTTTTGAAATACATGGGTTGTAATGTTTTTATCTGGTAAAATTCACTGTCTTTTAATATATTTTTTTTCTGGAACAAAGACAACATGATTAAGCAGTATGGCATGGCAGATTTTGCTGGACAGTTAACTGTTGCATCACTATCATATTATACTAGAACTGTGATTATTTTATCTTTTTTAATAATCCCAGCAGCTAAACGGTAACAGGACAATTATTGGCTTGCATGTAGTTTTACACTTCACTTCATACTGGGGAAAAACAGCACATAAAAAGGAATATTGTTGCATATTCCTAATATAATATTGTTACTGCTTTATCTGCAACAGCTGTAAAAAAGCTGATGCTGCTTTGAGTGTCAAGATTGAAATATTTAGGTTCACTGGAACCAAAGACGGTAATACGGTCTGAAACGGATCAGCCTGTCCTCCGGCCCATCTCCGAGGTAGAAGTTACGGGTGCTTTCCTGTGTTAGGCGTGTCAAGGGTCTGCTTGCTGTGGATGGGCACTAGCAATTTTGGGGTGCCTTTTGAAAGGGCTCTGTCCCAGTACCTTTGGCCAGAATTTCAGCTTGCGACTTGCATAAGCCCTAGTCATTGATGTCTGTGGGCTTCACCTGAAAATAAGTGTTTCAAAGAGGGTGTGGGAGTGTCCAAGTGAAAGAGGATGGTGTGGGTATCACTGGTACAAGTACAAAAATTGTGAAAATTGATAAGGAAGGCTTGCAATACAACTGCTAGCTAATACTTTAATAGTGCCTTTGGATCGAGCTCATTTTTTCTGGTAACATCTCTGCTGCAAGGGCTGCCGTAATGTTTGTGTTAGCAGCTTTCTGCCAAGCATGCAAGCCAGGGTCTGGTGGTTTATAGCTTTTTCTTTGGTGGTAAGTGATTATGTAGAAACCCTCTGTAGGCTCCCCCCGCCCTGACCTGCTGCTCACAGCTGCTGCATGGACTGGACTGGCAGGTTGAAGGGCAAAAATGTGTTGCTGTGATATATAATTACTTCTTCCAGCATGAGCCAACAGAGCTGCTTGCTGTGATGATTGTTACATATACTGCTATGTAAAACAGAATGCAAGTTTAATGTGGGGTTCGGGCTAGTATTTTAATGTTGTAATTAACAGCCTCTAACAGTAAACAAGTTTTTTTAAATCAGTTCCCATGAAGGTTATTCCTTTACGATGTAGGCAGACATACATTTGCCGATGTGGTGTTTATGAATTCTGTATTACTTGGAGAAACGAGCATCAAGAACAAACAAATACTTCTTTTTCAGACCCTCTTTCTCTTACTCTAGAATACCACAGGTAGGGTGTCAGGCGGCTGGAGATCAGGCCTGCAGTCGGTATTTCATAGGGACATTTCGGCTAAGGGAAACAGTCGCATTTGAGATAATGTGGCAGTTCCCATCTCTTGGAAGAACTGGATTCATCCTTCTTAAATGCTCCCTAAAAAACGGTGATCTAGTTTCGCAGGTACGTTGTGCCTCCGTTTGTGCTGCTCTTTTGACCCAAAATGGGCATAAACCCACCTGAACCTGCTGCTTAGGCTGGAGTGGCTGGGTGGAGTGTGCTGGGGGGGGTGTCTGGTCTTCTCGGACTATCTTGTGAGACTGCTTGTGAAGAGACCACTGAAGTTGCAGGGAGCAGGAAGGAGATTTGTATCTGTTCAAACCTACAAAGGCAAGCTTCATCTGTCTGTGTGCAAGGATTACGTGCCTGGTTTGGCCTACTGTTACATTAGAGAATTTATTTATGATGAATTCTGCGAGAAAAGGACTTTATGTGGTAAAAATTAGTATTTTGGGTACCTGGAAAGATGTTGCTCAGCTTTGAGATATTTAGGCGCTGGAAGCTTACCGAGTTTGGCGTGATGCTTTAAACACATTAATAACAGATACTGTATTGTCAAAGCTTGCCTGTAACCCTAGGATGCTGAGACACCGTTTCTTGTCTTTGCTGTATGTGACAACACAAACTGCTGTATGAATGGTAGGAACCTTACTAGGGCAGGGGTGTTGGGATCTGGAGACTGGAGAAAAGTAACGAGAAGAAGTGGGAACAACTGGAATGTCCCGAACGAAGGATGCTTCAGAGAATGGAGACAGGAATGATGAATGGTCGTTACTAATCTTATTCCCAGCCATCCTGTTGTAACATGTAAACACATACAGAAAATAGGAATTACTGTGATTCTTTCTGGAGGAGAAGCAGCCAGCTAGAAAACTTGGGATGGAGCTAAATCAGCTGGGAGCTGTTTCAGGGTGAGAAGATGGAAGCTGTCGGATGGCAGGAGATGGGCATGTACAAGAGATGTGGTCCTGGAGCTTCAAACTGGGGAGTTGGAATAGTACCGTAGAGATGGAAAAGGGTCACTGAGATATATGAGTGGGAGAGCCTGGCTGAGCATGTTTTGTGCACATTTACTATTTCCTTTCAGGATTCTTTGGGTTTTATCTAAATAAAGAAGGAGAGAACTTATATAAAATATGACTGACTTTGGAAATGCTTTTTCTGGATGTGTCCCTGCATGGCTGTAAAGCCAAACTAGGAATACAGAGGTAGAGGGAACAAACCAACCCCTTTTTATAATGTTTGTGGACTTCAGCCTGAATAAATAACAGTTACAACCTGAGAGAATGAAATCAGAATGATATTGAGATGTGTACACATGCAGGAGGGGATGATCTCACAGAAAAGCAAAGGGGAAAAAACTCTTTTGAGCTGTTCATTGGAAGCTGGAAGGAGTTCAGGGGGGCATGGGGCTCTTGTAATGGGTCCCCTGGGGTGCTATTGACTACTGTGTTTGGGTTTCTGCTCAGTCTAGCAAGCTTTATTTTATTTGTACCGAATATTTACAATTCTACCCAAGCTCAGCCATGCTAAAGGCACATCCCAGATGTCAGTCTATCTAGTGGCACAGTTCAGAAGAGTTGCTGGGATCATTTATTTATTTATTGCTGTTGTAACATGAAGGTTGCTATCTGATAAATAATTATTCCACCCTTGGAGAAGGCACATTGTAAATCTGTTAAGCTGCTCCTTTGTTTGTTAGGCTTGTGCATAATGAGTTTGGAATTTAAGATTAGTAGTATGCTGTGCAGCTACTCATTTCGTGACCTCATCCTCCTGCTCGGCTCGCCTGCCTGTCCACCTGTCACATCCTGTTGGGCACCTAGGGCTATATTCATAAGGGGAACTTTGGTTTAGCGTTGCATCATCTCATTTTTATGTGTTCTGCTGCCTAGTGGAATTAAAAAAATCCATGAGGTAGGTGTCTAGGTTCCTTACAGAACGGATGGGGGAAAGGTGGCTTCAGAGAAGGCTTCTGAAAACCAGCGTGTGGAGCGGGGTATTGCCTGAGTCAGCCAGTGAAGGGTGTAAGAGGCTGGTGTTGGTGTTGAATGCTGCCCCTTCAAGATTTGGTTGTCTGGTCTAGCTGAGCTGTTGCTAAACCTTTCTCGGAGCGACATGCCAAAGACAGGTCTGCTCTTACAGAGATGAGGAAGAGCAGGTAGTACGACATCCCCCTACCCCAGCTTTACCCACTCGGGACACAGAAGTTTTGAGTTCCAGTCCTGTCTGTGACTCAAAACATAGGATGGAACATGTCCACCACCCTTCGGAGTGCCCAAACCAACAAACCATGGACTCTTTGAGGTGTCTCTTTTGCAGAAGCTAGTCTGTTTTGCCTTGTATAGTATTCATTGAACTGGTAGGGGCAGGAATGGCTTAGTAACGCAGGGGAGTGAGCATTCGCCTGTGGTGGTTCTCACCCTGTTCCAGAAAATAGTTATTTGTACAAAGTGGAACAGCTTTACCAGGAAGCAAGAAAGACGTGCTCCGAAATTGGATCGTTTTCAGCTCCATTGGTTTCTAAAAGGCAGTTGTCCAAATCTCTGTAGTTGGGGTCCAAGCATGAAGTATGGGGACCTGCTTGAAATACAAGTGGTGATATTTGGGGCACAGGTAGTTGGATGAAGGGAAAACATCTTTAGGGTTATGGGAACCAGAGATGTCTGAATTGTTGCAGGAAGGCAAGGAAGTCAAACTGTGAGATGGACTCTCTGATGGTACTGGTGGCCAAAAGGCCACCGAGTGGTATATATTGGTGAGGAAGCTGTCAGGCAAAGGTGGATGTTAAGAGTGAAGACAAGTATACATAATTTCTTAAGAGCGCTTAATTTTTTAGGAATGAGAAATTAAGCTTGAATCTGTGTAGAAGTGAGTTACAAAGGAGTGAAGTGAGTAAGGCAGGAGATGAAATAAGATTACGTCTCTATCACAAACTTGTTTTTTTGATTTAGCTTGTTGCACAATTTACAGTTTCAATCTAATTGCAAAACTAATCTGCAAGTGATAATTTGGTTCCCAGCTAATACAGCTTTTGATATTTACTGTACAAAGCTCTGCAGCAGCTCGCCCTGAAGATGCTGTGAGCCAGCCAGGACTTTCTGTTTTTCAAGTGTGTCGAGCAAGGTAGAAAAACGTGAAATGGATCTGCCTGTTACGAGGATCTCAAAGGTGCTGGAGCTGCCCCTGCAAGAAGATGGGGCTGGCTGGAAGGGGCCTGGTGGTGGTGCTGCTGCACATTTGCAGAGCTGGGGAGGGTCTTTCTTGCAGCCTTTTTGGTATTTCCCAAAGGAATCAGCCACCCTGCCTTCACAGCAGCCTCCTGCTTTCTGGGAGAGATCCCTGAGTAGGCAGTAATTGCTGTCTTTCCAAAGGAGTCCTCGTTTGTGGAAGAGACTATTAATTATCTCTCACTTAGCCTTTATAATGAAGGTGCTTGTAAGAGTTGTGCTGGAGTACCACGGTCTCCATAGGACAAAATTTCCCTCCTCTGGGTCTGCAGTGTGTGCAGTGATCTCTTGCACCGATCTGGGGTGTGTGTCTGTTCTTGGGTCTCAGGTGGGATCTTTAGGGACTTGCTCTTTGAAACTGTTGACCACTTGGCCTTTGGCCTGGCAGCACCACTTGAGACTATAAATAGACCTGCAGAGGAACAGGTCCAACGATCTCGTGTTCCCAAATGCCATTCTGCTCTGCCGAGCGTCACGCTGTGTACCAGCTCAATGAAAGGAGGCTGGTGAGAAAAGGTGGCTCTTGCAGTGAGCTGCAACCTGGAGCACCCCTGATGGTGGTTGCGGTCTCAGCTGGTAGTTCCACCACTTTCATACCCAGAGCTTCTCCTGGGCAGCCTGGGCATTGCAGCTATTTTAGGTAGGCACGGAGACAGAGGCACATGAAAGATGTCGGGTCCCGCTCTCCCAAAGGATTGCGAGAGCATCAGCGCGCTATTGATACGGTGCAGTGTTCAGCAGATTGCGGTGATGCTCTTGTCTGTGCCATCCTGGCTGGCTGACGTGGAAAACCACTGGTACTGCAGGAAGAAACATATTAATGATCTAGAGAAGAAATGCTTCAGTGTTTTCTTACAGCTCCTCCTTGTTTAAGTGTTGGGTTTGCTCGCTAGCCTGTTAGCACATCTCAAAAACGAGATGAGAAATGAGCTGGAGGATGGTACTGGTTTGTATGGTTACCAGTCTCATCCCCTGCTATCTGATAACCTGCCCCGTTGCTATGAAACGTTTTAGTGAGATGCCGTGCAAAAGGGATGAATATCCATCTGTAACTGCAGAGATATTTTCCATGGCTCATCTCTTGCTGATCTTTCTGATGAGTTTTCTGATTCTGCTGTTGGTGGATTTGAATGATTTCTGGTGTTGTCATACAACTCTCTGATGCGTGTTTCCCATCTATAATTTAATACCTTTGCTTTGAGGTTTATTAAATAACAAAGTGCAGAAAATTGCAGTATCTGTCCTTGTTGTCTCTTTTCAGTGGGTTTATTTTTTGTGGCAAGGGCTTTCACAGCTCTTGAAATTCCAATTCTGTAATCATTATTTAATCTAAGACTGTTTCCCTGTATTTAAGAGCTACAGAATCAGGCTATGCTTCGGAGAAATGCTAAATTTGGCTGCTTGCAGAGTCATCCAAAGTACATAGGTTGTTCAGTAGGTGCTGTTTGGCTTCTGGTAGTGCTATAGAGAATGCCTGGCTTTGGGGGCTATGCGATGGAAATGCAGTTGCTCCTTTCTGCATGTAGCATGGGAAAAAATAAATGGTCAGACTAGGAGCTGTGTGCACTTTATTTGGTGGCACTTAGAGTTGCAGAGCACCCTTGGCAGCAGAAAGGTGGGTGCTCTAGAACTGCAAGATTGTATTGATTGTGTTGCATTTCTGCTGGAACAAAAATATAATGGGCTCAGCATTTGCACTTTCCACTTGTGTATTGTTTTCTCTTTATTTTGTGTATTTAGAAAATGCTATGGTCTGCAAACCGCTGGTTTAGTATTTTCTGTGGAATGAAAACCATCTGGATAATTTAACTGAATTTTATTGAAGTTTTTGGTAACAGGCTCTTTTCTGTTTCCTGGCATCTCGTTAGATGAAGATGAGAATTTGAGTTAAAATTCAGGGAGGTAACTATGTGCTGGTTTATGACCTGGAATTTTAGAAACAACTTGGGCTTGTTTGAAGCTGTAAAATTAATCGAAATATTAAAATGATATACAGTCTCTCCCAAAAGCATTCTCCCTGAGCAAATGCCTGCCATAGGCTTCCCCCCCCCCCGCACCGTACTTTGAATCCTTGGCATAGCGGGAGCTGCAAGCTAAAGAAAGCATCCAGCGTTCATGCCGAGGCTTCTTTGAAAGAGATCAGACTTAAACGCCAGCTAAAGTTAAGCATATATTTAAAGACTTCCCTGGATCAAGCCTCCGTTCAGCAAAACACTTCCACGTATTCTTTAGTTCAGAATCCTAAATAATTCAATTGGTTTTGTGCTCATAGGTTTAAACTTGTTGCAGCCCTAAGGCCGTAACAAACAGGGGAGTGCTCTACCCCGATCCAGCAAACCAGAAGCACGTGAACTCTGCTGCTCAAGACTATCTGTGCTTAAGTTTCAGCTCATGGTTTGAATTCGTTGCTGGATTGGGAGAAGAGTGTTCGGCATATGGCAGGCTGTTAAATCTGATGTGCTTTTGAGCCCGACACTGTGATTTTAATATATTCCATTTTCGTTGAAATACTTAGAAAAGTGAAAAATCCCACTAGAAAAAGATAAATGCATAATCTTTTCAACATGAGATGCAGAATTAACTGAATTCCAGTATAGTCTGTTTAACAGAGGAAGAGCACTATCAGTCAGATTTTTCTTTCTCTCTCCCTGCCCACCCCCAAAAGACTTAACTGCCCATTTAGTTTCTGATGTCCTGATGATAGCGTTGCCTTATGGGTTCGGGGTTTTTTTTTGGTGGTGTGTTTTGTTTTGGTGTTGGTGTGTGGGTTTTTTTGTTTTTTTGGGGGGTTTTTTTGTTGTTTTTTTTTAAGGATTGATGCGCTCACTTAGCGTCACCTCGCTCTCCCGGGGATCTCTGGATCCTGCGGTTCCCTCCGGATGAGCGGGAAGGGCTGGTGGCAGCTTTCAGCTCCCTCACAGCGAGATGCGATTCCCCCCCCCCCAGCGCGGCCGTTTTTTTTAGATCCGATTCCCCCCCCCCCTTTTTTTTTTTTTTTAATTTGTTTTTTTAAAGGGGATGGGGACTGTGTTGGCATTGTGGGACCGGCGTGTGCTGTCAAAGTGGGGGTTGCGAATACGGATGCTTTTAGGGCTCCGCTTTCCCTTCGCAGCGGCGGCACGGGGGCTTCCCTGCTCATCGCGGGCTGGGAGGCTTAATTGGGGGGGACGGGGACGGGGGACAGTAGTCGCCGTTGTTTCTTAAACGGACCAGATCCAGGGCTGGTGACGGCAGGTCTGGGTGCTGCACGGCCGTTAAGCGTTATTCCCATCTTTGAGGGGCTTCCCTTCTCCCTCCGGTGGGGAAAAAAAAAAACCAAACCAACCCCCCACGTTCCGCGGAACGTTTTCCCTCGGCGTGGGAGGGCGTGGGCTCTTCCCCGCTGCCCTGCTGCCCTCGCCTTCGTTAGCAGCGGCTCTCGTTAGCTGTTAGTGACGTCACGGTTTCTTTATCAATATCCCTTGAATCAATGGATTTCCTTAAAGCCGATGCGCGAGAGCCCGGCAAACCCGCGTTCAGTTCTTCCTCATTTCCCGGTGGCTCCCAAACTCTCACGCTTCAGGCTTTTAGCCCCCCCGCCCCCGGCAACACGATTTTCATTAAATCCCTGATTCCTGGGGCTCCCCGATGATTTATTTATGTATTTCCGCTCCGGAGCAGGAAGGGAATTGCCCTTGAATCCCGCCAGCCCCGGGCTGCAAGTTTTTTTTTTTTTAAGTGAGGTGAAGGCAAGTGATAAAGTTCTCAGCATTGGAAAGTTTTAGGCATTTGAGAGATGAGTATTTAGATTTGCATGTGCTTAAATCATGAAGAACAGTCCTCGAGCACTCGTGTGTGTGTGTAGGCCTACTGTGATAGCAAGTGCTTGTGTGGCTCCTCTGAAAAAGGAGCTGTATATAACTGCAGCTTTCTGAATCCAAACTAGGTTGTTCTCAAAGCCAACCACAGCGTTGTTGTCACGTGGACAGGTTCTGAAAATTTGGAAGAGGGTTATTTTCAACAGTCTTATGTTTTTCCTAGTGGCTGTTGTAGAATCACAGAGTCATTGAGGTGACACCCCTGGGGATCATCTTGTCCAGCTCCGCTGCTCATCGTGATGAGTAGGTTGCTCAGAGCCACATCTCGTTGGGTTTTGACTGTCTCCAAAGACAGACTCTGCAGCTTCTCTGGGTGACCTGTTCCAGTATTGATGACCCTCACAGTAAAAAAGTGTGGGTTTTTGTTTGGGGTTTTTCTGGGGGTTTTTTAGTTATGTATAACTCATACACACTGTTTTTTGACTTACATATCACAGTATGCGCAAGGTGAAGTGTGCAGGAGGCTGCGCACCTCCTCCCCAAGTTGCACTTCTTCAGCTTTGCCCTTCTAAGTAAGGTGAGGGGAGTTACTGCTTATCTAAACTGTTGCCATTTGTCCTAAAAGCAGGTGGTTGTACAGGCATAGTTAAAGACCTACTGGGCAAAACTTCTGCGTCCTTTTCAGTTTTGGCTCAGAGGCCGCTACGTTTTCTTCCTCGTCTTGATTCACTCTTGTTTGACGCAAGCTAGGTTTTTTTGCTCTGTCGTTCCCCATTGCGGATGGATGCAAAGCACCCTACAACGTAACGTTACATTTAATAAGCACTTCAGCTTCAGTGCAGAGGTTGTGTCCAGTGCTGCAAAACTGTACCTTGGTGGTGTTTGTGCAGAGCATTTGACAGATGCTCATCGCTTGCGATGTTATCTGGACTGTTTAACATGTATAATAATTCCATGAGGCTGTTGACTAAAATATTCTAGTTCTTTGATGCGCCAGCACTAACTTGTCTACTATGAATTCATACGCTAAAGTCGAAATTACTTCTAAAATAGTAAACATGAACTTTGCCCATTTCATGCTCTGGGGTGATTCTAGAATCTGTTCCTCAGTGTGCTGTGCACAAAGTGCCCTTTTGTAACCTGCAACTGTCTCTGTGTTCGTCGGGACAGTGTACAATACACTTCTGCCGAGCTATATTAAACAAATAGCTCATGAAATAGAGTATCTAAGCTTCAGCCAGGACTGATCTTGCCTTGGCTGTCCTGTGTCGTGCAGTTAGCTAGGACTACGATTCAGTTTTCTGCAGATGGCTTTTGGCAGCTTCAAGGACCGACAGACTGGAGATCTTACAGAATACGTTCTTTAGCATAAAAAAGGTTTACTGGAATTACTGGAAAAGTTTACTTCGGAGGTGACTTCCAGGGTAAAATAAGGTGTAGCAGTTAAATACAAATCTTTAACGACACTGTCAATAGCAAGAGTCCAGTGCTATGCGATGCCATAGCAGTCTTACTTGATTCACTTGGTATCAGACATAGAAATGAACATGTGCTGACTATACAGTCTCCAGTTTGTATTTTCTGAGGCTGCATTAATTTCTCTGTACTGTCAAGCTCTGACATGTTTGGGTAACTGAAGTTGACTGGCAATAGCAAAACATGAAGTATAAAAAATAAACCATGTTTACTGCTCCAGACTTTGTTCCTTTTGCATTTCCAATAATTATTGAGAAATGAGCAGAAAGTTAAGGGTGCTTTCCCAGAATAGCAAGTTTTGGGGAAGAGACTTGATTACTTATTGCCATCTAGAAGCTCCAAGCAAACTTGAGAACCAATAGTGTCAGTGGTCCTTCTTACTGTAAGTTTATAGATGAGGATGGTGTCTGCATTTATGCAGTCCTTTGGGGCTTTTCTCTTGCAAATGAGTGACTTCAGATGGTAAACAGCGTGCAGCAATATCTGCACTCCCAGGATGCTGTAAGGCTTAGCTCTTAGGTGCCCTGGTGACAAAATTAATACCGTGTGAACGTTGGATCTTGGCAGATTTTGACTGTAGTTTTTGCCTCTACCTGTACCTGCGGTGAGAGCTCTTTTTACCCCATCGCTGCTGTTTGTCTCCCCTTGTTTATTCTAAGGCTTGGTGGTGTGTACAAAGGAGATGAGGAGAAGCAGGTGGGGGGAGAGGTCTGGACATCTGCTTACAAGGCCATCTCGAAATGCCACTTGAGTATCTCACTGCAAATGCAAGATTTGGGAGCAGGAGGAGTCCTGTCCTCTGTCGTCTGAGTAAAACGTGGGATCCTGGGAGGTCTCACTGTGTGAGCTGCTGCTTGAATAAAGCTGTTGGGGCAGTTTAACTCTGCAATGCTTAACTTCAATTAAGTTGTCAAGTTTAGCATTGCTTTAGGCATTAATAGAGTTTCACTCTCACTTAAAAATCTGGTTTAGTAATTAACCTCCATTTTATTCGGGAGTTCAGAAGGTGCTCGTTTAGTGCAGCAAATCTAATGTCATGTGAATTAAAACATGAAAGATATTCAGTAATGAGAAACTGAAACAGGGTACTGCAGAAATTGGATTATATGCAGTTTACAGGGAGCTGTGCTAGATGCTGAGTTCTTAATGAAAAGCATTTTGAAGGCACTGCCTTACCTCTGCATTTGCATGGTTAGGGAATGTTCTCAATTAAATTGGGAATTAGTAATGGAGTTGGGATTTCTGTTGTTGCACACTGACTTTTTATTGCACTTCGGTTTATTGTACAGCTTTTTCTGAAATCTGGACATTGGATGACTGTTACAGTACAACTACCAGAAGATGCGAGGCATTCACAGAGGCTGGGAGAAAAGTGTGTAAAGATGGAGGGACCCCCGGTTCAACTGGGTGATACGGACTAGTAGTTGAGATCTCCTTCTCTGTTGTAACTGAAGACTGAACGCGAACTCCAGCATATTCTGCTGAGTTTATTGTTGGAGAGAGGCACAGAAGGATGGTACATGGAAGGAGAATTGCACCTGCAGGCAGCAGACTTGCTTCACAAAAATTGGCCTGGCCTTTGTGATTCATTTGGTAGCATTCTTCATACTGCTGTGCCCATATTTTACATCCTACCACCGCCGTTACTGTTACAAAGAAAAGTGGTCCCCAGATTTTCTGGCAAGAGGACTGTTTAACTACTCCCAGCATTGGAATAGGGCTGCGTACTGCTGCTTCCCTCTGCAAGAGCAGAGCTGCTATGCAAGGGGAAAGAGGTTTAACTTTTCCCCAGAAAGTGTCAGGCTTATTGCACGTATGCGTGGAGTGTGTGCCAGCTGGTAAGTCCCATGCTTTTCAGGACTGGACTGCTGGCATCACACTAATTTATATGGGCTGACTTGCCTCTGGATAGAAGGTACAGGCCTTCAGGCAGCCTGGAAAACTGCACCAGTTTCTGCTGCCGAGGGGTTTTGGGAGACTGCAGGGATAAGGGGCAGCTTTCCCCTTTTCTACTGAACATCGCATGTACAAAATGTGGTTTACACATCTTTTTTGGTCTGGGTATCGGGGACTATGTAAGAGCGCCAATTCAGAACATGAACATGAAGGCATGTGCAGAGCAATACTGTCTATCATGCTTTTGCCCTGTGACGTGCATTCTCACGTTGAAATGCACTTCTACCAGTTCTTTGGTATTGTCTACTCCAGTAGATTTCGGAGGTGAAGATGCAGGAGGCTCGGTGTTCGCCCAGCCATCTCCTCTATAGCTTAGATATGTGGAATCAGAGGCTTTGTCTTTTCTATCATTTGAGTGATTTAAGGGAAAAAATAGCAGCTTATCACTTAACTAGTTTATTTCTAAGGCAGTAATGTGGGGTAAAAGTTCACTTTATAAATGCTGGCAGAAGGACTATGCACTACGTGGGGTGTGGTTTTGTGCTACACCTGATCTCCTCTGCCTGCAGGCTGCTGCTGGAAGGTATGGCCATGCCCATCTGTGCCGAAGGAGCTGGCTGCTAAATGGCTGCAGGGACAGTTGGTTTATCCTCCTGATTCAGTGGGAAAGGACCACACATGCTCAAAAAAAAAAAAAGTTTTCCATCTGCTTACAGAACTGACTTGTGCTACGGCCACACAGTTACAAGACCCAACCCAGGGGAGGGTTGGGAACCAGGACTGTGGGAAGGCAGGACTCCTTCCGTAGCAGCTTGCAGTTACGTTGGGTTAGATGGAACATAAAATCTTACTGCTGACCTTATAAAAACATGGTAAAAGTGATGTGTGAGTTGTATGGTTGGCGCGTGGTTGGTTTTCTGTATGTGGCTGAGTTTTCTGTGGTCTTAAAAACAGCATTCCAGTAGAAAGTGTGACAAGTTACCATGCTTACATTCAGTGACATCTTTACAATGAGTCCAGTTTAATGACTTTATATGACTGATTCTTAACGTACTGAATCTCTTAAATGAATGAGCAGTAATGCCAGGGGTCTGGCAGAACAGACCTTAGCCTTCCTGTCAGTGTGACGGTACTTTTTTCTCTACAGAATCCTCATTCAAGTCATATTTTGCTAGTACAACTAATTAATGTGAAACCTGCCAGGACTCTCTTCTCGAGCTTTATGCTTACTCCATAGGAACCATGTCCCAAATATACTGGCTCACTGGGCTAATCATCTTACAGCTCAAGCATAGTTTAGTTAATTCTGTGTAATAATTTACTGATGTCAGCTATACTGCAGTAGTTATCTGTGTGCAAAGTCCTGGTTCATAGCAAATATGATGTAATGCAGGTTAACGCTAACCTCTTTGACCGTAGACTAAGCTAAGCTGTCTTAGACCATAGCCAACGTGTACTAACAGCACACGTGGCTGCTCTTGCTGCTCAGCTGCTGAATGGTAACTTGTTAAGCCAAGGTATTTTGATCGGCTGCTTGAGTCCTCCTGCCACCATGAGACCTGGAATCACTTGCGTCAACCGCAGCTGTGATGTCCAAGTCATCCTGTGTTAATCCATTTTCCATGGGAGACAGAAAATGTAGATAATGGATGAAACAGGATGAAATTCTTCCAGTGTGTAGCCACTGCTGGTGACTGTGGACTAGTTTGTCAGGGTTCACATCTGTGTTAACTTTCAGAAGACAACATGAAGCTATTATGCAGTTACTACCCACTCCAGGATCTGCACATCAATTAGGAGAGGCTGCTTACTCATGCTCCTCAAAAGTTGTGCCAAAATAGCTATTGCATTATGTCAAAGCCCATAATTGTTCAGGATGAAAATAATCAGAATATAAACCTTGTTTCTCCTCAGCAGCTTTGTATACAGACCTAGGACTTTGATACAGGGTACTCTGGCGCTGTACTGGTTCAAGAGGGTTCCTCTGTAGCTGGCACATGTCAGGGAAATTATTATGAAATGTGACGTTATTTTTCCAGCAGTATATTTGGGGAGCTCCAACAACAAAGTCCTCTGTAAACAGCTTTTGTTCTGCATATTATGGCTTATTCTGCTATAACACTTAGGATCCCTACTCAGGACCCAGCATCCCGTGCTGCTGGTAGGTGCTATGTGAGCATGAAGGAAGGCGGTGGGATGCTTCACAGCAGATCTGCAATCTGAGAATAAGACACGAGAAGCAGATGGCTACAGGGGGAAACAATGAGGCAGAGCTGTCAGCGTGATGGGAAGGAGTCCTAGCGCACCCACTGCCTCGCTGTTGTCAAAACCCTGGTCGGCGTCCTGCCCAGGCAAGAGCTCTTGAGACAGACTCGATGGAGGATGGCAGGGCAGGTACGCTTGGAGGTACCTCTGAGGACCTCCCTTTGTAAATGGGAGAAAGCGCTGAGCAGACCTTGTTGGAGAAATGTGGCACTGTTGGTGACCAGCCTGTAGCTTTTCTTCTCAAGCATCAGGTACCTGTGGTTCTGGATCCCAGCCCTGTCTCCGTGGGTAGTCGGTGGCAGTTTCCTATGGCCCAGAGATTTGTGGCAGCAGAACCTTGGACAGGTGTAGCGTCTCACTTAAGATGTGATGTGCCAAGGAAGTAGCGTCTGTGGAGAAGGGTTGGAACCTGATGCAACCAAAAAAAGAAAGATACTGGCTTTACTGATACTCCTGGTCTTAGAAAGGAACCTGGAGGTCTGTCTCCTGACCTTCCAGACTGTCCTCATACAAGAGCTGCCTGATAGTGCTATACAGGAGCTCCTTTTTCCAAAGAAGAGAAAAGGCTCGAATGTAATTGCATGAATTATTTCTACTGTGCAAAACACAACTTGAACGAGGATTCTGTAGAGAAAAAAGTACCATCACACTGATGGGAAGGCTAAGGTCTGTTCTGTAATTCTTGCTCCTAATTCATGATTTTCTGTTTTGCCAAATACCTTGTAATGCAGGGAAAACGATAACTTGGAAAAGATGGTGTATAATAAAAATAGAAGTGCTTGCTCCAATTCCTCCATATGTTAATGGCTGCATTTTCAGGCAAGAGATTCCAGTAAGGTGTGCCAACAGTCTGAATACCTGCTTGTGCTGTGGCCCTCTTTCCATGAAAAAGCTGTTTGGGTTAGAGACAAGGGTGAAGTCATTGGGAGTGTTTGGTATCTCTGTGAATTGGATCCAATTCTGTGTGATTTTATTAGAAGAAATGAAGTATCATAATCCCTGAGGTACTAGCAAGGTTCTTGCTTTAGGAATCCCATCCCGCTTCCATATATTTCTTCCCTATTGGAAAATTCATGGCAAGCAAATAAATTTGTCTGGTTGGAGGCCATCTGGAAATAGTTACAGCAGGCTAAATTATACATTGTATCTGATAAAAACTTTTCAAGGACCCTTTCTCTGGGGAAAGGGAGGATGGAGGCCTGGAAAAAGGTTTAATAGGAAAAACAGACAAAGATCAGGGTTTAAAAAAATGTGAAATTATGGTAATGTTTTCATTCAGAGAAAAACACACAGAGTAGTTTGATTATGATTGAATGCAAATGCTGAAACATTAAAGTGGTACCTAGCAAATGGCTGTTCTCTTGGTTTATTCTGTCCCCTACCAGTCAAAGTACACAATGTCAAGATGCAGACCACCTTTCCACCATTTGAGAAGATAGCTACCTGTGTTAAAATAAAAGTAAATACGCGCAATGCAATACTGTAGGTTTGCACCTGGAATTTGGGTACCAGTCAGCTGAGCTCTGGCAGGTTGGATGTCTAGTTCCTTCTTTCTCTAGTTATTTCAAAACCAGGAACAACTCGTCAAAGCCTGGACTAATGAATCCTTGCGAATGCTTGATGTGTTGGCAACTACATGCCACCGAGCTTCACACTCTGTTCTGCTGCCATAATTTTAAGAAACTATTGGAACAGTGCACTCCCCCCCCCCAAAGTATATCCAAAGATCTGGGAACTAATGTATACAACCCTCCCCCAGTTTATTTGTACCAAGCTGTTTGCGTAGGCCTTGATACTAGTTCTAGCTGCAGAGCTAGTCAAGAAATCAAAAGCTTGGATATCATTTACGCTGAATAGATAAATGATCCAGTTAATCCAGAATTGATGAAAAAAGCTCATCTGAGTTGGGAGAACTCAAAGAAATCAAAATCTCAGAGTCCATAAGCAAGAGCTATATGGTGCTTTGCTTTAAATGGGGTATTAGTCATTATCCTGCCAGTCATGTTTATTAGATTAATTTAGAGGTGTCTCATGCCAAGCTGTGTTCATCTTTGCACGTACAGGAGGCTTGTTTATTCTCCTAATGCATTAGTTCAGTTAGATTAACTGAAATCTGTACTTCCGTCAACTATTTGTCATTTTTTATTTGACTCACAAAGTCCATGCCATGATGTACTTCAGTGTACATGTTAAAACAACTTAGTCCAGTGCTTCTAAAAGGCTGCCTGTCTTTGGGGGAGCAGAGGTCTGTGAGGGTGATCTGCTCCCCTCAGTTCGGCTGAGGGGTTAGTAGGTAGTATTCGTACTTTCAGCAGAGAAGAAACGGGGAGTTATGGAGGTGAGTGGTCCTCTCCTGACAGGGTACTTGATGGACCTTTTGGTTTTTCACCCCACATCCCTGCAGCACCTTGACCCTTTGCTTTCTGAAGCAGACCACAAGTCACGTTGCAGGTGAGCCTGGCCAGAGGAAGAGTTTCCATTTTACGGAGGGGTGAAATCAGGGAGAGTTTTAGCTGGAAGCCGTGAATCAGGCCTTTCCCTCAAATCCAGAGGAACAGTCCCCTTCTCCAAGAATTTAAAACCTTTTCCAGTATTTGAAAAGTTGCCCGCTTGCCTGTGCTAGCGCTCCTGCCTTTTCTTTTTCTCCATTTCTGCGGTGTCAGGAAGAAAAAATAAATCTGTAATCCAAGTAATATTCTAAATATAGAAGTGCTAGTTTACAAATGAGAAATCTTTCTGATGGCTTCAAAATGGGTTTTGTAATAAAAGGAAATGTATCTGGCGCTGCCCAGAATTTACAGTCCCATCAGAGGCTTGTGAAATAACTGCTATACCAAACTTCCTAGGCTGTAATGGAGCTTATTGACACGTACGGGTTACTGAAGGGTATTTCTGGCTGTTGCCATGAGGATGGGTTAGCAGGAAAAAATACTTTCTTTGCGACTACTGCAGGGCCCTGTCTGTTCCATCAGCTTTTAAAAAGAGCTTTTTAATAAAAGGTGATTAAAGAGGGGGGGCTGTCTTTCAAAACGAGCACCAGAATATGGCCCCTGGGAGCCAGGAGGAAGGGGTTATGAGTAAGTCTGGTGTGAGTGGTAGAGACTAATACTGCTTTTGGCTGTTTAATCAACTAGAAAACTGTTTTGCTGGAGTCACTGCAACTTGCAGGCTTCCCCCCCGCCCCTTTCTCCAAAATCCTTTCAGGCTTTGACATCTCTACAGCTGCTCTACAAGTATAAGTTCCGGTTATTCCCAGGTGGGATAATGACTTTTTTTTCGTGTGGTCACTTATAAACTTAAGTGTTGCAGGAAGGTGTCATAGTAGTCTTCAAGTGATGTCAAACGCAGAGACTACTCTCAGCCAGTTAATGAGATTTCAGCTACAGATTTAGAGGTGAAGGGTCTTATTCCATTTGACAGCACTTTATTTGTAGCAATTATTTATAGGTGCATCCAGGGGTAGTTCTGTTTTTGCTACATAGAGGCCTAACAATAAAGAAGTTACATTAGAAGGAGTGTATTTTGCCATGATTTCTGCTTGGTCTAACTTAAGAGGCACTGAAGATACATCAGGGAGAGAGCGAGCTTCTGCCCAGCTTCTCATAGTGTCCAAAAATAAAATGCTATGGGAGGACTTTAAAAAAAAAAAAAAATAAAGGCAAAAAAAAAAAAGGCTGATGCTAGAAAGAAAAAAAAAGTTCGTAATGAACTTTTCCCCTAACAAAAGTTAGTTTTGCGATTGAAATAAGACAGTTAAAAGAAGTATTGAAGTTTGATCAGTAAAATTGTCTATTAAAATGGGAAACTGGGGCTCTGGTGCTTCATTCTGTCTTCAGACCAAATTTCCCATCTCATTCACTGCCACACACGAGGCTTGCGCCATCTTATTTTCATCTGCAGGTCTCTTAAGGGTTTTACTGCTTGTCTGTGAGTTTTGCGTTGCCTGCATGAGGGGATCAGAAAATGGAACGCCGTGGTACACTGAACGTTAAGGATTTGCTTAAATCTTTCACTAAAGATCAGTTCCCCGTGCTGAGTGACAGTGGTTTAGCCGGCAAAAACCCAATTTTAAAGCCATGGTTTTCAGCCACGTTTAGGCCTGTGACTCTGTGTAACCTGTTTCTGTGGGAGACTGGCCTTTGCTCTGCCTTTTGCTGTGCTTTAACTTGCAGGCTTCTGATGCCCACACGCCACTGGCTGTTGTTTGAGCCCTGCGCTGGGGACCACCGCTCCAGGCTCTGCTTCTTCTTGGTACACAATGAAAATGCCTCCATGAGCTCTCAGAGATGTCTCAGGTTACATAAAACAAAATTTAAAATAGTACCTTTTTCACAACATTTGGAGCACGTGTTCGTGAATATAAATTTTCAGCGCAGTGCCAGCAGAGTTAGTTTAACAGATGCAGAACTCTGTTACTAAGAATAGTTTTTGCAGTTATCTCCCCACACAAATTTTCTCCTTGGGCATTTGCAGTGCACTTATCAACATTGCAGAAGATCATATGCGTGTTCAGGTTTTTTGCAGAAAATAGTCTGCAAGCTTTCTGCTTTCCGAAGCTATCAAAAGCATGCTCTTCTGAAGCCACACGGAGTTTCAACTGATGAATTGGAATTCTGCACGGAAGGATTTGGATACAAACAGAATAAGGACATTTAGCAATACCTTTTTTATTTTTTTTTTTTTTGTTCTTGCGTTCCCTTGGTAAACAGCAACACTTGCTGGCAAGAATGGGAATAACAGATCAATCTTATTTTCAATTGTTGGATTCATGTTTGTTAGTCGTCCGGCTCTTCTTCCAGCTGTTACCCAGTGGAGAATTTACCTGGTGGGGAGAAATACATAATGTCTTGGCACGAGATGCAGACTCCTTCCTAATGACATTAAGGCCATAAGAGCACCTGAAGTCAAATCAAGAGTTCATTTGTTTGAATGAAAGTTGAATTATCAGAGTTTTCCCACTAAAAGAAACAAAGAGCTCTCATGAGTTAGGCAAACAGAATTTGGTCCCCGGTTAGCACACAAAATTGTATTTAAACAAGAAAGAAAGAGTTAATTGAAGGTTGCCTGTTCTTCATTTGCTAAGCAGCAGAACTTTTATAGGGTGTGAAACTGTGGTTATTAACCATAGTTAATGGGGATTGTCTCATTCATTACCATACGCTGGTAAGAGTAACTGTTGGTTACTCTCTGTTCAAGCAGTGCTTCTGTTGCCGATGATGTCAGGAGATTTGCTTCATTTAAAAAAAACAAAGACCTGGGCTTGGCGTATTAGTAGTCATTGAAGGTGAACATAAAAGAAATACAATAGGAACAACGTACTGAAAAGGAACATAGTTTTTAAGGTAATTGAGTGCTTAATTCCTTTTGTTATCAAACAGAAGTTAAGTGCCCACATCCAATAAAAATATGGCCTGGAGAAAAGAAGGAGTGAAAACTAGCAAAAAGACTTTGGGTCTGCTAAAGTAAAGCCAGAAAGGGGAAAAAATGGGGGGAAGAAGAAAAAAAAAATAATGGATTTCGGCAGAGGTTAGGGGAGCTAACTGGATTTGCCCTGATGTCCTTTCTGAGTCCCATCACATCTGGCAGGTGGCAGTGGAACGTGGAGGTTCTGCATCAGGCGTGAACGCTGCAGAATTACTTGGTTGATGTCTAGTGACTTATCCATGGATATAATTTAAAATATTCATGTTGTGGTTTTGTGTCTTTGTATTTTTGTGCATGTTTTAGGTTATATTGTCAGATTGCATTGTTTCTTGCACATGGGACAACGCAGTCCTAAATCTTCGGATGATTTAAAAAAAGTGAGTTTCTGTACAAGTATATGGAATAATGTCTATTGTTTTGCTCAGGAGAAAGAATGCTTTGCGTGTGGCATAATTTTGTAAACATCACTGCTGTTGCACTGATGCTATGGGATTGGCAGAGTTGGATGCTCTTGGATAACTCTGAGGCAGGAGAGCATCTGCTAGAGTGAATGCAGCTCTCCATGCTTTGGGAATAGCAGGGAATAAGCTTCCCTACTAACTGGCTCTTGTAATTCCTTTTGATGTACTTGATAATAGCTGTTGTGAAGGATGGTGGCATGGATGGTGTGGTCTGTAGTGGCAGTTCTTATCTTCCTAATCTGTGGTTCGGTTTGTTGGCATCACCAGCTGTGGTAGGTGCAACCTCCCTGGGTGTCATCCCCTCCCCACCCCAGTGGTTTCACTGAGATCTGGGTTTTTCAGCAGTTTAAAACTTCTTCCAAAGGTGGCATTTCTCTTACTCAGCTTTTACAGGCTGCAACAACATTTGTGGTGCAAACAGCATTTCTTTAAGGAGGGGGGTGTGTGTGTGTGTGGAATCTGTGCTGGAGTATTTTCAAGATTCCCTAAACTTGGAGCTACCACTCCCAAGTCCAGCTCTAAGTGTTACAGCCTCTTTCTTCATCTAATGACTGCCAACCTGCAAATCCACCTCTCTAGGCTGGATTCGTCTCCTAAAGTCATTTTACAAACTGGTATTGGGAGAAGAAAACGTAGCTGGGCCAAGGAGCCTGGAGCCCGCTGTCGTGTACTCCGCTTGTCCGTACCTGGGAGCAAAACCGATCCCTGAAGATCTGTAGGACTCCCCCTTGAAACAGGGAGTAGGAATACGGAGAGGCAAAGGAAAGCTTGGGATTTTCCATATTCTTGTGCTTAATTTAAAACGGTGATTCAGACAGCCAAGGGAGACGGTTTATGTGTTCAGCTATGGTATAGGCGTTGCCTCTTCCTGTGCCAAATACCTCTGAGGATGGGAAGAGACAACATGGTCCTTCTGGAAACCTGAGAAGAATTTTGGTGGTTAAAAAGAAATAAAATAAACTTCTTGTAGATTTTGAGTCTGCTGAGCCTGTGCTGCTATTTACACGTAGTAGAAGAAAGTAGGGATTATAATCAGGCAAAAAGGCCTTTAATCAATGAGTATGTTATTGTTTAAGGATGCCTTTTCTTTTATTTCTGACTGGTCGGGGTAACTTGATATTTTCTGTCTCCCGGAGAAGGCTACTGTGCGTGGTTTTGTCCTTCCAGCAGCTGCGGTAGCCCGTAACGATAGAGCGCTGTGTGCTGTAGGTCTGAGATAAGTGTTGGAAATCTGCATGTTCATTTCTGAAACACGATACAAATGTAATAACTGCTGAAGATCAGCTATAGATTAGCAAATACTTGGTGAGTCATACCTTCCCCTTGCTGCTTTTTTTTTTTTCTTTAGCATGTCATAAATGTTTAGGAAAGCTCATTCATCCCAGATAGGTGTGAAATCAATCTTTGATGCATAGGGTTGTGACTCAGGGAGTGGAAACAAAAAGGCCACTTGGTGTAATGTCTGCTGCTATGCTCTTGCCAAATGCCTTGAGCAGAGGGGGAAATCTCTTCTGCTGTAGTTTGTTTAGAAGATGCTTTGAAGATTATGGATCTCTTCCATATAGGGTACACCAATTAACTGTGATTAGGAGTGTCATAGGTAATAGCTCAGCTATGAGGATGAAAAGATGAGAAAGATGAATAGCACAGGATATGAAGGTATTGGCTGGATACGTGAGGGAAGGCGATGGGGTATTGGGAGTCTTGTTCCAAGGGGAACGAGGCAGCAGGGAAGCGTGAGACAGTCCGGCCTGGCGGGAGCTTTGTTCGGAGGGTTTCTAGGGCAGGCGTCAGCAACTGGCTGGGAGCTGATATCAAGGTGAGTTTCTGCTTAATCTCCTTGTTCTGTCTGCAGTCCCTCTCTTTGTTGTACACGTGCCTTTGGCCCTTCTTATAGAGTAAACGGGACTACATCTCTAGAAGATCCTTCAGTCTTTTAGGTAGCACAAAGGGGAACTCGGAGCCCTCAGGCTCTGTCTCTTGCCCGTTCTTTCTTGCTTGAAATTAAGTATGTCAAATATATCCTTAGCTGTGAGAACTTGCCTTATCCTTTCACATCCATCTTCCATCCCCCAGAACTCAGCAGTTCCACCAGGCTCCCCATCCCTTTCTTCCCATACTTGCTCTTCCATCCTGGAGGGATTTCTGTCTGTTGGTAAAGTTAACTGGCTGCCATAATTTCATACATGTCCTTCACCTTCTCTCCTTCCCACCTTGGAAGTCACTGTTCCAGATTTGTCTTGTGTTACAGCACATCTGCTTCTCCTTCCCAAAGCTTTTGCTGTGTGCTCATCCACCTTGTCCAACAGAGCGCTGTTTCATGATCACTATCCTCGTGAGCCTTTTAAAATCATCTTATTAATGAACTGTGCTGTAAGTTGAGAGACTGGCAGGGAGCTGGTGTCATGTTTTTAGGGCTGTCTCAGTGGCACACAGGAACTTCTGCAGTGTTCCCAGTGGATGCCACCGACTCTGGTGCTTGGTGTCACAGGGACAGATTATAGCCAGCCTCTTGCACCCTGGCAGCGTAGGGCTGATGGAGCGGCTTTCAGGGCGCTTTTGCGTGCTGTGTGTGTTTGAGCAGTGTTGATGTTCCTGTAATTTGCGCTGCGTGGACAAACAGGCTGCTTATTGCTCCTGTGATTGCCCAGGAAATGTTCTGTCAACTCCACCCTTTTTTCCTGATGTGTAGCACTTCCCTCTGATCCAGCTGGAGAGGGGGAACAGAGAACTGGGTGAGTCATCTCACAAAGCTTTTACAGCAGGTGTCTCACTGAATCTGCTTACCTTGCTTTATTTTCTCTTGTGGTCTTTCTGCCCCATCTCTTCAGTTTCTTTGGGTTGTTCTTTGACAAGATGCTCTTAATGGAAACAGTTGTTAGCTCGTTTTTTTGTCCATCTGTCTTCCATTCTTTCCCTTGGCTTCAGCTTGCCAGCGCAGGGGGTAAATTGGCAGGTAAAGATGACCTTGAGATGCTTTCTGTTGCAACACTTCTTATGGCAGCATTACATAAAATCAACTTCGCTCATAGAAAATGAAGGGGAAGGTTCAGCAGAGCAGCGCCTGGGGAGGAGGGAAAGGGAAGACTACCAGCTACAATGCTGTTTCAAGGAAAAGCTTCTGTCTGTCAGCCTTGTCGTGTCAGAATGAGTTGACCATTAACTTTAGTATGAAAAAAGTATTCCTCCTTCCTGAGTATTTCTCCTTCCTTCAAAGGGAAGAAGAGATCCATGGTAAGGATTGGCTTGGTTTTTTTATTATCATTATTAAAAAAAGACAAACAAAACCCTTTGGCTGGCATCTATTGTAGGGACTGCTACTGTCTCCTGGCACACTTTTGTCTCCCCCCATGTTAGTTACGTTGTCTGTCTTCTATAATAAGTTCTTTGGGACATGAGTGGTCACGTTTGCTATTTGTGTAGTGCTTTTTGTACAAGATGCTGATTGAAGTTCACTGCTCCTGTGTGCTGTGGCAGTGAAAACAAATAATTAAGTAGCTTATATGTGGCAGGTAGAGACTTGGTGTATTGTATGAGTGAATGTGCACAAAACCTGCAATATGCTAATATATGGGGGGGGAGATGTATAAAAAGCTTAAGTTTTGTGACTTTGATAAATAAGCTGTTTTCAGGTAGGGGGACAGAGCAATCCCACCCACAGTTGGTAAAATACCCAATATACTGCTCAAGGGAATGTAGCGAAGCAGAAGCCTCTGGGTATGGGTTACTGTCTGTCGGAATTGCAGAAGGAAGTCATTCAACAGCTGGTTTGTTTAATATTTTCAAATGTAATTGTAACTTTTAATGCAGATGGGCAAAACCTTTACCCACTTAATTTATTTCAAATGTGTATAGTAGAGTAAATGAATGCTTTTGATCTTCATCAATTTCTTTACCTAGTCTGAAGGAAGAAAGCTGTAACGAGAGAGGTCTCCAGTAAGTCCGTTTGACTTAGGCCACTCTTCAACTCCTCCATCACTGGGAGAAATGTTGTATTGGTTTCTTTTTACAAAGTAAATATTTAAGGGGAACGTAACTTCTCGGTGGAAACTGTCTAATTAAAAGTATTAGGAGCTGTGTTTATTTATAACATGTATGAATAATTGTTACTCAGTCTGAGTATTATTTTCTTGGGAAGTCCCTCATTAGAAACTCTGCATCATCAAGGGTGAACTGTACTGTTACTTAACTAGTTTCGGTTCTCATCTGGGCAGAGACATAAGGAAAAACTGCAGAGGCAAATACAACACACTGTGAATAAGAAAGCAAATCTTCCAGCATCCCAGATACTTTTCGTAATTATTTTTCCTTGTTGTCTGGAGCTTAAGCACAGCCAATGCTTAGCTGCTTGTGCAGTGAAATGTTACCTATATAGAGTGTTGTTCTGGGCGGTGCTGGGAGGGAGAAAGAAGTTGCCCGGGGGTGTGTGTGCTTCCCCCCCCACCTCAATGCCCATGCTGCTGGGCATCTCTAAACCTGCCGTGTACCTTCTACCAGACTGCATACCCTCGGTGCAGCTCTGCTTGGGTTATACATAAAAGTATTTGGCCTCTCTCCGTTTTCTTTAGAACAGGGACCATTGTTTGTGCCTGGACAACAGTGACTGTGTTTTCTAATTCAAAAAATGCCTTATGGAAGAGGCCTTCATCATCATTCCTGCTTTGCAAATGGAGAAATAGAAACAGAAAAGGGAGCGACTTACCTTCAGGTGATGTAGATGAGCAGCAGTCAGGAACAGAGCCCTTGTCCTTGCCAAGTCCTATAGTTATTTCATCTGACGTTAGTGTCACCAAGCAAAACTCTCCTCTGAGCTTCTGAAAATAAGAGTTTATTACAAAATATTGCAGAACATAAACAACCCTCCCCTCTGTGCAGACAGAGCTAGCTTAGTTGCAATTACTGATAGTCATGGCCTTAAGCTACTGGCAATGATACTCTTTGACAGGTAGGAATAGCTCAATAATCAGTGCTGGAGCTGTAGGGTTGGAGAGATGTGGCAGACAATAACACATACAACAGGCTACTTATCCCTCAGGTTACTGGAAAAAGAAGTTCTTGTACTGTCTGCTCGTGGCTGGGTGTGGAAAGTGCTCTCCTGCGTGGTCCCATGCACTGGGAGTGAACTCTGACCAGCCCACGTCTTGAAGCTGTCATTTAGTTTTTGTTACACAACACTTGTAGCTTTGACCTTTCCTTAAACAGAACAAAATCAAAAACTTTTGGGGTTTCTTGTTCTTATTGTCTCAATTCTTCAATAGTCTTTTTTACTTCTCTTTTTTTTTTTTTTTAAGAGCTGATGCTGTTCTTCTTGGACCCATAAATATGCATCTCTTGCCCCATCTGCCTTTCTCCACATACACCCCAGACAAGTATTCTTCCGTCCTTACTACGATGACACTCAGTCACACTCTCCACACTGTTTTCTGGCCCTGTCTTTCCTTGTCACTTACCTCACCTGCCTTGATACCTGGCTCCTACCTTTCTCATGCTGCGGTCTCCACCTGTGCCATATCCCTCAGGATTGTTCCTTGCATGCTGACTGTTGTCCTGGCAGCTTCTTCTCTGCATCTCTGTTTTTCTTGCATTTTCTTGTGCCCTCTTCTCCTAAAGGAGACGACCTCTTGTACTATGTCCTTTCTTTTGATGTGAAGTCTTCCACTTTATTCTCCCCTCTGTCCTCTCCCTGTACCACTGAAGGTGAAATGAAATTTCTGTAGCTTCCTGCCTAATAGCCGGATCTTGATTCTTTGTATTTTCACAGTACAGAGAAATCCCAGCTATACCTCTGTACTTCATAGTGTTTTGTACAGTACAAATCCAAGGATGATCCCCAGAACTCTTGTTTTGTGAACTTACTTAACTTGGGTAGGGTAGGAAAGGGTAAGAAAGTGTAGGAAAGTAAGTAATACAGAAACAATGAATAGTGGTATTAGTTACAGGTACAGGTTGCAGGAAAAGGAGAGCCCACTTTCTGTATCGAGGACTTCTTTTGTCCTGTAAGGATTTTGCAAACTGACCATTCCTGAGACCAGTCTAGAATGGCAGAACATGCACTTGTGGCGGGACATGAGTTTGCTTTGGATTCAGGAGAGGGTGAGGAGTGGTTCTGACCTCTCTGCCTCTTTTTTTTGCTTTTTATCCTCTGTTTGACTATCCATTAATCCTTATGTCCATGCTCCAAACCAGCCATAATGTCCACTTTGTTAGCTTACATCTCACTGTGATTTATTTTTGCCTGTTTACTCAGAATTGTTTGCTTCTGTGGCTAGTAATGGGATAACTAGAATTTAGTATGAAGGCTGTACTGCATCATGTTGATGATGATAAAGCCTCACTATGCCCCTGTCATGGAAGGGAAGGAATTCAGATGCGGTGACTTGATTTAGCATGTTCCCATCATACAATAAAGGAAAAGTTGCCAACTGAATTGGAAGTGTGGCTTGATTGCATTAGGGTTTTTCTTTTCTGTTCATAAATGATTAATTATTTCCTGTCTCCCCGTCCCCCTCCTTTCCAAAACTAATCAAATTTGAGCAGAGTTGGCTTTGCATCTAAGAACTGGGCTTCTGCAAAATGTAGTGAAGAGGAATCAATTAATGTTTTAATGGTTAAATTATTAGTTCATAAGAAATCTCAGTTGTTCTACCATAGCAGCATTTTTCTTGGTTTATGCAACCAGTGGCATGTGAAAAAAATCTGCGTTGTTAATGCTGATCCATCTGTTGACATGCTGTTGGAACAGCAGTGCACTTAATGCTATTTTAGATTTGGTCAACCATTAAGCAAGCGTTTTCTTACAGTTTGGTAGTTTTCTTTAATCATGTGAGAAAGTAGATGCCGGAATTGGTAGACCTGGAATATAACTGTGCTGACCTCACAGGAGAGAAATGGCTTTGTCCAGTGTCCTTTCTGTCTTCTTGCCCTGCTTCTGTCTTGCGTGAGAAATACCAAAACAAAAAAAGGTGTATTTCAGAGCTTGGTGGTGGTCTGAGCAGTGCTGGGTGTGAGCACCTGGAAGCCTAATGAAGAATTTGTCTTCTAAAAGCTTATGTTTCCCCCCCTCCAAGGGTTTCTGTTGATCTAATGAAGTAGTCTCCTTATAAACTCTTGAATTGCTCATATCCTGTGATCATCACGGCTGCAAGAACATAACTTCCTATTACAAGAATATAACTTCTGATGTTTCAGGCGAATGGATTTGTTCATCAGCTGCTCTTAGAAAGTACTTTGCGGATGCATCCCGCAGTCATCTGTCCTGGTTTCTTTTATACTTCGGGAAGGCAAAGGAGCTGTACTGAATACTGTTAAGATTGACCAAGGGTGGTCTGGGCCATCTACTTTGAGTCTCTGAGTTCTGGCCCAAGACCTTTAAACAATGGCTTTTCTATGTGGACTCCTGAGTCCAGCTCATGTTATCTGCAGCCTGTCATCCTAAGCTTGGGGTGAGGGGTAGAAAAGACCAAACTGGAAGAAGAAAAGGGAAGGGAAGAGAAGGGCAGGCAACGTTCTGTCTCAAAACTTTTAGCCTGACTTAGGGAGGAGGTGAGAGAAGTGGGGGCTTCTGTCCGATTTTTGGAGACCGGTCACACTGACCTTTCCGAAATGGAGGAAGATGGTGACTAAGATCTGTTTGCTAAACCTGTAGATGTAGCCAGCCTGCTGTCTTTGTGTGTTGGTGGTGGCTTTTCCTGAAGGCCTCTAAAAGCACAAAGTGTTTGTGGCATCTAGGTTGAGCACCGGAGGGAGTACAGGACCTGGAACGGCTGAATCGTGGCCCTACCTCCTGCATGGGGCGTCTCACGAAAAGCTGAATGCTCAGCCTTATATTTGAGGACAGGGTGGACACAGAAACTAGAAAGGGACCATTTCTGCATCTCTGGCATCTTTGAAAACAAGTGCAGCAGGACCTCTCCTGCAGCAATTTCTGGTGGCTCCTGCCAGGAGCAGACCTCTTCTCTCAGATCTCCCAGGTATAATGTTATTTCACCAAATGTGAAGCTGTTTGTTCTTTTTTTTTGTGGGGGTATGTTTATGTTATTTCACCAAATGTGAAGCTGTTTGGTTTTTTTTTTTGTGGGGGTGTGTTTTTTGGTTGTTGTTTTGTTGGGGTTTTTTTTTGAGTGTGAAATGTCCCAAACCGTTAGCTAGGCTTCTTCTCAGAATACTTTGAATTTGGGCTTATTTTTTCCTGGAAAGACTAAGAAATAAAACAAATTTGCACAGGATTTATTTCTTTACCAGTTTTCGGTCTATTTGAAATTACTTTAAACGGGCTTCAGTAACATGGTGCTTTTATTTGTTATAAAATAATGAGCAGATTTACTCCAGGTCTGACTTTGCCTGCCTGAGGTAATATTACCCTAAAATGGATGAGCCCCTCTCTGAGTGCAAGAACCATACTTAAATTGTCCCTAAAGCTAGGCTGCTGCTACTGGAAGGTGCTGTTTGTCACGGGAATAGCCATCTTTGGGGAGCAATCTTTTTTGTCTTCAGCAAGACGTTCAACTTTTGCCTCTACCTGAAATTTGAAATGTCGGTAATAACACGGTGAACGACCTTTTGTTTTGAAGTGTGTGTTGGTTGCAAGAAGGATGCTGGAAGTTAAATATTTTGTGTGACAGTGCACCCTAAGTAGAGATCAAGCAGCTAAACTGAAGTCATCCATTCTTTATTTTCCAGTATTCAGGCATTATTTATTATCTCTGTCCTAAGCCTTTCTGTCTTGTCTCTGGTTTTTACATAGTATTTAATACTTGCATTCTAGTCAACAGCAATGCAACTGAAATCAGAGGCAAGTGCTGGGACACTGGTGTCTCCCCTCTCCCCAGCGTCGCTCTGTGCAATGTGCTCAGCAATAACCAGAGAGATCACGAACGTTTTCCTCAGAAGTTTTGGGAAGACTTAGTGTCAAGATGTATGCGCTGCAGTGCCCGATGGCTTGAATGACACTGCCAGATGGACTGTATGCTCAAGTGGCTCTGACCACTGGCTGGGTCATCGCATGTCTAAAGGCTTAGTCACCTTTAGAGATGAAGTTTTTGAAATCATTTTTTTCTTTTAGTTTACCAAACAAGGCTCACTGAATTATTCTAAAAGAGATGAAATATTGTTTGTTCTTAGTCCAATAGAGACAGTTACTTAAAAACGTTTGGGAAACTATTTCTCAATGTATGCTTTGGTCTCTCTGTTGACCTGAAATTGCTTATTAACTTGGTGATGCACCAAGGCTGCTCTCTGAAATAGATAATCTAATACACCCTCTACTATTCTCAGTCACTGTGTGTTTCCTTTAAAATGCTACAAGAATCAAATATAGCTGGAGCACCTAGTCTGGAGTCAAGGACAAAAATAAACATGACATTATTATATTAGACTTGGACACAGTTCTACCTGGTGCTGTGCTTTGATAACTTTGACATCTAATATTTTTAAGCAGACTTTAAGGTTCATAGGCTTTGCTAGTTTGGTGGCTAAGCCTTTCTCAGTCCAGCTTTTTTCTTTGAGGTTCTTGGTTTTGTGTTTGTATCCTCCTCTAAAGTCTGCTATTACAGAAAGCCATGGTCGTGTTTTTCCCTGGTCATACAAAAGCGGCAGTTAGACACCATGCCCAGCTGCCAACTGCCAATGTTGGGTGTGTTTTATTTTTTTGGTTTTTTTTTTTGTGCAGCAAGGTCAAAATTACACAGATTTGCAATCAGCTTGCTCTCTAACTGTTACCTTACTAAAGCACTTTTGCAAATCTCTTACCTCCCTTCCTGCACTGAAACTCCTAAATTTAGTAACATTGAAGCCCAAGGATTAGAATTGTGCTGTGAATTTGCCACAACCCATTGCATCTGCGTTACACCCATTCAGACTGTTAAATGGCCGTTCCCTTTCTTCTGCTTGGGTTTTAGGGAGCCGTCAGCAGCTTGCCAGTGGAGTTTGACTATGGGGCTGCTCTGGGTCCATGTCACTGCTATTACTCCCACCGCTATACCAATGGCTGTATTTATATTTGCAGTATCATCAGCTACAGGCCTTTCTATTTTAAGTATCCCTGGCATGCTGTAGCCTTTCCAGAACATGATTTGCACTCTTAGGGAAAATGAAAGATGCATCCAACAGAAAGCAGCAAGCTTGCAGAAGTTTGGATGTACATCAAGTTTCCTTGAGGAGTACCTTAAGAGAAATGACGGCTGGTTGTGAATTACGACTGCTAGAAGATTTCTATCCCTTACAGAAAACTAACGAGGAGAGATTATGACTGATTCTGCTTAATTTTTTCCAATGCATGTACATTGGTAAAGTACTTCTGTTTTCAGTGCTGAATAGCTATTAACTTAAAGCCTTAAATGCAGTGTGTCAGTAACATGGAGTTGTCACTGACAGTAGTGTTTGGTAAAGAAGACGCTCTGCCATGGTCCTCCAACCTATAATCTTTTCCTAAACTTGCTTAAAGGTAATAAAAAGTGATCTTGGGCACTGGCACTGTTGCAGAATAGCAGTATGCTAAACAACCTCTCTGTGTGTGTGCATGTGTTGGATTTAAGCAGGAAAAATGCTGAGGGCTGACTCACCAGAATGTTGTTTCGGGGGAAGGAGGGGGGTTCAGCTCCTCACTGTTCCCTTACAATCAGATTTGATCCGTTAGTATTTTAAGAAGGCAATTAGGGAAATTTGCCATCTCCACATGGCGTTCTGTGCTGGGCATGCTCGATGGGGAGAGGAGAATGTATGTAAGGGTTCAGTGATTTCTTGTTGGCTCAGCTAACTGAATTTTAGTAGTTGTCAACGTTATTAAAAGCTTACATGATATCTATTTAATTCTGTTAAGAGTTTGGCTAGTAGGAACATTCAACCTCTGAATTTCTTAAAATTACAGTAGGTCAACAGACAAACTTACTTATAAGATTAATAAAGAATGTAACAACAAGGGCCCTGTGAGTAAATGACTTGTGTGGAGCCTGTGTAGCAATACATGCACAGAGCAGTTATTGAAGAGTAGCAAGAGTCTTGTTGCAGCTATAAACGTTCTTGTATATCTTTCCAAGGGATGATACAGTGCCTGGGCCACATCGTTCTTGATCCCATCTGCCATGGCTGAAACCTTTCTAACCTGGATGGATAAAATATTTTTAAGTATATGATAAGTAATTTAAGAGACAAAGACTAAACTTCAGTGTTTCTGGACCAAAAATAATTTGGGTTGGAAGGGATGCCCGAAGGTCATCTGGTCCAGCCCCTTGGCTCAATGTCCAAGTTCAAAGTTGGGCAAGGCTCTAAGCAGCCTTGTCTAGTCAAGCTTTGCTTATCTCCCAAGGATCACTAATGAAAGTGTCAAACAGTGTTGATCCCAGCGTTGACCCCCCCCCCAAGGATGGCTACTGTTAACCAACCCATCCAGTGTGGGTTGACCTGCTGACCACTGCCTGTAGAGCCAGGCGGTCTGTCCAGATTTCCTCGCATCTTTCAGGCATGTAAACAGCGATCACTGCTCTCTGGTTCTGTCTGCTGAGCCAGCCATCTCACCGTAGAAGGCAGTCAGTTTGGTGAGGTACCGTTTGCCTGGCACGGGAGCTGTCCCATTGCCTCTGCCCAATCCCGGTGTAGGTTGCACAGGTGTCTGACCCATTTGCTTTGCCTTCTTACTAGCAGCCCCAGACCTAAATGCTCTTTGCAGTGAGCAGCCTAGTCAAGAACCAAGGCAGAGCGGAGGACCGTTGATTTCTAATGTATTTTCTTTTTGTCAGAGGGCTTAGCAATGCTTATGTTTGCAGAATGACCTTTAAAGACCAGGGCTGTGGGGCTGTTGGCTTTCCTTCTAGCTGCCAGTGCCGGGCACTTCCCAATGCATTTCACTACCTGGATGTTCCAGGTTTCAGAACGGTCTCAGCTGTACTGATAGGTACATTGAGGGTGGGAAGAGTGTATTTCCTATTGAAGAAATTAATTGCTGGTAACTTTCCACATTCTTCATTCTCAGTTTTGTCACTGAATATTTTCCAGGACCCATTTTTTCCAGTAACTGTTTTGGCTGGAAAAACTATAGGCTGGTTTTTGGTGCAGTTCAGTCTGGAGCAGCTAATATTAAGAGGAAAAACTCATTTGCATTGTCAGAACTTGTGGATGATTAAGTTTTCAGTAACAGAGATTTTTTTTTTTTCTTAAGTGCTAACAAAATATGTGTATGTACAAAAGCTGTGTTGGAGTGCACGGAGATTAAGCCAGCTATAAATAGCATCTTCTGTGACCCTGCTGGAATTTTCTTTAAGCTTGGAAACACTGAAGTGTGTGTTTTGTCAGATTTGAATCATGAACCCTGAAGAAGAGCTAATGAGTTCTTATTTCTCACCCCTAATCTTCAACTAGAGCGTTCTTCATACGAACAGCAGATCAGTCTGAAACTGTAGCTCAGGCCTCAGTTGCCTTATTTAACTTCTTTTACTTGCTTTGTTCATTGTGATGTTTTTTTCTGCTCCAGTTGATGTGTTTATGAAAATAATTAATTTCAACCCATATTATCAAACCCGTGCAAGCTGTGCAATTGTTGCTGTAGCTGACAGTTTACAAAGTCTACTTTATTTCCTGTTGTACTTAAAAACAAGCTTCTCTTGTAACTCTTAGCCTCATGAAATGCGTGGCTTCCTCTGTTATTTTGTCTAGTTTTCCTGGCAGCTTAATGAAGAGGTGTAGCTGGGACTAAATGATCAACTCTTGGGACAAAAGCCATGTTGTCTTCTGCCTGTCCTGGTGGATCTGGTTGTAAGTGATCGGTGGCAAAGGACTTGTTTGCTTTTTGGGGCTGAGATTTGGTTCTGGGCTTTAAAAGTGTTCCCTGGCTGTGCTGCACCTGAATCAGCTGGGGTGCAATTAACATAACTGTTAATTATGTTTCACCAACAAAACAATAAAAAATGATTAACCCCCCCCAGTTTGGTGAAATGGAAATGTTTTGTAGGAATACATCAACATTGACATTTCTGGTAGGAAGCAATCGGAATGCTTTGCATGTCCTTTTTGGATGCAGAATTTCTTTCAGCATATATTAGTATTTAAGCTATAATAGATGTTTTGGTAATCAGTTGAATCCTTGCTTCAAAAATCTTTTCTTTAAATTTGTCTTCTGTTTCTACATAGAACAGAATTGTAAAAAATAAATTCCAGTGCTTGACTAGCTCTTGTTTGGCATGAAGTCGTAGAGCACTTAAAATTCCTCATACAACAGCTTCAATTGCTTGCTAATCTTGCCTAAAGATTGGCTGAGAATGTCAGCTCGGTTCTCGTATTGCTTATTTTCAGTAGCATAGACAGCAAATGCTTGGAGAAAATGTACTAGGAGTATTTACTGTAGAACGTGGGTGTAAGGGTATGGGAGCCCTTGCGTAGAGGTCAAACTGTTAACATTTAGGTTGTTGGCTATTGATCTGTATCGCTAGTGTGACAGATCTATAAGCTTTTGTAGAATGAGTTAATAATTTCTTGGTGCAATGCAAAAATCAACAAGCAGTTGACCTGAGCCCCTGAACACGACCCCTGTGGAAGGAGATGGTGTGCGATGCTGTTCCCAGCGCTGCTGCCCTGCTCCATGGAGCCTTCCTCAATGAACGTCTCTCTTGCACAAAGACTGACCGATAGCCGTGCTTTCCTCTTTCCTTTCTACGTTGTGTTGAGCTTTGATGAATGTGTTAGTACTCATGTTGTTGGCTGTTCCCTTTTTTAGAAACAAATCTTACCTGCAGTAACTCTATATCCACAGTGAGTAATGGAGAAATCATTGCTTGTTAATGATTCACTTACAGGTTCCTGTATTGCTGTTGCTGGGTCACTTGTGTTGCTGTTATCTACAGAAGTATTGCTCAGACGAGCACTTAGACCTGATTTTCATAGTTTCAGTAGGGTTATTGTGATGACTGGGTGGCGGGTGTCTGCCTTTGGTTACTGGTCATCTAGTCCAAAGTGTATCACCCCAGAGCTGGTCCCAGTGATGCTCTCAGCAGGCTTGTAGAAATTCTGTGCCTTTGAACCTTGCAACCAAAATAGTGTCGGTGCTACTTAAAGACCGCTTTTAACAGTTATTTTTTGTTGGTTTGCAAAAGCTGTGCTTGGCTATTTGCTTAAAGACTAACTCACGATTTACCTGTCCTGCTGCGTGTACCTCTTGTACACGAAAAAGATTAAATATAAAACTTTGCTTTTCCATTTTGAAACTTATTTTCAGGTAAAGTTCTCATTACAACCTCTCCAAAATGTTTGCTTTCTGCATGCATGCTTGGTGATCCGCTTTTTTGGGAAGCACATGTGCTTTGCTGTCACAGTTATCGGAATGGTGCATCTCATAAATGAGCAAAAGCAAACTGCAGCTCTTAAGTAACTCAGCTGCAGAAACCGAGTCCTGAAAGAGATGCCTGGGGTCACCGAGTCCAGTCCTTTGTCTTTGTCGTGCCTGTCATATCCTCCCTAGGCTGATTGAGTTACGCAGACAAAGCTTGCCTAATAATTCAGCTTCCTATTTTGTAACAGTCATTATTGTAAGCTGTTTCATGGTGCCATTGTTCAAATAAGCTTGAAAAAAAAAAAGAAAAAAAAAAAGGCTCGCACAAGAACAAGAGGATGCTTGCGCTGCTCCTGGCTTGGTTACTTCCTGTGGAAAAAAAACACTCGCCATGCGGTGCTTGGGATTATTCAGCAACAATCAACCCAATAATATAAATTAATAAGTTAAAAAGCACTGGAAGCTTCAGGTTGTTAACAGTATGAAAACGCTGTGGCCTGACTTTTAAACGTTCAGTATCTCTTCCCCCCCCCTTGATGTCTACTCACCTTCCAGCATGGGTGGCCAAAGCCCAGCGGCTCTGACTTGTTTCCTAGGAACATCGTGCAGGCTAACGGAGGCCCTGGGCTTGGCGGTGCTACAGTTCCATCCAAGATCGGCGTGAAAACCTGCGCGCCAGGCCAGGGAAGCTGAGAGGCACGGCCTCTGCTCGGCCACGGGTGCGAGCCTGGGCGGTGGGAGGAGTAGGAGGTTATAGCAGATCCTGTGCCAAGGGGGTGTGTAGCGTAAGGCTCCGTCAGGTAGAAGCATGGCAAACTTTCTGATAAAAAGGGGTGATTTGCAAGGCAGTTATTTTTGTTGCTTTTAGGAGTTCCTGTAATTGATTTGATTCTAAGGAGAAAAATCAGAATTTTTTTTAACAAAAGTATTTTTTGTGGTTGGGGTGGTTGGTTTGTTTGTTTGTTTTTCCCCCCCCTTACCAGAGGTGAACCAGTTTGGCGGTTGTGCAAGGGAAGGCTTTCTTGTCATCATTCTCCCGCTGTCATTTCACAGCAATGGCTTCATACCCTCTCCATTTTCTTCCTCTCGTGTTGCCCTTCTCCACTTTCTCTTCCCCGCACTCTGCCCTTTCCCTCCCGTCCCGCCTGTTTGCTCCTGGAGCGGAGTCGGAGCTGGTGGCGGCGTGCCGGTGTGCTGGTGGGGAGCCGGGAGCTCAGCCTGCCAAAGCACCTTTGCCTTTCTGAATTCATAAGGTCCGGGATGTCGCATACCAGAGAGCTCAGATCTGCATTTGGGTTTAAGTTTGTGCAAAAAGTGGGAATGTCTCTGTTCAGATTTTTTTTTTCTTTTTAAATTGAACTCTTAATAGTTAAAGTGAAGGAGCACAAAACCTGATTATTTTTATTTTTTTTGCGAGGGATACCCCTTCAGCAACCCTGAGATTGCTCCGCATTGTGTTGATCCACATAAATTGTTCGAGAGACCTGGGCCTAAGCTCGTATGGGAAACGGCACTGGATCAATGAAAGAAAACATTCAGCAATGTGCATTTTATACAAGCATTTAAACTTTTTTGTTTTGTTTTGTTTAGTAATAAAAGGAACAAAGCTATTATTAGTGACCATGGGCTTGGGAGTTTGCTAAAGCAGCAATAGTTACTCATCTGTTTTCATTTGCAGAAGTATTCTAACAAAGGCAGCCACAAATGCAGCGGCGGGGTTAGGAGGTGGATGGTAGGAGTGGAAGTGCAGTTTCTGGAAGCCGGTGCTTACTAAGACCTTTCTGTCTAGTCTTGGTTTTGTGGCCATCAGGAGCACAGTTCCCGGTGAGCTCTTGCCTTGCTGGATCGAAAAGAGAAAGAATGAATCCCCTGGGTAAGTTCTCGGTCCTTTTTTTTTTTTTCTCTAAGCTGCAGCAGAGTTGTACAGAGCAATTGTCACTTCTGGTGCCAGCACGGGGTTGCGTTTGCACGTCAGCTCCTGCAGCTGGCTTGCAGGAGTTGGAGAACAAGCAGTGTTGCAGGATTATTTTTTTTTTTTTGTGCCCCTTCCCCTCCTGGCCCAGGTAGGAATTAAATTAAGACATTATCTGACTTCCAACAACAAAAAACCCAAACCCACGCAGGGTGGTAAATGTTTCCTTGCTCGTTTCTTTTTCTTCTATGAAACAGTCTAACAAGCATGCACAAGACCTTGGTGTGTGCTTTAATGTTCAGCCAGCTGGTTCATGGTTCGCTCTGTTGCAAACACTGTGGACTGCAGAACTGATGCTGTATGCAGTGGGGTCGACGCTGCCTTGCGATTACTGTTCCGGTGCAGCTTCCTCAGATGCAGTAAGAGCAGACGAGTTTCCAGCTGAAAATGCTGTAGTCAAATGCTGTCTGTGCCAACAGACCATTAGTCCGTGGGAAGTAAGGATGAAATACTCCTATTGATTTCCTTGGGTTTGGGACCATGTCCCAGCTAAATTTGGCTATGATGCGCTGAATGTATGCTTGAATTTAATGTTGTAATTAAATGCTTAGTGAAAGTTTGCTGTCTAATAATCTCATTAAAACTAGCCTCTTTTTCTCCCCAGTCCTGTAGTAGTTAAGAGTCTGACCTTGCAATTTGAGTTTAAATCCTGAGGCTACTAGGACAAGTACTGTGAGAAATATCTTGAGTAAGTAACAAACTTTCTGAAGTAACTTTCAGAAATTGCTGTTTGCTTAGATGTCTGTGGACTGAAGATAGGGACTTAAAACCATGGAAACGCAGAAGACCTAAATGGAAAGCAAGGATGGAGAAGGAAAACTCGTGTTTCTGCATAGAGATCTGTTGGGGCGGCTGAGCCACCGTGTAGAAAGTTCCAAGTGTTCTTCTAGTGTCTGAAATGATACTGTCTCTGGTTTTTAGATAACAGATAGGCAAGGGAGGAATAATTGGGCTGCTTTATCGGGCTGCTTACAGAAACTTGAAATTTAGCGTGATAGTTGAATAAAAGGTCTTATCTGTATTTGCGATTGTTAATGGTCAGAAACTCCCATTTAAGAGTACAGATTAAGTAATTTGTGTTTCACTTTTATTAAAATTGTAAATATATCTTTTTCCTGGATTTTATACAAACATTTTTTCAAAAAGCATACCTTCTCTCTTTGCTACTTGAAATAATATTTTGCTTTCAAATGCCAAGCTTTTGGGAGTAGACTGACAGAATAGGAAAAATGTTTCACTCGGTGATATATTTACACAGGACGTTTAGCAGGGCTCTTTTGATTTGTAGGAGTGGGTATTTTTAATTTGTAATCTTCCTTTTTTTTTTTTAATAAAGGTTTTGCAAGCACAATAAAATATGTAGACATAAAAATTTGAAATGACCTGGCACTAAAGGGAACAAAGAAACCTTCACGCTCTTGAAACGGGATTCTGCGCATAGAGCTTCAGTTTGCTTGGTTTTCCTCCGTGGCAAACAAATTTTTGCAGTTTACTTTGGCAGTAATTCATACCACCATTATGTTACATAGGAATGGAAGGGATGTTTCCAAGCAGCATGTTGTTTTATTGCTATGCAGAAATGCAGTTTTAAATCTATTTTCTGTAGGTACTTTGGGTTTTTTTTTAATTTCCTTGTCTTCTTTCCATGCTTCTGTAGGTTCCCAACCACACTGGAAATAGTTATATTCACCTTTTTAATTGGAGTGAGGGTAGTATATGATTTGGCAATTCTGGCTTGAAGTTCACTGTTTAAATTTTTACGCCTGTGAAATGTTAACCAATACAAAAATGCATGCAGGGTGGGTCCCACCTTGTATTTGCATATTTGATTTATTCATTCCAAAGAATTACATGGCATTTAATCTCAAATGAAAAATTATAAAGATGGACTTTGGTATAGAAAACTTTAGCAGTTTTCTGCCAATATCAATTTTTGTTTTGCTGCTCTAGTTATGATGGAAAACTTTATTACAGAAAAGCTCTTGGATATTGCTTCTCGGAGGGTAGTACTTGGACAGTTGATAAAATGATGCCGCTGTTGAATAATGCAGTGAGAAAACGATAAATCAGTTAGAAACCAGGTTTTTAAGCTGCTGCAGCTAAATCTAGAACATAACTGGCCAATTTCAAACAAAACTGACTTCTTCAGGTTTTCTGGAGCATGGTCTCTACGTACCGGTTACCCCAAGGTTTGGGGTGTACCTTTTTCTTCAGGGGGGAGCGCATCAGCACAGGAGAACGCTGTTGGAAAATGGGTCTTATCCATGAGTTATCCCTGTAGTAATATGTCCTTACAGTAATACATTAGGAGTTGCCATGGTTTAGTGAGTGGTTTGGGGATTTTTGTGGCTTGGTTTCGTTTTGAGGACACTACTCTCAGCTTATTTTCCTTAGGCTGTGTTGGAAGTGCCATGGTCGTCTAGAGGTGAATCGGACCATTCCTACCAACTTCAATCTGTTACTTCCACATGGGCACGGAGAGGGCTTTTCACCCTCTCAAACTACGATCTTCTGCATTCGCTGGAGTTATTTTCCTTAGGCTGTGTTGGAAGTGCCGTGGTTGTCTAGAGGTGAATCGGACCGTTCCTACCAACTTCAGTCTGTTACTTCCACATGGGCATGGAGAGGGCTTTTCACCCTTTCAAACTACGATCTTCTGCATTTGCTGGAATCGCAGTAGCCTTTTAATAACCTTTTTTATGGCAGTATATTGAGGTTTTCCTTAAACAAGGAAGGATACAACTTACCTGAAGTAGTAACAGTAACACGGTTTTATTGCTTGTAAGACCACTGGTATCAAGGTGCCTCCCTTGCTGGCACTTGCTAACGTTTCATCTGCAATCCTTTTCCAGGCCACTGGTACCAAGGTCTTGGACCCGTTTGAAAACCAAGCCTCTTTGGCCTGGGAACTGCATTATTCTGGCTCATTTTGCAATCCCCAATTTACCTGGTGCTGGTTCTGCAGAGGCGTGTCGTGGGATGGGTGGTGAAATTTGATTGATTTTTTTTTTTTTTTTTTTTTTTTTCCCTAGGGCTTTTGTAATGTTGATTGTTTTTTTTTTTTTTTTTTTTTTTTCCCTAGGGCTTTTTTTGCTCTTGTTTCAGGGAATTTTTGAATCCCATTCTGGAAAGATTTAATTGCTGGCTTTTTAGTAGTACTAAATACTTGTTGGATTTTTAAAAACTTGTATGTAAGCATTGAAATATTAAAGACTTCAATTTCAAACAACTTGTATATGGACTTAATCATTAGAACATATTACCTAATGCATTTGATCTGCTTTATTATTTTTCTATGTGACATTTTCAGCTTAACATTGTTGTGTATTTTGTAGATCGTCTCTGCTTTCCCCCAATTATTTTTAAAAAACAATTTTAGCAGCATGAGCTAATGTAAGTGTCTTTAGAAAGTGCTTGCTCTGCCAGACAGGAGGATGTTTTTCAGGTTGCATGCTTTGGTTTTGTGTACTTAATTATTACTTTTTTCAGAATAAATTAGACTGCATTAAAAGGGCACCAGAGGCCGAAGTTCTCTTTTTCCCAGGCTGGAAATAACATGGCCAGTGAAGGTGTTTTCACTCTGCTCCACTTTTGAACTTCAGTGGAAATTTTGGATGGCAAGTCCACGATGTTGAACAGTAACGGGATGCAAAGGGTTTGGGTTTTTTACGGTGGTATAATGGACTGAAAGGGTGGTTCTCTGCTAAACTTGTGAGTAGGTGTTGCAAGAGCCTGGCAGGTTCACCTTCAGTTATGTCTTGTGTTGCTTGTCAATGCTAGGTAGGCTAATGAAAGACACATGGCTGTTGGCTGCAGAGGATGGATGATATTGGGATTTAGAGATGTGGTTTGAAGTCCTGTCTTTACTGCCCAGGCTGTGTGTCCCCACGTAAGTCCCCTAAGAGGCTCTGCTCAAAATCCTTGTGTTGAAAGTCATGACGGGTGATGGCATCTTTGTCAGATGATGTGTGGCTGTTGGACCCTTCAGCTGCTGTCTTGTCTTTGAATGGTGTCCCTCTTAAATCTGCTCTGGATTAAATCTCTTTCTCTGTGTGCCTTCTGTCTACTTTAAGTTGTCTCTTTTTGTAGTAGGTATTTCTTGTTTTCATGTTTGTGTTGGGGGGGACCGCTAATCTGTGGGTTATCAGTTTTTGATTGGGAGAGGGAGGGCAGGTGAGCTTGTATAGGTTAGCCCCTATGGCCTGGTAGTTTAAAGCATGAGAGCTCCAGCTTTCCAGGATGGCAGAAAGTGGTGGGCAAATGAACGTGTGGTGTTAAGACTTTTGAAGGTAAATTGGCTTAGTTCTCCTTGCAAAGCAAACTGCCTGGAAGGGACTGTGAGTTTTCTTCCTCTATCAAAGTCTGCTGTAAGTTATATTCATGTTATAAACATGTTGACCTGAAAAAATAATTAAATTGACTGGCCAGTTTTGGCTGTCCAGTGTGGACTGCTAGAGGTACCCTGGGGCTGGTCAGGAAGGCATTGCCTGGAAACCAGGGGAGGCCTTCTAGGAGAAGAAAGTATGGTAGGTGTGCCTTTTATTTATTTTCCTATTTTTATTTTGTTCCTCAACTGAATAAAGAAGCAAATATTTTTGCTCGAAACTTGGAACATTTGATTTAGGCAAAACTTCTTGATGCTGACTCTGTGGGCCAGTTAAACTGAATAACGTGGTGTGGTCAATGGAAAGAAAATAGGGACCGAGGCTGATCGTTCTGGTGTGAATGAATAACAGCTTCTCCTTTTCATCACCTGCTCCCACAGTTTTCTAACTCTAGCTTTCTTTTTGCGCTATTATGTCAGTTACTTGTACCGCTTGATGGGAGTTTTTGCCTATTTAAGAAATACTGACTTGGAGGAACTTTTGCATTACAAAAATGATCTTTATTTGGAGCCTATTTTCAGACCTTTTCCTAATGTTAGTACTTGAAATTAGTCTTACCCATTGATTTATTCCATTTGAACGTGTGGCTGCCCCAAATTAAGGAAGCACTGGACCCCTCTGCTCTCTGCATGGTTCAGTGCAGGAATGTGGGGAATAGTGTAGCAGCCAGACACACAAGGTGGAGTCAGTTAAACTGTAGTCACTTACTTGCAAAGTGGTGACATGGGCACTCAAGGTATTTCTAAATCAGTTAGAAAGGAGAGGTCGCGTTTTTTAGGTGTTATTTACTGCTTCAGTTCAACACTTCTGAACTCTGGCTCACTCAGCTGGGCTAACAAAGGAGAGGACACGGGCAATGGTGCCCTCCAAGGTGGGGGAGAGAGGACTTCCAAGAAACTGCAGCACAGTGACTTCTGACACTCGCTTTCCAGCCGACCCAGTGTGCCAGATGATATGAGGAATGTTTCATTAGGGTCCGGACGGGCTGGTAGCTTTAGAGAAGCGTCTTTGTTTTGGTGGGACCTGCTGAGAAGCCTGTTCAAGCTAGTGTGCTCACCTTCCAGAAGGATTGCGTTTGGCCATGCTGATGTATGTGAAGACAACGGCTCCTGTTTTGTGCACTACTATGTTCCAGTGCTACTTCAGATCTATATGCTCTGCCGAAGAGTTTGCTTTGTCCTGCATCTGTCCCGTTGGAGCCTTTGGCTGGAGGGCATCTTCGCCTGTAATTCGTTACTGGCTGCTTCTTTCCACAGTGACCTACTTTGATTAGGCAACGAGTCTTTATCTGAATAGAAGCGAGTTGTTCCTTCGCCAGTCCTCCAGTTGGAAACTGTTTTGGGACTGGATTTCTCAGAATGAGACTGTTGGTACCAAACTAATCTTGTTCATAGCTGGTTTATATCACTTGGTGAAATGCCAGCGTTGTTCTCTCCTGGGTGTTTGTTTATCTGCTGTATTTATAGACAGCAACACTCATCCCTGTCAACCTCCATTTTGAGAGATTAAAATGCCAAACTTTTCTTTAGCTTCCCACTGTAAAGTGGGCTCTTGTTTCTCTTGTCACTCCAATTTCAGCTCCGTGTTCTTGAGCAGAGGTGCCCAGGCAGGAGCCCTTGCCCACAAGGTCTTACACAGATCTCTTGTACTACTGACGCTAGTGCTTCTCTATCCTCTCTGGTATTACCTTACCTGATACAGCCTGAGGCTGCTGCTTTTTACACTTGTGTTGCAGTGCTGGCCACTTGTGACATTAGGAGTGACTCGTTCCCCTGGGCTCCTCTCTGTCCCATTGAGTTTAATTTTGTCATAAAAATACTGATGATGGACCATATCCTGTTGTGCTTTGAAAGATCCTAATGGAGTTGTGGCAGCTCATCAGAAGGATGAGCTGTTTCTCCTGAACTGTGTTCTGAAACAATACAGACCAAATCCAGCAGATACAAGTCAAGGGGAATTTTCCTCTGATCAGTGAGTTGTTTCGCAGAAGTGTCAACGGATCCAAGTCTGGAGCCTTAGCAGAGGCATTAGGTACAGATGTTTCAAGTTACTAGAGAGGAGATTGAAGAGCTTATGGTGAAAGAAAATAAGTGGGAATATAAAGAGGGATCCAGGAAAGCCAGCGAGCAATTCAGGTGTGTGATCTGGTAATAAGCTTAAGTGCTGTCCCTCTTTAAGGGGAGAAAAATCAAGGTAATTTTAGTGTGGTGTGAACTCAAGGCAGTGCCTCATGGCCATACTAAGGGCTGGCAGAAGTTGCAACATGATTTGGGATTTGGAGTTGTTGAAATCTTTGATTCTTTGAAAATGACAAAACAGTGCTCGAATGAGAGATTAATTGGGGGCGGGAGGCGAGCGGGACCAGGGAGGGTACGGTGGGAGCCCAGATACTCGCTTGGTACCGTGCCATTCCTGAAGCAGTTGTGTGCACCCTGTTTATCCGGGGTGAGGTCGGCGTTTCACCCTTCGCCTCTTTACCCTTTTTGATCCCTAACGCGGTGCAGTGCCAGCCAGCAGGCTGGGGAAGCAGGGGACAAAGCTCCATCTAGTGTATAAAGGGAGATGTCTAGGAGCTAGCAAAATAAGAAGAAATCCTGCAGAAGATGGCTTTCCCTAGTCCAGGCATGGGGTTTGTGTTTTTTGTGTTGCGGTGGTTTTTTGGTTTTTTGGGGTTTTTTTTTTTTTGATAACTTGTGAATAGGATTGCAAACACTTTGACTGTGTTAATTGAATAATATTGGCATTCTGACAAGTAATGCTCATTTTCTGTACCCAGGAGCATGTAGAGGTTAATACTGGCTTTAATACAACTTTAAGTAGTCTATGATGTCAATTCTAGGCAAAACCAAATATATGTCCTTCTATTAAGATTAGGAATTGTATAGCCAGGTTATAGCTCTGCGAAGAGAAGGGACACAGAAGTTTAACGATATATAAGGTTAACACTTTTAAGATAAAGTATCTTTTGATTCTCTCTGACTGATTTGTGCAATCTTAAACTACAGTAAGTGGTAGATAATGCACATATAAATGGACAAGACATTTTATTACCTGCTTTTAAAAACAAAACAAGAATAACATCATCTTGTTTGTTCTGGAGGCTGCTAAAAATAGATAATTTTTTTCTATTTTTTTTCCTCCTGAATACTTGGAAAACCCATTGCAGATGCAGCAGCTTCTCGAAAGGGATGGGAAAAATATTTTCAGTGTATTAGACACATATTGGCGACTCAATATCAGGCAGCTACTAAATTTCTGAATTCAGCCAATGGTTGTATGGCAAAAACAGGCCACTACGATTTAATCCAGATTTTTTTTGTGGATAATGAGGGAAACATTCTTTGTTTTTCCTTAATCCACCTACGATGTCCCATTCTCATCCAAAAATATGCTGCTTGTCCTCGTACCTGTAATACCTCTTCTACAGTTCAGTGCCCAAGACCACTTGGTAGAATTTGTCCCTGCCTGCAGTAGTAGCTCTTTGAAATCTGTGGGAAGTTGGGATCAAGCACCTGTATGGGTTTTTGTTGGTGTTTTGGGGCTTTTCATAGTTTCCAGCATACTGGGAATGTTGGGGATTCTTCCTGCTGGAGGAGGATCAGGAGGAATAGCAGAAGGTGAGTGAAGAGAAGGTGAAGTTTGCATCCAAAGTGGTAGGTCGAGGTGAGGAGATGGTTTCTAGTGCTAACCCTTCTCAACCGAGAAGCTAAAGAAACGGGAGGGTCATTTTGTTCCCAGCAGCACGTTTGCCAAGCATTTGTTTTGCAGAAACGTGCAGCTGCTACCAAATCCAGGCTGAGAGTTGTTATAATACGGCTTTTTAGGGACAGCAATACTGTCGGCTGCTGGGCTCCAGCAAGTCTGGAACTGTACATCATTTCCAGGTGACTTTGCTGCAAGTTTATAAACCTGGTTGAGTAATGTAGCACTGTCTAGTCGTCTGCTGTAGCCTAAAATAACAGAAGGTGTGAATTGCTGCTCCACAGTAATGGTGGGTGCTCCCGCAGGTACTTTGCCAAGGTCACGCATGCTAAATAAACCAGCTTAAACAAAACCCTGTTGCGAGAATTCATGATTAACTGTAGTCTTTGCAGGATTTACTGGTTATAAACTAAGCGCCTGCTTTTATATATTTTTTTTTTTTCTTCCCCCCCCTAGTAACTAAGGCAGATGTGAACTTCAAGTCCAGTGAAACATTTTTTTGGCTCTTGCCTCTATTTACATGATTCAGGAGTTTGCAGTAGTTCCACAACAAATATAGCTTTGAACAGAAATAGCTATTCAAGTGCTATGCTTCTGGCAGTGCAGAAGAGATTAAGAGGGTCTAACAAAAAGGCTTGTAAATATTTTTGAGTTGGCTGCTTTTTGGTTGTCCATTCTTCCCCCCTCCCCCAATAAACAAATATCTGTAATGTATTTTGAAAAGTATGAAGTGGTATTCCTGCAGCAAGTTACGTAGACAGCATGTCTCAGTTGTCATGAAACAGTGCAAAACATGGTGCATGCTGAATAGTTTTACTTCAAAATAGGCTTTTTCTAGAACTGCAGCGGCTGTATTAATTTTTAAGAATTTATTTGGTTACATAAAGTTGTTTCTGAGGATTTTTCCTGACGTCTCTTCTTTTGAGAAGAGCTTATGCTTTTTAGAAGCAACATCAGACAGATGTGGGACAGCAGGGTGATGGCAAAATGAAATTAAGCAGGGCTGTATTTGAGTTGTTAGGACTTATGAATAGATTGAGGAGGATCTTTTTGTATATATTTTGACGCTTTGAAATCAGAAAGTATAAATGTTGCTTGCATGTTCTTATTTTGAATGAGACTTCATTCTGTATCATGTTTTTGATTTGTTATTTCTTTTATTTACATGTGACCCTAAGTTTAAGTAATTATTTTCCTCTTTCCCTTTCCCTGGTGTTCATAAACAGTTTCTGGCTAGAAACAAGGTGCAGATTTTTTTTTTACGGGGGTGGAGGGGGAATTGCCAGAACAGTCCCTGGAGATGCCAATTACCCAGTACTCCAGCCTTTAAATCAATACTAAATATTTCTTTGAAAGACTGCAGTTCATATAGATGTCATGAACTTAAAATAGAGTTTACAGCTGTTGGATGACGGGTGAAGAGATCCTCTAATCAAACTTGCACTGACCTACCCCAGCCATCCTGTGCCAGCTGCAGAGCAGACCCTGAGGTCTTCTGACATGACCCACAGCGTACACCCGAAGGTTGTAAGCACACAGAAACCATACCCGTCTTGGGAAATCCCTGAACTGGGAGCGGTTGGGATTTCGGAGAGGTACCTGGGGACAGAGGGACCTTATTGCTGGATGTGGCTGTACTGAGGATGCTGCTGGATCCTGTGGTAGCGTAGTAGCGCTACCTGATGGACTGCTGGCGTTTGCTTTCTCCAGGAGCCTTGGTTTGGGATTACCCCATGCCAGGAATGTTGTAGGTCGCATTGAATGGCCTAAGCAAGGAACTGAAGGCCATCTCTTCTGTAGTTGTCTGCAGTTGGGCAATTCCTCCAGTGAATGACTGTCATTTCTCTTGGCCTCAATTAGCAAGTTTGTAAACATCACTAATGCTTTCTTAGGTGGACATCTGGAGCTTATCCCACCTTCCTGTCTGTGCTGTGAATACCCAAGGCAGCAAGACTGGTACGTCTGTCCTGCAATTGCAGATCGCAATTGCAGTGTAAATATGCAAATGGTAGGTAAAGTAACTTGTTGCTGAGTAAAGGCTTTTTTTCCCCCCAAGTTGTTCAGCCTGCACAGTAAAACAATCTTCTTTGCCCCAATAACTCTTCCACAAATAGCCAAAAATGTAGAAGAAATATGAGCAATGCTTGAGGATTCCAAAACTGAAGTTTGTTTAAACGGTGTGGATGCTGAGGAATTGGTTTCTTCTTTCTAACAAAGCAACTCTCCAGACTGTGAAGTTGCTGAAAGACACTCCCTGATCTGATCAGGTCCTGTAATGAACAGCTAGAGCTGTGGCTAGAGATTGAAGTGAAGGTTTGCATAATATCCATCCAAGATTATTTTAATGTTAGAGTTGTTGCAGTAAGGTGTTAAGGGTTGTCTGTTGCCCTTGCACGTAGTATTCACTGTAATGAGCAAGTCCTACATGCTGATAACACAGACCCATCACATACCGAGCACCGAATTCGCTTTGTGGTTTTCATGATGACTGTTTAGGATTCTTAATCGTTTAAAGCAAATCTTCCATAAACACTTTCCCTTCTGCTCCTTAAGATCCTGTTTGCTCAGCATACCAGAGCGAGGATGTCATCTGCACCAGATGAGGCTTTGAGCTGCCTCGTCGTCTTTGGAAAGCTTTGAATAGTGCTGTAACAGTGGAGTTCAGTAAGCAGAAAACCTCGGATGAGCGGAAGGGTTTAGGCTGGGAATTGCTGGGTCACTGTAAGCCTGGAGGAGCGCAGTGGCTTTTTGGCTGGGAGGGGCTCTGAGCGTGTGGATGACGGGTACCAGTTGTGAGCACAACACGGTCCAGTCTTGTTTGCTGCAGGGCTGCCTCTGTGAATAAACTTGCCATCTGACTGTAAGTGATAGATAATTTCCAAACCAAGATATGATGGAAAGGTGATGTGGAGTCAGATCTGGGCACTACGTTGTTGCAAAGTATCAAAAAGTGCGGTGATCATACGTCATCTTCCCTCTCAGCGACAGTGTTATCTCCTCTATTTACCCAGATAAAAGAAGGTAAATTCTGTATTACAAAATCAAGAACTACAGAGGTTGTTAATGGAGTGTTATCTCCTCGATTTTTCTTTTATCACCTCTTGGTTGTTTTAGCTATCTGGCTTTTTGTTTTGCAGATATGTGTAGAGCTCTTTAGAGAGGGAAGTACCCATAGATGTGGTGTCTGAAAAATGGTTCAAAAAGCCTTTGACAAGGTGACTGGTCAGGCTTTCAAGTGAAAGACAAATCCACCTCATGCCTTTTTTTTTTTTCTTTTTTTTTTTTGTAGTATCTTCTCTAAGTTTGTGATGGCTTTGAAAGTTTGAGGAAGAGCACCAAACCACTATTGAGTAATGCAGTCGGCTACATTTTAAATTCCTTTAACTCTTCACAGAACATTTTTGAGAGCTTGAGGTATTTGTGTGTGTAGGTGTCTTCACCTGCCTGCTCCTTTTCTGCCTGAGGGATTCAGCCTGTTTTGAGCGGAGGTGAAACTAGGGAAACAGTGCGTACACCATCACATCGAGTCTTCGTACCGTTACAGATGCACGTCTAGCTCTTGTGAGATGCACCTCCAGTGGCTCCTAGGTGGAGATTCACCTAGGTGAACCTTGAATGTGAAGGAGTTATGTCCCAGGAAACAAATTTGTCTTGCACCCACCCTTTCCCTTCGTCTTTCTGGCGATAAAGATCGTGAGAAAACTGTGCCGTTACAGACAGCCCTTATCCACTCCTCTGATGGCATTAATGGCCTGATCACACCCCTTTTAATTAATGAATGGGAGAAGTGCTTTCAATGCCAGCCCGTGTCTTCTGTTTCTCCCAGACCTGCAGCGGGTTGTCTGTCCGCGGGACGGCGAGGGTGGTACAGCTGCCTGGGCGCGGGTCTGAGGATCACGCTCAGCCCTGTGGTAGTGCCGGGCATTTATCTGTGCTTGCTGCAGACCCACGCTTTGCTCCGGGCTGTGTCCATCAGGAGTTTGTGCAATACGCTCATGCAGGTGAGGCAAGATGTAGCGAGATGCTGACTCTGAACTTCTGGGCTGTTTTAGGAGTCCTTTCGTGATATCTGAAGACCTTGTGTGTGGCTGCCTCAACCCCCCCCCCCCTTCTTTTCTCCTCGGTAGGTGCTGGATTGCACAGGTCTGCAGTGCCGGCAGGCGCCGGGCACCGCTGCCTGTGTTGCTGCTCCGTGGGGATTGGAGTTGCCAGGTCCTTATCTGGAGCCACCCCTAGAGACACAGCCGGCCGGGACACCGCTTGACTTTCACCTGTGCATCCCCCCGGGGGGGACAAAAAAAAACCGTGGGAAAAAAGGGGGGGGGGGGGGGGAAGATGGAAGCTGTTAGAGTTCAGACGCTCATGCCCTGCTCCCAGCTTCTGTCTGTAAGTGGCACTTTCCCGGAGCGACAGCACCGTGAGCAGATTGTGTGATTGATTTGTTGTGATGGAGGTTGTGTTCTGGGAGTTAAAAATACCATGTTTGGGAGCTGGCCACTGTCTTCTGCAGAGCTACAGGAGCTGAGATAATGATGGTGACTTTCGGAAGGGGAAGACTTACGAAATACTCCATGTTTAAAAAAAATTATAAATATATATACATATATATATCTCCTTCTGAAACGTCATGTCAGACACACATTTGGGCTAATGGAGGTTCAGTTTAGGCGTAAAGGTGCGTTATAGCGATTATTATATAGAAGTCTTTGAGGATACGCTCAGCTTGCAATTATTAATCTTCCTTTTAACAGGAAAGGTAGTAAAGGATTGTAAAACGTGACCTTTGCAGCTTCTAGATTGAACCTCTTTAGTTTTACCTTGTTCCTTAATCTGGTGGTGATCAAGCTTTCCAAGCTATACTGCAAGCTGTGTCCCCAAGTAAATGGGCATTCAAGCAGATCAACTTACGGCATTTTATTAAGTCAACACTCATGCAAAAGCCACCTCCAGAGCTTAATAATTATTTACTGAGTGCTCCTGGGTCATGAGAGAGGTTTTCATTAAGTTCAGAAAGCATTATGTTCAGCAGCTTGTGAAGGTGTGTTTTAAAGACAGGAAGAAAAATGGAAAACTACTAAATGGTGCACACTACTTAATTTAATCCTCAGCTAAGAATTTTTTTAAGTGTTTTGCTTGTGTGGTTGTTTTTTGTTAGTGGTTGGGTTGTTTGGTTTGTTTTTTTTTTTTTTTGAGACAAGTGTAGCCACTGAATTAATTCGATTTGTAATTCAACCCTTAACTCCTGGGTAGTAGATCTGCATGGTGGATGTTTGAGGGTTTTTTGTCTTTTTTTTTTTTTCCTCCTTCCCCCTGCCGACCAGGTACACACAATGCATTCGGGTAGATGGATGGACGCCCGTTGGGTTGCGGGTTGTTCTACGGGTGCAGCCCGCGGGGTAGGGTAAGTGGCACTGCTGCAGGAGAGCAGCTCTAAGCTGGTGCAGGTCAGGATAAGAAAGCTCTGAAGGACAGAAAAATGTTTACCTTGATGATAGAGCAAATGTAACAGCAGGCAGTGTCTCTCTTTAAACATGTAACCTTCAAACGCGGAGACCTTTCATATGGAGGCCTGAAACATAGTCCTTGCTTTATTATACAGGCTGATAAAGGTCTCCACACCGTTTATGTAATTGCTCTGTCCTTGGCAAGAAAGGACGTACAAAGGTGCCAACTGTTGGGTTTTTTTTTTAACATTGATACTTCAAGCAGCGCCAGCCAGTTGGCGTGGTGAGTCGAGCATCGCTGTAACCCACAATCAATTATTAAATTTTAGGAATGAAGTACAAAGTGCTCCAGGGAAAATGCCCTAGTAGTTTTCTTGTACTTAGAATCCCTTGCTTTAGCTGAAGATAGGGGAGAAGAGATTGTATAGGGGGCTTTTTTGTTATTTGTAGTTTTTTTTTTTTTTTTGTTTTGGGGTTTGGCTTTTTGGGGGGTAATCTTGTCTCCCTCTTGCATTTATTTTTTTTTTTCTTTTGGTATCCTTCCATTTTCTGTCACCCCTCTCTGTGCAAGCAGCGATGCTGGCTGGCAGGTTAGATGCTGCTAGAAGTGTTGTTGCTTCAGCCACATATATAGTACTAGCAACAAAAAGTTTCTTGAGGTTTTACTGCTTGGTAGAGAGACTGAAAACAGGATCTGGACAAATAAACTTCAGTTTTGAGGAAAAACTAGTGGTCATTGAACAGGAGGGGTGTTGGAAGGGGAGCTGTGCGGTGGTGTCTTCTGGTAATGTCTTCTGGAGGTCAGGCCAAGTATTTGAGTTGTAACATTGGCAACCTCTCATCTGCTTGCTTTAAAGATCAAGATAGTTTTATGCTAATGTCAGATACTTCAAATGTGGATGCCTTTCTTTTCTCTATAAATAATTATGAATGGGATAAGGGTAAGACATGAAACACAAGCATTTAAATCCCATGTTATTTCTCACCTCTGACCTCTGAGATCTGGTGCAGCTCAGTGGATTTCTTGAGGTGCTAAATCTGCTTTTCTTGGCTGATTTCTCTGTGGACTAACCCATTAACAAACAGTTGGCATGCACAGAGAAGAGCAACAGCCTCCCTCTTGTGTGCCATTTCTCTGCTTAGAGCAGGGTAGATGATCCTGCCCAGAGCAAGTGGTTTTGAAAGCTCTTTTTTTTTTTTTTTTTAAATGCATTTGATTTGATTCTTGTTCATCTCTGTTTGAGGAAGCTTTGCGTTTGAGGAGTTGGTCTGTTTTTTAACTTTTGTAATTTGTCTGAGAAACCTTACATTGGAGGCTTTTCTTTTTCCTTTAAAAAAAATTAATAAATTCTAAAACAGTAATTAAAAAGCAAAGCTGAGTTCAATAAATAATTTTTTCCAGTTCAAAATCTCCGGAGAAGTTTCTTAACGAATACATAGCTAATGCAAAATAATGTTTGCAAACCAGACAACTCATATAAATAATGCATGTGAACCAGAGAACTTGTTTGATCAATTTATAAGAATCTGAAAACAAAACCGACCAACAAAAGACCAGTTTGTCTTTTTGCCCAAGGAGGCAGAGATAAAATAATCAGTACACATCTGGGAAGGTAGATTAGGCTCTAAAAGGTATGGGCTCTGTAATCTCTTGAGTTGATGGCAACAAAATCAAACTTGATTTTAATCTGGTCAGTTGCCTTTTATTATGCAACGGCCATCTGCATTATAACTTATGTATGCAGTAACTAACATTTCCCAGGCATCTGTGCAAAAGATATGTAATTTAAACTTATTTAATAAAATGTTATCACTTCATGATTAATTGGATTGGCACATGACACTCATAACTAATAACTCTCAGTCTGTATTACACTATATTTACTAGACTGCTAATGGATAACTGGTTTAATCATATGTCAATTAAAAGGATGAGTCGGTTTCATTTATTGCAATTAAATGGTATCCATAAACCGTGTTTGCAGGAAGTATCTAAATCGCATCGTGTATCAGTTGTGTGAGTGTGTGGGCTCTGTTAGCAACTCTACATAATCCAGGGGTGAATCAGTTCATGTATGAGAGTTTTGAATCCACGTGTCCAGGTTCTGGGTCGTACTGCAGCACATGGCACCGTGCTCGATCATGGGAGAAGATCTGCCTGTGCAGCAGCACGTAAAGGTCAAGAAGCTTTAAAAATATGAATTTGCAAAACACTCTTGATGAAGCCTTTGACATAACAAGTTTTTAATTGCTTTTTTGATTGGAAAACTGAGTTTCTGACAAACCTTTTCCTGTTTGCTCTCCGGAGGGTACATGGTGATGAAACCCAAACCATCTTCCATTCCACCTCGGAGCTTTGCGCAGAGCGTCCTGCAGTTGAGAAGAGGAGCAGACGCAGTGGGGAGGGGAAGCTGGGCGGGAGGACGGTCCGTGTTGTGCATAGGACAGGCTTAGAGGATGAGATACCAAAGTTTCAAACAGTTTTCCACATTTGATCAGTGCCACTCCTGGTGAGTGGAGAGAGTGCTGGTGTGGTGAGACTGCCCTGCCCGCGGGAGCAGCTTTACAGCCCCCAGGGGATGAAGAACGGGAAATCTGCATGGCAGGTCCTGTGTTTGTCCAGTTTTCCTTCGCAGTGCTTGTGACAGGAGCATCTGGTCAGGCAGGCAGGTGTTGTGCAGCAGCTTTTATCCCAGATAAAAGCATTATTTGAACTCAAATGCGTTGACAGCAGTAGCTGCGGTCTGGCAGCACGTTGCTGCCAGCGCTGCCTGCGTCCAGGGCTTGTGCGCCTCTATACTGCGTAAAATTCTAACGTGCACAAATCAGAGAACGATGCGTCTGCTGAGTTCGCGGCTCTGTTGTAGCTACGCTGGTTTCTGGCGGCTTGTGCGCCTCTATACTGCGTAAAATTATAACGTGCACAAATCAGAGAACGATGTGTCTGCTGAGCTCGCGGCTCTGTTGTAGCTATGCTGGTTTCTGGTTTCTCCTTTGAAATGAGGATGAACAAGACAGTCAGTAATCTCCTCTCAAGCTCTTTCTTCCCCCTAATCTGGCCACCAAAATCTGATGTTCTGGGTGTGGATAAGATCAGACTCTTCTTCCCCTTGCTGGTGTCTGCTCTTCTTTTGATACTTGTTTAAAAAGTACATTGCCCAACCTTGCAGTACCTACCTAATTACATCTAAGCCATTTTTTCCAGTGAATAACTAGAATATTGAGCAGAATTACAAAAGAAATAAAACCTAGAAGAGTTTCTGTCCTTTGGGGAAGAATTTGACGGAACATCATTTTCTGGGATTATTGTTTCTTTTAAAAACACAATATTTGAAGCTTTTGTTGACCACTTTTTATCAACAGTAGACCCCTGAATCGCCTGCAGGAAGCTGTAAGGACAGTTGTTGAGTTGCTGGTGTGAGCAGGTACAGTAACTGCGTGAGCAAGATGAGGTTCCCTGGCAGGGGCTCTTTGAAGTGCCGTGGAAATAATTTCTCCTTCCTTCTCCTTCGCATTCCCCCAAATTTTAGTATATGGGAAGGTGGTTCTGAGATGGTTTTCAGCACACTTGGCTTTGGTAGGCGGAGAAACAGTTCAAAATGAAAGAAGGTGGGAGGAACTGCTAGGTTAGCAATTTTGCAGCATTAGGTATCTATAAAAAAATGCCAGTAGCACACGAAGGAGAATCCTTCTTAGTGCGATACAAAATAAGCTTTTCCTCAACATGAGGAGAATGAATCCTTCCTTAAAAGCAGCATTTGAGTGCCTCTTTTTTCTCATCTATTACAGTGGTCTCCAAAGTGGGGTGTGCAATATTATTGGTGGGCAGGAAGAAAATATTAGCGCTTCAGTAATACATGTAATTAATTAATAAAAAAAAATACATATATTGGGGTGCATGCTCAAACATTTTTTTTCCTGGTAGCAGTGCGTGATCAAAAAAAATTGGGAGACCACTGTCTCTATAACTACCTTGGTGATGGAAATAAAGCATGTCCTTGGTTTGGAAATGGTGCGAGTGGTTCAGATGTGCAGCCAGGAAACACACTGCTGGGTTTAGATGTGAGAATTGCTTCACCCTTAATTGAAAGGGTGGTGTTTTTTACAAGTATCACAGTCAATGACTTGTCTTGAGCAGCTAATTAGTGCGATTATTCCACAGCTGCATTAGTTTCACCACAAAGGTTTTCTCTTGTTTTATCAAAAGGATCAGTGTCTCTGTGAATGTTTCAACCTGACAGGTCTTAAATAGCAAGATGGTCCCCTCCCTCCCTCCCTGCCCCCAAAATGTGTGCTCTGGAAAAGCAGAGTTTGATCTCTCGGGGGAGTAAGTGTGGGTTCTCCTTTTTCGTTTCTACTCTGAACTGTTTTCAACATCAGTCCTAAACAAAGCCAGAAAACTTCTAGCAGCGCTGGCTCCGGTTGGCCAAGCACAAGCTTTTGGTGCCCGCAGCTTCCAGGGAAGACCTGGAAGGAATGCTGGCTCCTGGACCCCTTTGCAAGCTGTCCCGTCAGCATCCTGCAGGTAGCACCTAAACACTGGAGCCAGAGGTGGGGTTTGCAGGAGCAGTCTCCTAGGGTGGGAGGGTTACTGCTGGCTTCCCCAGGCAGGGCCCTGCATCATGATAGACTAATGAGCCCTTTCCTTCCATGGGCTGATGGCAATCAGCTGCAGCAGTCAGAATCAGAAACCAAATATCCTGAATTATATGCACTGTAGCTCTTTCTTATATGGAGTCATGTATTCTTACCCACTTCCAACATCCTTCCCTTGAAGGATGTGCAGCTTGGTGTTTACGTACCCTAATTGTTCTGCCTTATGCTACAGAAATGTCTTATAAATGGATTTTAGTTCTGAGGGCTAACAAAATGATGGGTTGCTTCAGAAGGTATTCCTGCAGTCCGTAGTAAAGTCCCATGGTTTGTCCCATGCTGTCTGGTAGGAAGCTCTGCTTGCCAAGGGCTTAGAAATAGTTCTTAGGTGGTGAAGCAGTGCAGTGTGCTAGCTCAGGGCCAGCCTGATAGGCTTTATAAAGTGGGACTGAATAAAGCCGTTATTGTTGTTTATTCTGCCTGTTCTTGCATCTCACTGCGCTCGGAAGATGCTGTTAGGTCTGAAGTGGGAGTTGGGTTTGGTTTTTTTGGGGTCTGGTTTCTAGCTATGAAGAGTGTCACCACCAGCAAGTCCAACCCCGAGGTAGTATTTTGCAGAAAATAACTGAACTTTGTTATGTTGTGCTTTCATGGGAGAGGTAGATTTATTTTATCTGTTTATTTTTGAGCTAGATCATTAGACCTGGATTATTATCTATACCTATCATTAGACTTGATACAGCCCTTTATTACTTTTTTAAAAAAGGAATATGAGTGCCTGCTGCTATCTATAAAAGCATTTGTTTTTCTCGTGGATGCTTGCTGTAATAATTGAAACAGCAAATAGCTCTTTACAGCTGGATATTGGCGTTTGGAAATGGTTAGCTGTAGTCAAGTTAAGGCAGCCTAATGTGGCTGCTGAGTACCTGAAGTAGGTCGGCTGCGAATTCCTCCTCGCGTGGTGCAGCGTATCCTCACCCATCCCACCCCACGTTCCGGTGTCATTCTGCAAGCTCTGACCGCTGGAGCCGTGATCCCACTTGTGGAAGCTGAGCCGTCTCTCTCTGGTCTTCCCACAGCAATTCCGAGCATCCTGGCGCTTCCAAGCCTCCCTTAAGCTCCTCCAGCATGACCTCACGAATCCTGCTACGACAGCAGCTCATGCGTGAGCAGATGCAGGAGCAGGAGCGTCGGGAGCAGCAGCAGAAGCAGCAAGCAGCCCAGTTCATGCAGCAGCGAGTACCCGTCAGCCAGACACCTGCCATCAACGTCAGCGTCCCCACCAGCCTGCCCCCTGCCACCCAGGTACCCATGGAGGTCCTCAAGGTACGCCGGTGTCTCTGCTTTTCTGTTTAGGAGCTCTCGCTCATCTAAATGCCCTTTGTTTAACAGGGACATGGTTATAGGGTTTTTCGGCAATGAAATTTTGCAAATAAGCTGTGCTCTGGCTTGATTTGCAGCTTATTTTGGTGTCCTGGTAGTGAAGAATGGGAAACCTTTCTTGAAAAGTTTGTGTGACTTTTGTTTTCTTTAAACTTTGAGATCTCGGGAGGGAGGTTTTGTTACAAAACTAATGTTTCCGTCATTTTCCCTTTGGAAAACACTTCTCCGTCTTTCTAGTACTTAGTTATTTTCAAAAAGAAGAAATGATTAATAGATTTTCAAATCAATATTTTGTTTTTTAAAAGAAAACAATGAAATTTTTGTAAAATGGAGTCAAAATTCATTACAAAAGAGCTCTTCAGAAAGCCTTAATCTGAAATACGGGTGAGTTTCCAGCCTCTTGCAACGAGCCTTCGTAATCCTTTTTTTGCTTAAATGACTTGTTTGCTATTAGTAGCTTTGGATTCCTTGTCCTACTGGAAACTGTAGGAGCTTGTTAGTATCCCTCTGTCAAAGGGGATGTAGCTTGCTAATTACTTGAGGGAAAAACGTGAGCAGCTATGAGAAAAGAGATAATTTCATGCACAGGGTAAGTCCAAGAAGAGTAAAGCAATGTGAAATGTGTGAGTAAAAGAATGCGAAACGTTTGGAGAAATTTGCTGACATTATTTCATGAAAATAAAATTTTTATTAGTTTTGAAGAGCCTCTCTATTTGCTCTGCATTATTGCTAAATCTTTTTATGTCTGATGTTTAGTAACCGCTTTCAATCAGCAAGTGTGTTCTTACCAGATAAGTTATTTGAGCTTGGTTACAATATGCTTGTAGTTTGCTCATCGCTGTTATATGTCAATGAAACGTATTCAAAGATTTAGTTTTAAAATAGACTTGTAGGCTCAGGATTTCGAGACACTCCGTGTGACGGGTTTATGGAGGAAATGTAGGGTGCTCTTACTTATTGAATCTGCATTATGGTATTGTGTTGACAGTACCAAAACTAATACTTAATTGGGGCGCTAGAGTCATACTCAAGTATGGTCTACGATCTAGGAGCAAAAAGGTGACAGTTGAATTTTGAGGGGGAAAAAATTTTTTTTACTTATACATTTCCATTAAAAATTAAATATGATAAACTTTTGAGCGTATGTGCATATAGTAAGGAGTCTGAAATTGACTGGGAAGAGCTATTTTGTCTAACGTTTGTGCATTACGCACAATGTTTGTGTATAAAAATTTGTTAAACTTGTTTCCAGGTTATGACACCATAGTTATAATGCAGATCCAGCAGATGTGTAGGTGCTATGAAATAGGGTGGGGGGTTTTTTGTAATGCACTTAGTTAAATAAGCATATGTTAGATTTTTACATCCTTTCATCCTAATATGTTATGATGTGAATTCTAGGGGTTTTTTTAAACCGCTCTGAAAAGCTGTAGGAAAGTGTTTGTTTTCTGATCATATTTTACCGTTAACGAAGGAGTGCAACGTCTTGAAGCATTAGCAGTTGCCTATATTGTTCGTTTTACAATTGCCTCGTTATATGAGAGAGGAGGGGAGGCAGCCCTTTATTTCTGAAGGACAAACTACAGAAGACACTGCAGCCAAGAGGTGATGCTCGCTTATTACAAATAGGGCTGCTAGGAACTGGCTTGTCATAGGATTTGCATGCAGATCTGTAACCTGCTGGAGCATTGCTAGGGAACTTCAGGTGAAGGACTTGAACCTGAATCCTTGTCCTCCGGGACTGCAAAAGAAGTATCTGTTCCCCGCTCCCTCCTGATGGAGGAGAGTCTCCTGGAAAGAGGGAGGGCATCTCCTCTGCGGTCACCTTTGGCCCAAATGGCAGCGTGCATGACCCTGTAGAGCAAAAAATTAAGAGAATGTATGCTTAACTGGCTTGTGAATTGAAAGTAGTACCTGGCCACAAGTGCCTTTTGGTGACAGAATTGTGCATTGAAGGTGATGGCTGTGTATATGTGAGCTACCTGCTGGAACAAAACGATGCCTGTCTTCTCATCACTCGCATTTACATAAGTAACAGTCAAAATTAGCAAAATGAGGTCCTCTTAATCTCTCTTTGTGCATGAGAGAACAGAAACTGCTTTGCATAGTTGTGCAGCCTGTGTTTTTGGTGGGTGAAAGCAGCTAAAGAATCATCCTTATATCCTTGCTGATAAAAGTGGACCAGTTCTGTACAAAATACCAGGCTTGAAGTCATGATCTTGCTGCAAATTTACCACTGATGCTTCAGTGAGAGTAGGATTTCACTGAAAGATCCATATAATTTTGTTTTGGTTTTTTAAATAGGTTATTTGGCTCAAAAGATGAGATTAACAATAAATGAGGATCTTCCTGGTGCCAATATGCTGACAGCCAGCTCTGCCTGCAGTAACGCTGTACGAGTGACATCATTTCCCTGCAGCTGCTTTTTATACTTCAGTTGTTCTTTAGCTGTAGACAAATTTTCCATATGAGCTGTACAGAAGTTTTAATTAGATAAATAGGGAACTAAGTTGGTAACTTTATTATCCAAATGGTCTGGATTTAGTGACCTTAAAGAATGAGATAGACAAAAAGGGGATTTTTACACTTTCAGAAATGTCAATTTGCAAGGCAACTTTCTTTGAGATATCTCTTAGAATATTACTTCACGAGCAAATAAAACCAAATGTAGTAGCTGGTTTTGTTGGGTTTTTTGTTTGTTTTGGAACTTAGCATCAGAAAACCCCACTCCAAACCTATTGAATTTGTCAGTGTTTTGTGTTTTTATTTATATTGCGTGACTTGCCCTTTCTCCCGTATCTCACACTGCGAGGAGGAGAATAATACTTGCATGTCTGAGGATGGTAGTTTGGAATGACTAGTTTAAAAAGAAGCCAAAGGCATTATTGAGCTTGCATTTTATATTTGTTTTCAAGATGTTTAGGATGTTCATTTAGAAACAATACAAAAAGAAAGAGAAATACATACAAATCTATGTCACATTGCATAGGAATCTCCAAATTACTGAATGTGCTATGTTCAAGGCCATATGAATAAATAGAATTTAATTTTCTTGAGTAATGACTTCTTATTGCATCACTTCTCTGCCAAGTAATGTAGCTTGGCAAGGTAGGAAATGACTTGTTGGAATTAATTTTTGTGTTGCTTTGTGCAGCCTAATTAAGAGATGGCCTAGGAGTAGCTCTAATGCATTTGAAACAGTATCTCTTTGAATCTAACAGCAAAGGGAAGATTTGTTTTTTCAGTTATCCTTCTGCGGAGCTGATGTTAGCTTCACAGACATACAATCTGGTTTATCTTTAAGCACCTTCTCATCCATCTCCTGTTGGTAGTTGAGGACAAATGCTACAGAGAGATGTCACAAGAGTTTGGTTGCTTCTGCTGCAGTTCAACTTCTTGCTCTGCCTTGGAAATAGGAGCATATAACTTAAAATGTTGATCGTTGGAGTGGTTCTAAGTCCTGTCAATGTTGGATCAGGATCTGTTCCTGAGGTACAAAGTAAGTTTGTATTTTTATTTAAGAGTTAACTTCTTTCAAAGAATTCATCGTAAGACGTCTTCAGTGGGTTGTATTATGGAGTAGCTTCTTCCATACCAGTGTATTTTAGTTCTGTATACTTAATTGGTATTAAGAAGCTGTTCTTTTTGTTGTCGTTGTTGATTGCAGTTACTCTCTTGTCTGGTAGGAGTCCTTATCTGTTGGAACAGAAGCACTGCTGCAGATCTCAACTTTAGTACTCCAGAGCTGATCTCTGGGAACTGGTTGCTGCATTTCTGTAAGCAGGGTTAGCCCAGGACTTGAGGAGGTCGTGCATCAGGTCCCTGCCTGTAGTCACTGAGACCTGATGATAGGTTAGTCCTTTTGCTCCTCAGTCATCCATTCGCAAAATATTACTGCTATTAATCCCATATCTTGTGGAGTTAAATTTGTTACAGGTGGTGAAATCCTTGGCTATTAGAAATTGAGAGAATACGCTCTTGGTTTGTAGTGAAGCTGGTCTGTTACTCAGCTTCCCCGTAGCTGTCTTGGACTTCATTTGTTACTGTCTTCCTGCTTGGTATGACGGAATTAGCTTTTCTTCTGTAGTCCTAGCAGCTGTCTGTTGACACTTATGTAGGGAGCATCTCCTGCTGATGTGATACAGTTGCTGGCTTCTGCTTTTCGTGTCTTGTGCCCCCCCTCGCCTGCTCCTAGCCCCCTTTCCTACAAAGCAACTTGCAGGATTCTTGTAGAGTGATCTCCCGCCTGCCAAGCTGCGGGCAGCAGCAGGACAACTCCCTGCCTTTCTGACAGGCAGTGATACCCTAGCCTCATCTGTAGGATACTTTTCAATCTTCTGTGTCAGTCCAGGCAGCTGATTTTAGGATTTTTTGTTGTTGTTCAGCAGGCAGAAACGCTGACTTGTATGACCAGAGTTTTATGTAATGTTCCTCTGGCTCCTTCACCGAAGCTGCACTGTAGCAGTACGGGTATGGGGCTCACTACCCTTTATATGCTTTTAAGAGACACAGAAGGAAAAGGGTTTTCCTTCATCTAAAACATCTAAAAGATCCAGGGTAAAAAACCCTAAGGAATCACTCTAAAGGCTGAAATTACCAGCCATTGTGCTTTATTCTCACAAGCAAAGCTTGCAAGATCCTCTACTTTTTTTTTTGGGTTAGTCTTTGAGAAGTTCTGCTGATAGAATTAGGCAGACCTGAGATGTTGATTGAGGCTTGCCTTTCAGGATTGCGTGTGCGCGCGCTCTCTCTCTCTCTTCCCCCACCCCCCCGCGCCTGTCTTTTAGTGAT
>NW_008795909.1:3431436-3434953 GCF_000699145.1 Aptenodytes forsteri | reverse complement strand
CCTTCCTTCCTTCCTTCCTTCCTTCCTTCCTTCCTTCCTTCCCTCCCCCCCCCCCCCCCCCCCCCCCCCCCCCCCCTGTCTTAAAGTAGTCTTATGGACAGAAGTCTTCTGGACTGGTCCAGAAAGTAAACTTACTGCAGCAATTCAGAGAAGTGGGCCGGTGGAGGAGTGGCGACTTACCTGTTTGCTCATTGAGAGACATTACAAAAATTGAATTGTAGCTATGCTGTGCAGCTTGTATTGTTTTGCCTGATTTCTGGATAAAGTTTACCGTTCAGAACAAGCATAACACAATCCACTAAGTACTTTGGACCTACCTGCCCAAAACGCAATGTGGCATTGCAGAAACTGCGACTGGCGTGAGCAGGCTTATATCCTCCATGGGAGAACATGCACTGGAGCATCCTCAGGAGTCAGGAAAGGAGGCTCAGGGCCAGCTTTGGCCCACAGAATTGCCAATCAGTTCCTTTGAAAACATTACCAATTCTTGCAGAACTGAAAATGTTACCGGTGGGCAGCTGACATCCAGTCCTCTGCGTGTCTCACTAAGCAGATGGAAGGTGGAAAACTGAGGGTGAACACTTCTTCCCTCTGCCCCTCCGTGTTATTTGTTGGTGTTCCTCAGTTGGTGCATGGATGCGACACTTGTGCTGTCGTGTTTTTAATGTGATGCACTGGGCCACAGCACAAGGGTTGATGGAAGCCTAAACTGGATTTGTGTGGTGAAATGGTGTGGTCCCTCTCCCAGTCTGTCCTTGCTGCTGCATGCTAACGCTCCCGAGGATGCGGTTGGTTTACCTCCCCTTCCTCCTGAGTGTTGTCACTCCAAGTGAATAGCACAGTAAGAAATCTGCTGGGCTTCTGATGCCTCTCTTCCTCCCTCTTTGCTTGCCATTGGGGATTTAAGAATGTAACTCCCATTTGGCACAGGTGCTGAGATGGGAGAGCCATGTCGGATGCTGCTGCAAAGTACAGCCTTGAGGGCTGGGGTGGGAACCCGCAGTGGGTGTCTGCTGCATGGACTGGCGTGTTCCTGCAGTGGTGCTGATGTCTTTTTGGATGCTGCACAAATGCTTTGTGGGTAATGAGATATAAACAGGTCTCCTGACCAGCGGATGATATACCAGGTCCCTTTCAGGATGCTAACGTCCCCTTTATCCTTGTTTCTGGAGAGCGAGCAGACAGTTGCCTTGTTCCAGGGGATCTGGACAAGGCGGGTCCTGCTGTGTTGATCTGCAGAGTGAGATCTCTCCTCTCTGTGCTCCCACATAGCATCTGCTCTTGGTAACGGGGCAGTTCACCCCAAAATGTGACCCGTATATAAAAACATATGTATGGAAATATAGGCTACAAAAACATTTTTTATATTTGTTATTAACAGATTGTTAATAGCGTGTTTGCATACAATAATTTTTATAATATGCTGGACACTTAAAAATTTCTCTGCCACTAAGGACCCCACTTAAGATTCCCCCTGCCGCACTGCCTAGGTTGGGTTCACCCCAAAATGTGACCCGTATATAAAAACATATGTATGGAAATATAGGCTACAAAAACATTTTTTATATTTGTTATTAACAGATTGTTAATAGCGTGTTTGCATACAATAATTTTTATAATATGCTGGACACTTAAAAATTTCTCTGCCACTAAGGACCCCACTTAAGATTCCCTCTGCCGCACTGCCTAGGTTGATGTCTTCATGGTAGATGTTAACTGCTCTTTTGGTGCTAGAAATACAGCTCTTTACTGCCACGTCTTGTCATTGTGGCCTTTGTTCTTTCACCTGGGGTCCTAAACAAGCTGAAACCTCTTATTTTTCAAAGCCTAGAACCAGATACTGTTTATTGGATTTCCGTTCTTGCTTTATTATTCCAAGAGCTTTTGCCCATCTCATGACAGTACCGTGGGCTGATCACTACTGATACTAGAGCGGGTCCATTTGTCTCTTCCTTAATGCTGTCCCATTGCTGTAGTTCATGCTCATCTTTCCCCTTACAGCAACTTTTTCCGAGTCGACAGGAGTGCAGCGCTGCAGCCGCGCTGCTTGGAAGGGTGTAGGCGACCAGGCTGGCCTCTTGCCTTCACCCTCGTGTCATTGTTCATTCAGATTTTAAATGCGCCACCACGATAAGCTCTTTGCATCAGATACCCTGTATTTCTTCGTTTTTGAAATGCCAAGCATGCCTCCTGAGTGATGTTAATGACTATGGACATGTATCAAAAAAATACCTCCTCCTAGTCCTTTCCCAGTGTGCTTATTACAAAGAGTGACCTGTGGTGGTAATGCAGTCCTGCCTAGCAGGGAAGGCTGTGCAGTTAGCAAAAGTATTCTTGGTGTAATAATTACCATAAAACTTCATTGTATAGAGGACTTAACTCACGGTTCTGAAGAACAGGAACAATGGGATGTCAAGATAAATGCGTGGTAGCATCTGCTACAGCAAATGTGTGTTTGTGGACACGCTTATCTGATTAAAAGCTAATTTAATCTAACCTGACAATGGTAGATAGTAGTGTGTGCCAGTATGTATGTAAGCATGGCGTGTATTTGCAATTGAGAACTTAGAAAGTGATTTGCCAGACCGAGTCTTGGTGAACTACAGATAGAACATTTAAACTAAGGTTACTTACGCTCAGTGACTCTGGTATACGTAACTTAAACCTACAGCAAATTCTTCATAAAGAAAAACTTGCATTTAACTACAGAACTGCCTTGTCTCCTAAGCCTTCACATAAGTAAAAGTATCTCTCAGGCCTTAAATCTTTTGCTTGCTTAGTGGGTTGAAAGCTGTTCCAAAACAAGCACTGGTGCTAGGTGTCTGTAGTTAGTAATAGCGGTAAAATGTAAACTCTTGCTTAACACCTAGGTTATTAGACATTAAAAATGCATGGAATTCAAGGGGGCAACATGCTTCTGTGTACAAGTATCTGACTGCTTGACTGCTAGTGCAAAGCACTGCTTTCACCCTTCGTCCCAGATGTCCTTTTCCTATGGATGCAAATACATGTGTTGCCCAGCTCTTGAGAGAAATGCTGTTGCTGATGAAGATGTCTGATCTTTCCATCTTGGCTCTTCAGCTGTGGTCACTGTGACATAAAATACAGCTCCCAAAGTGGAGGGACAAACTGTGCTGCTACTGAATTATGCTGCTGGAGGGGGCCAGGGTATTTCCTGGGCAAATGATACTGTGAGCAGGGTGCACAGGTAACTGGGAGAGCGGGAAGGTAGTGGAGAAACTGCTCCTTATCGTAGAGCTGTTGTCCTGCAAGTTCACAGTAGTTTCCTGGTAGTTCGAAATAACATTTTTGACATGGAGGAAATAAGGATATATTCGCACAAAACGATACAGGCATCTGGAGGTCTGAGCTCTCATCGCCTTTTAGAAGGTTCTTGGTGCTGTATACCCTAGTTGGTGGTCTTGAGGATTTACTGTCTTCCTGCTGGCGTGGTAACATCCAAAGTTTAGGAGAGCTTGCTAAGTTTGTTCCGTTAACAGCTTCAGAGCACTTTCCG
>NW_008795909.1:3426690-3431311 GCF_000699145.1 Aptenodytes forsteri | reverse complement strand
CTTTCCGCCCCCCCCAGCCCCCATAGTCTAGCCATCTTATCTGATGGCTGAGTTACCAGACCTTGGGAAAATGGTGGTTCACCACGTGTCAGTGGCTGTTTCAGAGCTGCAGAAGATGAGTTAATCTTCCCAATGATTTCTAGGTGCCCATAGTTGTGGGTATTAAAAGCATTGCTGAGGCTCTGCAGCCCACCAGCTAGCAGATTTTAACAGCTTGTACTGAGCCCTTTTTCAGTCAACGTTAATTTAAAAACCACCTTATTCCACTTTCCTGGTTGAGCCAAGGACGTATGAAGAGGGTCAGTGCATCGTTGCAGTTGTGCTTGTTGCTTCCACAGCTTAATTCGGCAGAAAATAGTGCCCGGAGCCACACGCGGTGCTGGAGAGCGGGGGGGGTTGGGTAGAGGTCTAGGGAGGCCTCTGCTGACACCTTTGATAGATGTTAAATTTTAAATGTGAAAATGTAGATCTGCTTAAAGTAATCTTTCGGTATTATGTGTACTCGCAAATATTTCACTTCTTCAGCAAGTTTGGCAGCATTATTCTCCGAGACGCTGAACCTGTGTAGTGAATGAATTCAAAGTGACAAGCTGGAGACATTCCTGCCATTCAAGAGAGGCTTAAGGAATTTCTTATTGGCTAAGTTACAAATATGTAGCATTTTGCCCAGCACTGCATGGCAATTTCAACCTGCCTGACCGTGACAAGATTAGCACTTTTCCTCCCCCTCCCCAGCAGTAATTTTTTTTTTTTTAAATTAGATTAAGAAGTACCAGGCAGAGATGCAAAAGCTTGAAAGAGTAAAAACCAGCCTTACCTTGAATGATTCTGTCTGTCATTGGATTGGTTCCTTAATTAGCCCCATGTCCTTTAACCTCTTGAGAAATAAGTAAGGGATAAATTTGGGGATAAAGACAAAGACGCCCGGAGATTTACCACACACCGCTAGGTAATTCATCAAGGAATGTTGGTAATTAGCCCTGCCTCTTTCCTTTCTGGCTCATTTAATAAAACTGGTTGATTTAAAATAATGCCTGCTGGTTCATTATCAACTACTTTAAGAGCCAAGTTATGAACTTGAAACAAAAAACAGTATTGTGTTGTCTGTAAAGGACCTGGTGAGTGTGTTTTGTTTTGTTTTTTTTTAAAAAAAGAAATTATTCAGTCCTGTCATCTGTCTCCCCAACTTGATAATTAAATATTACTTTGCGTTTGGATTATCGCTTGGCTTATTTGGATTATTTATTTCTAGTGTCTACTACTGAGAGGTAGAGAGGAGGAAAAAAAAATCCAAGTTCTTGAAGAGGTACATGTCAGATTGTGTTAAGAAAGCATGGCCTGATGGAATTCAGCTGAATACAGACTTTACAATAGTAGTAGTTGTCTAGTTGAGGAAATGGGTAACTGCTTTAACCCTTTATCTCTCGGAAATGAGAGCCAGCTTCATGTCTTGTTCTTTGAGCAAAATGATCCATTTTAATAACGCATCTCTTCAGTGCTTGTAGTGGAAATTGTCCCTGAATTGAGGACAGAACGCATCTGGTTTGTATTTGCTTAGGAAAATATTCATGCAGCGTTCTTTCTTTTTCTTTATAGATAGGAATAGCGTTACTCAGAAGTTAAATGAGAGGATCAGGCTAGATCTGGATCAATACACTGCTGCCTTTGCACTCTTCTGGGAGAATATCTCTGTATGGCAGCATCCAGTTTGAATTTGTTACATCAACAGTTGCTGGCCAGCAGATCTGGTTAGGTCTGTCTGTCTGACTTACAGTAATAGTAGCTTAACTCTTTAAATCTTCCTTTAATAATTAATGTCAGACTCAGATTGCAACACTTCTGAACTGTTGTGGGCTAGAGGAAAAAGCAGGCTGTGCTAGCCTTCCGCTTATGGTAGGCTTGCCAGATCTTGAATCCCTTAGAAGACTTTTTCTGAACATCATCTAACTCATCAGTATCATCTGGGGCAGAGTTGATATAGTGTTTCAGTGCAAATAAGAAAAAACATCCTCCTCGCTCATCTTCCATACATCCCCTTTGCATCCCCTGGGATGGTGCTTATTCTGGGGGAGCTTGTGTTTGTTACTTGCCGCTGTGACCCAGCACAACTCTGTCTGCTTTTATATGCTTGGCAGATTGGTAAATTTAAAAAAAACAAACAAAAGCGATAGCCTTTGTGGAAATATTACTCTGCCAATCTTTAGTTCTCAGCAATTCTTCTGTTACCAACTACAAAAATACCTTGCTGCCTCCGAACACTTGCAGAGAGCGTGCTGGGGTTTTGGGGTAACAGCTCAACCCTGCAGGCTGTCACTAGAAGCACTTCCACTGGATGCCACTTACCCACTTGTTTATTATTTTGAGACTTGTTAATAAGCTTTTACAGTTTAACTTGGCTTAGAACTAGATATGTTTTTTCCAGCTTGTAATGATGTGGAGCAGAAAATTGAGTATCTTTTTTTAAAAAAAAAAAGGGGGGGGGAACCAAACAACTATTTAATTCCAGTGTTTTTGCAAAGTTAGAATGTCCATGCCAAGTTAATAGTTTGGGTTTCCCACATCATATTCTTATCTCTTCAACATACTGGACCAATATTTTGTTACGGACCTCTGTGACTTAGTGTCTTCGACTTGCTGAATATCAGTAGCTGAAGTTCCAGATAGTTCTTTGAAAATTCTTGGGTAACTTACACAATTCAAGAGGATTTTTTTTCCTTTTCAACTTGATCATGAGCAGCACGCATTTCAACATCAATATTGCAGTAATTAAACTATGCTCAGAAGCACTGAGAACTCATTCAGGTATGTCATTCATTGCGCTGCACTTTCATAATCTCTCAGCAGATGGCATGACGGCTTCCAAGAGTGTGTGTATTTCTCGGGAAAGCTCTCAGCTGCCGGGGAAGTCGCCTTTCTCTGATGAAGGCTAATACTCAGGTGTTAAAAACTGTTCTGACACATTATTTTAATCGTGGTGTTTGCTTGTGTTATTGTATTTTATTTTCACCAACTAATGTCCCAGAGGTATCTTAAAGCCATTAACCAGTTAAATGCTGTATGTAATAGTTATTACATAAGAAAAAACAATTACTGCTAGAAAGTCTGTGAAAGGCAGGCTGCCTCTTTTAAATAAACCTGCTACTGGCGTCCAGTAGAAGTAATAAACCTGTTCAGCAAGTAAGACTGGAGTGCTAAAAAAACTTAAGTGATAAAACTGGAGCATGTTTTCCATTGAACATTCCCTATCCTCACAGCTATGTAAGACACAACTGTATTGTGTTAAATTATATCCCCCTTCCTGCTTTGCGCTACAAATCCTGATTTTTGTAGACAGTGTGAGCTAGTGAAAGAATAATCATTTGAAGAAGTATGTGATGGCCTTCTGGAAAAAAGTAGTAAATATTACTGTATTTCTAAATTAATGTGGCTTGCATAACCCAGAAGCCATTAGGTGTTTTCAGGCAACCCACCTACTTGAAGCCCTGGCTTCTGACAACAGCATTTTTGTTACCGACTTGGCTGGAATCTGTGTTGTATCTCCAAATGAATGCATTGACATCAGCAGGAACATGTCTTGTGCATTTAAAGAAACCAGTGTTTCAAAGAGCTGTTTTTCCGTCTTGGAGCAATGTACTCCCTGTATCTATCTATCCTCTCCTTTTGAACACGGAGAGTGGCAGATCCGCTTGCCAAAAAGCACCACAGGCCATGAGTGCTACAGATGCTGGATGTACGGCGGTGTTGGGAGCCGTCGCTGGAGCTGAGCTTGGAGTCTCAGCAGCCGTCAGGCACCTAAGCATCTTTAAAAGGTCTCAGGGTTCATTGCAAGCTCCAGAAAATCCTAAGCATGAGTTTCAGAGTATTTTTCCTCCCTATCTAACACTGATGTTTCTTTTTCTTCCCTAGTTACACTGAAAAGGCCTTGCAGTAAACTGCTATATTAAAATATGCCGGTAGTGGTATTGAACCAGAAGTTATTCTGACCTGGAATCAAAATTAATTTATGAATTTGAGAGGAAGTTTGTATGTCAAGGGAGGTGAATCAAAGCTTGTATTTCAGGCTTCCTTCCTAAATATCACCAGGAAATTCCTGGTTGGAACCATCAAAATTCAGTTTGTGGACTTAATGGTTGGCTATCAATTAAAACTTTCTGTTCTTTTCAGAGGAGAATATAAACAAGCAACTAATGGAAACTCTCTTTCCTTGAAAGGAACACATTTCGAAACTGAGGTGTAGAAAACAGCCTATCTGCCTATCCCAGGTCTTATAAAGGTCCTGTCAAGGACCTATAGGCAGCACACTAAACCGGTCTTTAAGACGACTACTTCTAGCTACCTAAGGCTGTGACTTCTCTCTGCTTGTGGTTTGTTTGTTTTGTTTTGTTTTAATTCAGGCATGTGGGTTTTTTGTTTCTTCTGGGTTTGGGGAGCCCTGGCTAGAGGGGATGATATTCTCAGGAAAGACTTATTCCAGTTTACCGGTATCAGCGATCCAGAGAGCCATTGCCCTTAGCCAGCATCACTGTCCTGACAGCAGCTGACTGATAAAACTGCTTTTGGTGAGACAGCTTGGTTTTGCTGGGGGGGCAGAGCTGCTCTTAGTGCTGCTACAGCCTCATGC
>NW_008795909.1:3411305-3425929 GCF_000699145.1 Aptenodytes forsteri | reverse complement strand
GCGGGGATGTCCGGCGGTGTGGGGAGCCGTCGCTGGAGCTGAGCTTGGAGTCTCAGCAGCCGTCAGGCACCTAAGCATCTTTAAAAGGTCTCAGGGTTCATTGCAAGCTCCAGAAAATCCTAAGCGTGAGTTTCAGAGTATTTTTCCTCCCTAACGCTGACGTTTCTTTTTCTTCCCTAGTTACACTGAAAAGGCCTTGCAGTAAACTGCTATATTAAAATATGCCGGTAGTGGTATTGAACCAGAAGTTATTCTGACCTGGAATCAAAATTAATTTATGAATTTGAGAGGAAGTTTGTATGTCAAGGGAGGTGAATCAAAGCTTGTATTTCAGGCTTCCTTCCTAAATATCACCAGGAAATTCCTGGTTGGAACCATCAAAATTCAGTTTGTGGACTTAATGGTTGGCTATCAATTAAAACTTTCTGTTCTTTTCAGAGGAGAATATAAACAAGCAACTAATGGAAACTCTCTTTCCTTGAAAGGAACACATTTCGAAACTGAGGTGTAGAAAACAGCCTATCTGCCTATCCCAGGTCTTATAAAGGTCCTGTCAAGGACCTATAGGCAGCACACTAAACCGGTCTTTAAGACGACTACTTCTAGCTACCTAAGGCTGTGACTTCTCTCTGCTTGTGGTTTGTTTGTTTTGTTTTGTTTTAATTCAGGCATGTGGGTTTTTTGTTTCTTCTGGGTTTGGGGAGCCCTGGCTAGAGGGGATGATATTCTCAGGAAAGACTTATTCCAGTTTACCGGTATCAGCGATCCAGAGAGCCGTTGCCCTTAGCCAGCATCACTGTCCTGACAGCAGCTGACTGATAAAACTGCTTTTGGTGAGACAGCTTGGTTTTGCTGGGGGGGCAGAGCTGCTCTTAGTGCTGCTACAGCCTCATGCGAAGTAGGGCTGTTTTGTTGAAGCAATATGGTGCTCTGCTAGCATTTCAGGAACTGCTTTAAAGTTAATTCCTGCCTTGTTAAACAGTGCTTTAAAGTTAATTCTTGTCTTGTTAAACAGAAAATTCTGAGAAGTGAGACTTAGGTTTAAAAAAATATGGCAATCTGTATTATCATAACTCATGAATTGAAAAGTCTTCCTTTCAGCAGTCTAATACTATTTTACTATGCTATTTACTTGACTATTTTAAAATTCTACTTCCTGACTCCCACCAAAACTATACTCTTCTGAAATACCACTGTAGCCTGGGTCTCAAAGAAACAATTTGTTCAGGGAAGGAGTAAAATGACCTTGAATGAGTCAGCACTTGTGTGTAGCAATCGTAAGCTTTCTATCCTCTTTGCTGTCTAAAAGGAAATTAATTCTGGACCACGGGCACCATTCATTGCGCGGTAGTTAATGGGCTCCATTCACATGAAAGTTCATATATTCCTTAAGGGTTCAGCCCTGTATGGTTTGCTATGTAAAAGGAAAAATAGTATTTAATCATGCTACTGTGGCTCTTCAAAAGAGTTTATCCTGTGCCTAATGTACATTGGCTTTTTGAGGGAAGAAAAGTGGTGCCTTCTGCTCTAGAGTGCTGCTTATTGAATAAGTGGTGGCTCTATACCAAATGGCTTCTGCCTGTTCCCAGGACTTATCCTTAGAAAACCCTTCTTTCTGAAGTTGCACCTTCCCCAAGAAAATCTATTAATTCCATTTATCTGCTTTGGTTAAAGGCGGTAGGCTGCGAGGACTGAGTCAGGTCTTGATGGCTCTGTGTGATCTGAGCACACAGTGTCTAGACACTCCGCTTTGGATGTGGAGTGAGGAATGTGCTGACTGCTACGGTACCCAGGGAATAATGACAGATAACTATTAGAGGAACACAGTTAATCCAACTTTGCATTTTCTTCTCTAGTAGCTGCAATTCCAGAAAACATGCCTAAATAGCTATTGCTACCAGCTGTATATAAGCAACAGGCCACCAGATGGGGTAAGGCAGAAGCAGCTTCAGCTGTTACTCAATCAATTACTTATTTGTGCCCACTTTTTATTTTTTGGGTATGGTTCTGTGATACGTTGACTGTGGCAGCAAAGGTGATGATGATGTCCCTTGCAGCCCTGGTAGTTACTGCCCCCATGGTTGCACCAATACATGCATTTGTGGGGTCACACTAAAAATAGTTACTGCCCCCATGGTTGCACCAATACGTGCATTTGTGGGGTATGTGGGACTACTGAGGCAGTTTGAGATTTAAAAAAAAAAAAGCCTGTTTTTGGACAGGTGACTTTTTTTTAATCAGCTTAGTGGGTTTGGTTGCTTGGGTCAATGTAGCCCTGCAGAACAGCTGTAGCTGCATAACTGAGGGGTAAGAGCAGCGAGCTGACGTGGTAGGGCATAACGAGCAGCCAGACATCAGCATCGACACCTTCTCAGGCCAGCTCTGCCTTTAGTGTGGAGCAGCAATGTGATTTTGAAATAAATTCCCAGTTGTCCCCACTTATTACATGTTAGCTTATTTTTGCCCAGTGCTGTTGATGAGTACTAATTAGATTCTTGTCAGAGGAAATTACATGAGAAGACCTTGTGTTATCCAGCCACTACTGGGAGTTCAGTCTGTGAGAGCAGACTAGAGCTGGTCTGACATCAATGGCTTGAAATGCATATAGTGTTCTGAACCGTTCCCCTACGGGGTCCCACATCTTGCACCACGCTGCTTGAGGATGCACAGCTAGCTGTGGTGTCCTCGGGACCGGCTGCAACTACATCTGCCATTGTCAAACCCAACAACAGTTGGGTTTTGCTATCGTGGATGTACTGGCATCTCCTCTGGCTCCTAGCAAATGTTAAAAACCCCCAAACTTTTACTTTTTTCCTCTGTTCAAACTTTGATTTAAAATAAACTCTCTTCAGTGTGAGCTTATTTGCATTTTTGAAGTATTAAGACCTCTAAACATATTTATTCCATCCTGTAAAGTAGTGACATGCTAAAATGGGTTTATACTTGAGGTTTAAAAAAGGGTGAGGAAGGTGGGGAAGATTGAGTTAAGATCTAGTTAATCCACATCAAATCTCTAATTGCATCCTTCTAACTCTAGCATCTGGTTGCCTTGAATTGTGTTATGTTCCCATACTATTTCTTGGGTAGCTAAAACTTTGTGTATATCAGTCAGTGATGAGAAGGATGTTGTAAAATACATGTCATGTTGTTTGTATTTTTTCAGTGTTAAAAGGAGATGCATGATTTTTTTTACGTAAATAAATACGGCTTTAGTGGAAGATACTATGCCTATTTCCCCTTGTGAACATAGTTCTGTTCTTGTAATAGCGTTTGAAGGGTTACATTAGTGTGGGTCAAGTGCGGTTTAAAATAGGATTCTTCTGAGACCAAGCCTGGAGGCCTTGAATTTCCTTCTCAAAAGACGTTTTGATCTTCTGACAAAACTATTACTTCTGAATTTCTTGGTGAATTGCATTTGCAACTAACCTTTGGAGAACTGGAATGATAACACACACTCTTCTTTGTGTTTTGTGAATGTGCCTCTCCTGGTGAGTTGTTGACTGGTGCTTTTTTGAAGTTCAGATGAAACCGTTGAAAAGAGTTTTCTGTAAGCTGTTTGGGAAGGTGGAGTTTGTTTGGTGTCATGTAATAAAATGTGATTCCAGTCCTGCAGAAAGAGCCCTAACCCCAACCTTGGTAGGACCCTACGCAGTAAAGAATCAAGAGCTTGTAGTCCCTTGCAGGCTGGAGGTCTTGTATGTGCTTGTGTGCTGAAAATGCTGCTGTGCCAGGGTACGTGTATATGCTGGAAGAGCACCACGGCAGAAGTTTAGACTATCTTTTCATATAACCTGTTTTTCACAGTCTTTAAGTTTTCACGATAAGGAACATGCTTGTGCAATATCTGTTGAAGTAATGATCCTGACTGCAGTTTTTTGTTACGACTGCAATATAAACAGGGCTACTGACAGCTAACTCATGTTTTGTCAAAAGATTTCACTGGTTCAGGTGATGGTCCTGCAAGTGCCCCATCCTCAGGCCTTATCAAGGGTCACTTATGTGGCCAAGGAGCTTCTCGTTTCACAGTGTAACTAATTATTTGCCTACCATATGTGAAATAACGTGAGGAGAAGGGTTTTCAACAGCTCATCTCTGGAAGACATGGAGGGGCAGGTGTGGAGAAGGTTACAAAAATGGCCGAGCTGCTGGATGTTGTTTTTGTAAGTATAAAATAGATCGTGATGCTATGTCTCTATGTATGTAAGACCCGAGATCTTAAAAGGGCTGAAATGTTGGCATCCTTCTTTAATAAATGAGCCGATGCTAGTCTTGTTTTTTCTGAGAGCCAGACGATAGCTACTGTCTGACTGTTGTGGGAATAAGATCATGGGGTGTAGAGGTGAGGTCACGCAACCTAATGGCTATTTGCCTTAAATACGTCTGTGTTGGCAAACTATTATGGGAGCATTCATTTAGCTAAGAAATAACTAAAACACTAAGTTTCATTATGGTTTCTGGGTTTAAAATTAGAGTGGAATAAACATACTTAATTTCTTACTGTTGTTACCTTTAATCTTTTGTGGCTACTGTGATGTCTGCTGTAGCACCTACTTTGTGAGTAAGATGTCAGGAAATAAAAGATGTAATGTTGCTTAATGGAAGAGTCAGACATTAGCACTCTACTCCCTAGGAAGAGCCACCACCATTCAAAAGTAACCCTGACACCGTTGTCTTTCAGTTTTGATGCTCTGTGGCATCAGTTTGGCCCCCTGGGTTAATTCTCCTCCAGAGTGGTGGCTTGCCACCCTGTACAAGGAGTATACCCACCTTTGTGGCTTGCAAAATCCCCCCCAGAAAATCCCAATTCTGGTATTTAGCAGAATGCTTCAGATCGTAGCCAGTTGAGTTTGCATGAAGGTGACTTGGATTATCTTACATTAGAGAACATGATGATCAAGCACTCTGAGGTACTGAAACTGTTTTATTACAACTCAGTAGGTTTTAATACAGTCATAAATAACATCACAGCTCGTTGAGCAGAAGGATAAAAATCAAGCAGTTCGGTGGTAAGCTAGCTTGCATTTCCTTCACTTAAATGAAGTCAGCGATTTATTATTATTTTAGGCTGTGTCTAATGATCATATTAGTAGTGTGAATAAAATGGATGTATCTAGACTGCTTTATTCTTCTGCTTATTCAAACCTTCCATATTGGGGCTGACATGAGATGACATTGGCTGTAGGCAAAGTGGTGTAGAGCCCGGCAAAGTCTTTCTAATTCTTTATTAACTGTGACATGTAGAAGCTCAGGACATGTTAACAGCGTAAAACTGTTTTGAATTAACAAAATCTTCATTCTCTTGCTAACTTTTTCTCATGGCGCTGTGTATTAGTCGTAAAGCGGATAGCTTCAGAACAGGCGTGTTCCAGAACGAGTGTCCTTTGTGCTGTAACCAGTGTGTTGCCAAGTGGTTTGTTAAAATAAATGGTCCTTTTGAAATTATTTTCACTCTTATTTTTGGATGCTTCTTTAAAAGTTTTGGTAGGAAGGCTTTTCAGTAGACGCACAGGCTAAGCTGTTCCAGCATGCACTGCGTGACACTGGTTGCGTTTCGTGTATTTGTTTTCTGTTGTCACATTTGGGTCGTGATTAGTGGCATGTTCTTGATATGTGCTTTGTAAGTGACCTTGAGAGCACTCTGCCAACCTCGTAGTCCCCATGTAATTATGTGAACAATGAGCGTAGCAGTCTTTCACCTAGATCATTTTTAGACTAAGTATGCAACAAGTGTAGATGCCCTTCTGATGTGCAGTGTGCCTCCAAAGTAGGTTTGTTGTGTTTTTTTCCCTCCTCCTTGAATATAATAATTCAAGAGTTGCATTTAAGTTTACAAATAGTTTTTATTTTAAAAAAGAGAAGGATACAACTGTTTCTGTTTGTGGCTTTTGGGTGTTTGATATATTTTGATCTAGTGCCGTCTTTACATCTCTCTCATCATCTCAGTGGTGAAACATTGGAACAGGCTGCCCAAGGAAGTGGTTGAGTCCCCATCCCTGGAAGTATTTAGAAGACGTGTAGATGAGGCGCTTAGGGACATGGTTTAGTGGACATGGTGGTATTGGGTCGACAGTTGGACTCGATGATCTTAGAGGTCTTTTCCAACCTTAATGGTTCTATGATTCTCTCCCTATCTTGTGTTTCAGTGCTGAATGCTGAAATTTTGTAAATAAGTACTTCAGTAGCCTACAGGCAATATGCTGAACACCAATTCTTTCTCACAAGCTAGTGTTGTGGATTTGAAAGACTTTTAAATCAAACTCACTTCTTGCTTAGCCCCAAAGGGGTAAAGATTATGTTCCTTAGCATTTGAAACTATCTTGGCTCAAAACTGCATCTCATATGCTATAAAATTGAGCAACCTTTCACAAACCTCATGGTGACAAATGAGACCAGTGTTGAGGGTATGGGTTTTTAAAATTTATGAAAGTAAAGGGTTGGGTTTTTTTCCCTTTCTGTACATTTTATTTACAGTTTGCGCAAAATAGCCTATTTTAGCTTAAATTTCACCCATGAAAAGTCAGTGTTGCATGACACACATTAAGACAAGTCCATGCAGGGGTGAAGTAGATTTACTGCACTGAAATCTGCTTTTGGCATGGGGACTCGAAGCTTCTTGAATTTTATTTACTGAAGTCTGGACAAGCAAATGACCTGTCCCATTCTGTGTGTGGGTAAATCCATGTCTCTAGCGAGTTGGTAATAAGGATTTTTATTTTAAAGTCAGCCTGTACTGTCTCTCCTTCTGTTTTAAGCTTAGTTCTGGTTACTTTTTACTCAACACCTTGTATAAAACTGATTTCTGTTTCCTCCTTTGTTAATTTTCTATGAAATATGTCATTATTTTTACCCAATCCTATTTGCGTTCTTCACATTTGATAAATGAGCAACACAAGCAAAACCAGGCGTGGAGAAGGACCCTTCTTCTAACATGTGGAAACTGCCTCCTCAGGGCATTGCAGGACTTGAGGAAACTCATGTTGCTCCTGTTCTACAGCAAAGTGCGTACTGTCTCAGGTGTGGGCTCTACAAATATATCCAGTATCTCTAAATCATTTGCACAGGTGAAAGTTGATGTGCTTTAAGTAATAGTCTGGCCTGTCAAGGCCCTGCTGGGGAGAAGGGTCGGTATTCTGCACCTCTTCCCTGCCGTGGGAAATGCAGTAGAATGAAGTCATTCAAGACACCAGTTTTTCCAGCAGGCTTGCGGTGAACCGGAGACCTAGAAGTGAAATGCTCTGTCGTGCAGGTCTAGCAGGGGTTACTGAGGGCTGGAACGGTGGCTGGATTAGTAACCCCTGTGAAATGTAACTGATAGTCTTGCTTAGGCTCTAAATATGTGACTGCAAGTCGAAGCTGGCACTGGCTAACACCATGCTTGGCAACCTTAGGAGGAAGATAAGGTTGGACAAATACTTTTACCTCTCTAAAGTGACTTTTTCAAGTCGATAGTGAACTGTGTTAGAGTGGTCTGGTAAATCTTGCGTTGTTGTTGCTTGGGCTGTAGGAAGGGTGGACGATTGTGCTGGGGCTGTGAAAGGCTTTGCAAGGGGAAGCTGGGAGCAGAGATGGCTTCAGACCGTCTGTACTGCCTTTGGGTTCTTGGGCAGCTGAAATGTCTGTAGTCCTATGACTCTGCTCTCTTCAGTTCACGTCTCTACACCAGGTCTTGCAAGAGAGCTTTTGGAAGCAACTTTGTGTCTATCTTCGACAGTTCCTGTGAGGAGGAGCCATTCGTGTCCTACTGTGAGCAATCTCAAACCCTCTAGTGCCGATGAAAGTGCTGCCCAGCTTCCTTACGAGAGAGGAGGATGGCAGAAGTGGACATAAATATGAGGTGCTTGAATTAAGCTTTTCACCATGGCAGTACCATAACTCAAACTTGCCTGTCAGATGCAGTTGTGTGGCTGATATTGTTGCCTGTTAGTCATAAAATATTTACGCTCTGAAGCACCTGGGATAGGTGAAATCATAGCAAAAGATTTGTGTCTGACATTTTATGGAGTCAATTACTTGTCTGTCCTAAAATGTTGCAATGCTTTTTGATATTCTCTCAGTAACTGTATAAAATAAAAATTTATGGCATGTGTGTTAGAAGTAAACAGCTGAAATGCTGGTTTCCTAACAAAAAAAAGCAGGAGTTCAAAGGACTGAATCCTGTCTGAAAGCCACACTTGTGGAATGGCAGCTAGTATGCCACTAACCTGCAAATTACATCAATTCCTGTCGCCTTAAGCGAATTTGGCTAACCTCTCTTTAATTTCCTTAGATACAGTTGTCATGTGCTTCTATAGCTAAGGCACAGTTTTTAAATACTAATCCACAAAAACTTTGTTCTTTTTGTCTGCTTCATGTCTTTCCCTTGAATAAAAAGTCACGTTACGCAGAGGAATTTTTGGTGATGGGCAAAACAACCCCTAGTTGTATAAACGATGTTCATTCTGTACAATGTGCCTTTTCTTTTTCATAACTATTTGTGCTTGAAGATGACTGTTGGATCCACTTACACTGCAATCATGATGCCAGATCTTAAATAACTTTCTCGTACCTGCCTTGGTTTTCAAGTTCAGAGGGTTTTTTGGATGAGTTAAGTAACCAGGGAGTTTTATTGTGCTAACTGATGTCGTTTCCTTGCGTTGGCTATGTCCTAAGGTAAAATGCTGGAATCAACTCATCCTGCCTGTCATTCCCTGGTCAATACAAGTAACTCTTCACCTTTTTCCTGCCTTTGGGCTTTCTGGTCAGTGTTCTTCTGGCCAGCCTTCTTGGGTTATGGACTAAAAGAAAGAGGAGCAAATATGATCTAGAACAGATGGAGGGAAGGGGAGGATGGTGGCTGGAGAAGTTACTGAATAGATTTATCTATTACTAAATTCACAGTGGCTCTATGGGGAATGATATATCACAACCCAATCAACTTAATTTTGATTTTATTTCAAAAGAGGTAGCTGTTCCATCTTGGAGGACTAGAGAGGCTTCAGAAAGCAGGAGGACTGAACTTCTCATGCGAAGCTACTTCAGGCCCCTGACGTCCTTAGGGGGCAAAAATGTGATGCCGTTGCTTAACGTTTGAATGCTGCATGTGGGAAAATGTCTTTGAGAATGAGTTAAGCCATTGTCTGGCCGGTTATTTGGATTGCTCTGAGTTGGGTGGTAGGAGGGCTCTTCCTGGCATTGCAGTGAAACCCATGATCAATATTTTAATGAAATAATTGAAGGTTTTTTTATGGTCTTTAGGATTTTCAGGCTTAGTGGATCAAGCTGTGGTGAATATGACTTGCAGAATCTTGAACCTGGATTAGAAAACTTCAGGAGAATAAACCACTCTTAATGCAAGAGGCACAAATTGATTGTCATTCTCCTCAGATGACAGGATGCCTGAAAGGATAGACACCTATTTATGCAGCTTTCTGGTTGTATTCAAAGTCCTAGAAAACAATTTGTTGCTGCTGCTGTTGGTTTTTTTTATCCTTGAAAGTGATGGGTTGAAGCAGCTTTAAAAAGCAGCTTTGAAGCCCTGGACTAGCGTGTTGAACGGGCTTTCTGCTGCAGTGGACCCAACTGAAGCCTGTAGCCCTTGCAAAACACTTCAGTGGATGTGGTTTTGTGTAGTTTTTCTTTGGGTACCATTAATTGTTAAATGACACAGAATTTTAACCTTTCTTAAAAATCCCATGACATTTAGCTGTCTAAGCAACAAAAAGTTCTATTGAACCGAGAAAACTGACCAAAAAGTATTTTATTTGTAATTATAAACTGTAAGTCCTAAGGCAATTTACTTGAAACAAATGTTCTTTTTAAATTAACAACAAAAAAAAAAAAAAGTGGGGGTGGGGGGAAAAGTCTTCCTCCCGCTTGGTTAGCTGTCCTCTGTAAAGCTCTAGCATGTCCCTGTGCCCAAGCCTATCTCTGCTTAAATGAAGCATTAAGTGGTTTGGCTTTACTTTCACAGAAAGTTTCAGTGGTGTATTTGGTGAGAAGAATCTCCTTCTGTGTGGTTTCGGGAAAGGGAATATGCTCCTTCCCAGCTCTGGGGGGCCAGAGGAGCGGGGCAGCCCAGAGCTGCTGGCATCGTGATGGCCTTTTGTCACTTGTGTTGCACCAACGGAGGATTTGGGGCATCTTCAGCTTTGCATGCACAGACATGAGGTCTCCACCGCTTAACTCCATGTCCTGGTTCTCAGCCATTTGCTTTTTGCTAGGAAACGGGTGTTGTGTCCTGTAAGCTCAAATGGGAGGAGGAAAGCAGGGGAAGCTGTTTTGGCTGCAGAAATGACTCCCATCTGAGCAGCTAGGCCTGAGCATGGCAGAGGGTGAGCACGGCGCTGGCTCTGGGCAGGACCCATGGTGAATCCCCCGTGCGGGGATGGCCAGGGGCTCTGGAGTGGTGGTGACCTTTGCCAGAGGGGGTGAGAGAGATGGGGGTGCGATATCTGCCATAAAAAAAGGTGGAGATGAAAAGTGGGGAAGACCAAGAGGCAGCGAAGGAAGGCCTGGGGGGTGAGGAGACCTGTGCAGGCAGGGCTCCCTGAGGTGGGACATGATCGCTGTCCTCGGGGTGGACAAGTCCTGCCCCGACATCTGGGTTTCAAGTGTGGCTAGTTCAGAGCTGGCTTTGTTCTCATCAAATTCATTTAAGGTTTTGTTCCTGATGGCTTTTCTACTTGCCCTGGTTGCCTTTCCTTCACTTCATGCAAACGTTGTGGGAACATGAGTAAACCAGTAGTAGTCTGGATATCTGCAAAAGTTTTGGTGATGAAATTGCATGTTAAATTGTTCAATAGTTACAGGAAAGACCACAAGTGAGTAAAGCAACTATTAAGTGCTTCAAAATTTTATAACTTTGGTATTTTGTGGAGGGTTTGGTTTTGTTTTGGGGGGTGGGGTGTTTTTGTTTTTTGGTTTTTTGTGGGGTGTGTTTTGGTATTTTTTGGTTTTATAATGCAGCACCTAAGGCTGTTCATACAAAACTATTCTGTGATCACACTGAAATAGATAATTTTTTTTCTTATTTCTCCCTGGATGGTAAGAGAAGTTCAAAAGCAGTGGTACTTGGAGATGTGACAAGTAACACATTGTGATTTTTAAGTAGTAATTGAGATGGCAAAAACAATAAGCAGTGTTCCACCTTGAAGAAATACTCTTAACACAAGATGTGCTGCGTTTGTGCTTGCTTCCTGGAGTTACCTATTTCAGACAAATCAAACCCATGCATGGACAAATTCATAAGTATATAAATAACACAGGACAACTAAGTTCGTCTAGTTACCGTCATCCAGGAGTACTGGTGGGTCAAAGCTTGATCCTACAGCAATTAATCAACTTCCGACTACGGTTAGACTCGATCTTAAAGGTCTTTTCCAACCTAAATGATTCTATGAACTTGAAATTTTCCTAGAGGATGATTGGTAGTAAAGCCACAGCTAATTACTGATTTTTATTCTGTTATAAGTTCCCCGTTATTTTAATCATTAGCCATTTAGTTTCTGGATTGCACTGCACAAAACACATTGGCCAAGCCAATAGGCTTCCCTGCCCTGTGCCTGCCCAAGAATGAACTCTCCTGTATGCCTCTAAAAAGGGATTTGGTCCATGCATACCCACTGGGAGTGGGGGTGCATTGCTCTGTTGCCACACAGCACTGTTCCAAGTTCTTGCCATCATTAGCAAGTTATTAGTAAATTAAGTCTGAGTGATTCCCAACAAGACTTGACAGGAGGAGCAAGGATCAGAAGTATTGTTTCAGTCGCTTGTGTTGGCGTCATACAGAGGAACTATTTGAGCCATATGCTTTGTGCTTAAGCACGCAGCTGTGCTTTGTGTTTAAATTCCTGAGCCCCCGATCACCTTAACGGGAAACATTTTTAGTTTTTCAAATTGAAGGAAGTGTGTGGGTCTACTCAGGAGTCCTGTGACTGATGTGTAGTATCATACAAGGATTTTGAGGAATGTAGTCTGAAGTACACCTAAAATTCCCACTGATATGGTGTGTATGCTTAAAGCTAGTGAAAGCCATTGATTGTTTGCTTGATTGATTCCAGACCCAAGGGCTGGGGAAAAATCTACTCTATGTATATGGGTTATTACTGTTGCTTCTGTGACGTGGAAGAAAATAGGCAGGAACTGTTTTTCCCCTAATCAGATACTTGAACTGGATGTATGCACTGGAATTAGCAGTCAGATGTCGAGATTAGTGAAGGTATGAGAAAGCCTTTCCCCTGCTTCTCCAGGATACTCCAAAGAGCAAGGGATGCGTGCTGAGTAATCAGCGTGTCTCCATCCACAATTTTTCCAGCCCAGCTCAGCCTTGTAGGGCCTAAGCTGGGTTACATATGGGTGCACTCAAACTGTTTTCTTTATACTGCTTTTCTCAGTGCTTCAGCTCAAGAAGCAGCTTACTAGCTCAGTGTCAGCATGGCATGAATGGATGGAGCTTAAATCGCTGTCCCATGAGACTCATAGTGCAGGAGTACCTGATGCAGTAACAGTTCTAACTGTGCATGGAGCCAGCCCGTGGAGATTAGTGGAGATGCTGCTGAGCTGGCATTGGAGGCTGTTCGAGCATGAAACCAGTTCTGGGCCGCTACTTCTGAGGCAGTGCTATTCTGTATTACCCATGTAAGCAGAACCTTGATAACCAAGCAAATTGAAAATGCACCTGAATACAAATTGAAAGTACAGCCTTCTTCCAGGTGTTTCTTTGCTGAATCAAGGCTGTAGGCTGCCACTTGGCCATCCTTGATCCGTAGTTCCTTGCAGCCAAATTCTTCTGTTACCATGGTGTGATAAATTTAGCTGGTTTTGCCATCGTCTTAAATAATTTCCAAAGTTCTGCAGATGATACTTCCATTACTTCTTGCTTACCAATACCAAAATGCCCAAAAAACAATGTTCTAGTCAGTTTAGTAATGTTACAGCAAAGGTTGGGTTGAGATTCCTGGAGATGCAGAGGATTCACTTTCAAGTTGTTCCGTTTTTCTCGCACGTCCCCATTCAGATGCTTTTCTTAAGGAGTGTATCCAAACCAATAAATTGTCATCTTGCACTTTGTCTCATGAATTTGGAAGAACAACAAGAACTATTCTTCACCCCAAGGGCAAGAAGGGGCTGAGGACCAAAATTAGATCTTAATTCAGTCAAAGCTTTTATTCATGGTTTCAAATCCAGGGTAGTGGAATTTCATTTTAGGGTTTGTTTTACAGCTCTTTGCTTGTGAGATATTTTGTCAAAAAGTAAGACTGCTTTATGGCTTATCTACAGGCTGACCATGACTGGTACATCTTGGGACATTTGCCTAAGTAGGCACATTTGGGCTGTCTTTGATGTAGAGACTGCAGAAAAGGATGCTCTAGGCCAAAGACAGAGTTAGTCTCAACAGAAAGCACTGAGTTCGTAAAAGTAGTCCCCCCCAGATTTCAGTGATGGAGCTCATAAGGCAGCTCGAGATGGCAGTAAGTGACACAGCGAAGAACCAAACTGAAGTTTCTCAGATGCCTTCTGTGTAGCCTGTCAGGCCTCACACTTGGCCAGAGCAAGGGTAGTTGAAACTGGTACGTCTGTCCAACACGGAACGTGTGTGAAGCTGTTTCCATCCTGTGGGTTCTCCTGTCCTTGTTGCACTGACATGCAGGGTGGGAATAGTTAGGTCACATTCTCCTCCATTTGGAGAATAATTGTATATTCTTGTATTCAAATGTGAAAGTATGTTTGACCAGCTCTGGATTAAAAGGAAATGTTCAGTCCCCGAATCTCTCCTTTGCATCATTTCAGAGCAATTTAATGACAGAAAAGGCAGTTCTCTCTGGTTCACTACTGGACTTGTGTGAGAAGGTGACACGTCCTTGGAGAACTGTGCATACCTAGTGTATAATGACTACAGTTTTTCTGGTCGTTTTTTTCTGTAAAGGCAATAGAGCATCTTCTTCGTTGCTGCTGATTTGAAGCCCAGACACCTGACAGTAAATGAATTTCCTCAGTTGCTTGTTGCCCATGTGTAGCAAGAGTTGACTCTACATGAAAATGTGGTCTACTGGATAACTCTGTTCAGAATACTTCCAGAAGGATACACCTTTTTCTGTGAGCCAAAGTGACTGTGTGGTGTGTCAGGAATTAAACTGACTAGAATATAATTTGCCTTTGCAGTTACGCTGCACACAAATATGCAGTAATGTTTATCTAGCTGTTACATTCACTGTAAGGGTGGGCAGAGGAAAAAAGATTCTCCCCCCAGCCAAAAGAAAAAAAGGGGACGACGACAGACGGACCAAAAAGCAGACAGTAGCTTCTGAACTACAGCTGAAATCTGTTGCCCTGTAGCGAAGAGGACGCACTTCTCAGCAAGATTAAAATTCTCAGAGAGTAGTTACGCTTAAGTAGAAATCTGCAACTTAAAAGTTTGAGAAAGAATGCAGCTCCTGTATTTAAGTTTCACAACTTACGCTGCACACAAATATGCAGTAATGTTTATCTAGCTGTTACATTCACTGTAAGGGTGGGCAGAGGAAAAAAGATTCTCCCCCCAGCCAAAAGAAAAAAAACGACAGACGACAGACGGACCAAAAAGCAGACAGTAGCTTCTGAACTACAGCTGAAATCCTGTAGCGAATAGCGAAGAGGACGCGCTTCTC
>NW_008795909.1:3395818-3411235 GCF_000699145.1 Aptenodytes forsteri | reverse complement strand
AAAAAAAAAGGGGGGGGGGGGGGGGGGGGGGGGAACAATTATGGAGTAGCAAAAATAGCACAAACTAATCTCATGTAATACAACAAAATCTTGGGGAAAGTATGTTCTTGTGAAATAAGTATGTGTTTTGCCGACAAAAATCCTATGTCAATTAGGCAGTGTGTGTTTCAAAATTTGACATGTAGTGGAGTCAGTTCAGTGTATTAGTATATCTTATAAATAATATAATATTTGATGCACAGTTGAGATGTGGATCTTAGAATCTTGCTGGTCCCTCTCCTGGGAGCGTGGAGGGTGGGTAGGAGATGGGTGCAGAGAGGAGAGGCTTTGTTCATTCCCATCGCCCTGGCAGGGCTGAGGGAGAACAGCCGTGGTATCTAATGCCTGTGGAGGAAAAGAAATGTGCAAATTCTGTCAGACAAGTAGGGTTTGTTTTTAAAGGAACGTATTCAAAGATAAGTGTTATGAAAATTAGTTGTTTACTGGCAACTTTATCTACTTGGAAGATGAAAATTTAAGTGAAAAATAGACTTATCTGGGTAGCGTAACTCTTACCACTGGTGATAAGAAAATTTATAACGCAGTTTGGGACTGACAAAGCAAGTGCTGTACTTGTCCCAGCAGACATCTGTATTGTGTTGTCTTGCGATTTAGTGCAACAAATCAGATTAAACTCTCTAGAAACGTTATCTTAAGTGTGCTTCCCTGGGCAGCAGAGACTTCGGAAAATAGTGCAAGCTGAGCAGCTTTTGATGCCTGTGCTTGAGTACAAGCTTTTGTCAAGGGGTTGGGTAGAAAGAAAAAGTAAGTTCTGGAAGGTGTAGGGACTGTGCACAGTACCGTGACTCTGCACAAATGCAGATAAGTACTTTTGGGACATGCTTTAGCGCAATGTCAACTATTCCTGAACTGGAAAGCCCCTTCCAGCTGTAGGTTGGGACAGAATTAACGGGCTCTGAAGCACCAGGGAGGCTGAGGACATGGTAGAGCTTTTTCAAATCCTTCGTGTTCAGCTGCAGGTCCTGGGGTGGATTGGTGGCTGCGTGGGCAGGGCAGTGGACTGCTGCCCCTGGAAGCTGAAGATAGGACTGTGTAGCCGCATGGGTTTATCCAGAGCACCCCACTGCCAGAGGATATGCGTTAGGCTCGTAGGGCATTTGTTCAGTTATTTCTTACTCTGTACTTAAAAACTTTTAACCTTACTGCTAAAGAAAAATACCATTGTCTATTAGTACGACTGGAACGAAAGATGAATAGCGAATTAGCCTTGAGCGAACTGTCAATCTGACTTTGATAGCCCATCACTTAAAAGGTCCTTTTATGTTTATGAAAAAGCATGACGTCAAAGCCAGGGAAAAAAAATAATACCGATACTTAGGGCTAAACTTGCATAGCTTCGAAGAAGAGCCCCTGTGTGAACTGTTTGTTTCTCTACATGCGTGGCTAATTAGCGTAGGTTATTATAAGTCTGAGCAGTAGCATTCAAGTTTCTTCTGCTGTTTTGGGGTAGCTTGTTTATGGTGCTTCCATACGTGAATCCCTCAAACTGGAGTAGCATAGAGCAAAGGATATTGCAGTCGCTTCTCTCACAACCTATAAGTAGTATGCTGGAAATGCTTGAGTATAATCATTACCAGGTGAGTTGTTATTGCAGACTTATTTTAAAACCTGTTGCTAAGAAGGCTTACAGTATACAGGAAATCCTTTTCCGCTGGTATCTAGTAAGCTTTATTTAATTTCTTCCACAAAAATAAGTGGGGGACATACATGGTCACTTGTAACAGCAAAAGTCACTTTAATGGAACTGTTTTAAAACAAAAAAACCTTCTCAGAGTATTATTATATTTTGGTTTGTTTTCTACCTTCTGATAAAAACATTAATGATCGGAGAAAGGTGACAAAGAGCTTCCAGGATACGGTGAAAATTTTGCATGGAAAAATTTGCCTTTCTTCTCTTGCTTATTTAGGGTGCGTGAGAATAGTTCGGTATGAGGTTTTTCATATTTTGTGTATAAAAAAAAATTCTAAGTACTGAAAAGCTTATCTTAAATACAAAAATAGCTGTTGCTGAGGACAGTGATTGATCTGAACTGAAACACTTCTTTTCTTGCATCTTATTTGCATAATGTGTTTATAAACGGGCTGTCTTATTTGTAAATGATTTAGGCCATATATCTGAGTTATAAATAAATTGTAGGCAAAAAAATGGTGTATTCCTTTTTTAACCAATGTGTCACTTTAGGTTTTGGGGTTTGTTTTTTTTTTAAAAAACCAACAACAAACCTTTTGATCTCTCTGTTACTTGACATCTGATAAAGGATAGCAATCCATACTGTTTGGTTTTAATTGGTAGCTACTAACAAGTAAAATGAGTCCTGCAGTGCAACTTGTTTCTCCATACTTTAGTGAAAACTAAATGTCGCGTAGCTGAAGGTCTGAACGGAGAACGGTCTGTTCTGGAGTATCTGTGTAAACTGGAAAATCTAAGCATTGGTCTTAAGTGAGAAATCTTATGTTGTAGAAAAATAAGTGGAACTTCTTGGTTTACCGTTAATAAGTCAGTTATTGAAACACTAGCTCATAACTGATTTTTTGCCACCGAATGTGAATTAATGACGCGCTGTTGATTTAGTGAAGCGCTGCTGAGTTCCTTGGAGCTGCACAGGTTTGTCCTTTAAGTCAAATGTTTAGCTGGTATATATGTCACAAATGTATAGCTCAAATCGATAGCATATATAATGATTCTGTAAAACAATAAGGCACTTTCTAAATTGTGTCATACAGGTGCAGACTCACCTTGAGAATCCAACCAAGTACCATATTCAGCAAGCCCAGCGGCAGCAGGTAAAGCAGTACCTCTCTACCACTCTAGCAAATAAACATGCCAACCAAGCCCTGAGCTTGCCATGTCCAAACCAGCCCGGTGATCATGTCATGCCGCCTGGAACTGGAAGCAGCGCACCCAACAGTCCAATGGCTATGCTTACCCTTAACTCCAACTGTGAGAAAGAGGTAATACGCTCTCGCTGTGCATATCCTTCAGTAAAATGGAATTGCAGTCTGCTTGCTTTCTGTTTTAAACCATATTTGCTCATTGTTAAGATGTTACGTTTATCTTCTTTTCTGAACTGTTCACTTTGAAAATGCAACTACTACCTCTGTGTCTGCCTGATTAATATATATTTGCATAGAACATTTTGGCAAAAAAACTGGTGTCCCTCTAACTTCCTCTTTTTTGAGTTATTTTAGCTAGTTTATGCTTATTAAAACTACTCTTCCCCCGCCTCCCTCCCCCTGCTTGATGCATGCGGTGAATAACTGACCTTTGGAAAATACAAAGCAGTTTTGTAAGCTGTAGCTTTCTGGAATAATGTTATTTATGGCTCATTCGTGTAGAAAGAACAAAGAGCATAGCAAAAATAACTGAAAAACACAAAGCTTTTTGAGATATTTTAGGTATTTTTACAGTAAAATTTGAGCAAGTCTCTTGCTTGGCTGGAAGGCCAGATTATCCCAACTAATATACCCTAAAATGTTACTGATTGCTGTTTCATGATGAGCTCAGTGCCGCAAATATAAGACTTCACTAGCCTATGCCTAGAAGTCCTTCGCAACCTTGTCTTAATCTTTGCTGGCAAAAACTTAGTTGGATGTTACGTGTATGCTCAGGTGCCGAAGGAAGATGATTTGAAAGATGTTAACAAGTGTAAGAATCATGTCAATATTTTTGTAACATGACAAATGGTTGTTTCATGATGAGCTCAGTGCCGCAAATATAAGACTTCACTAGCCTATGCCTAGAAGTCCTTCGCAACCTTGTCTTAATCTTTGCTGGCAAAAACTTAGTTGGATGTTACGTGTATGCTCAGGTGCCGAAGGAAGATGATTTGAAAGATGTTAACAAGTGTAAGAATCATGTCAATATTTTTGTAACATGACAAATGGGAGACAATTGTAGAGCTCCTTGTGTCCCCCCATCCTTCCCCCCCCTCAAGCCTTTGTGCCAGATTTTTAATACAGATGCACTCTGTGAGGAAAACATTATGCAACTTTGAGAATCAGTTATTACAGAACATGTTTTGCACATGCAAGAGAAATTACTTGTGCTCCAGAGCTTCAAAAGAAATGAAAATCAAATAGTGCCATCCTATCATCCTGGCTGTAAAAAAAAAACAAAACAAAACTTTTTTTTCCTCCAGATATTTACAGCTTCACTTTGCTGTGTCATCAGGCACATGTGTGCATGACACTGTTTCAATCGTGCTCTTTTTGGGACTGAGACTGTGCCATGAACTCAGATCCATGCTTTGCTTTTTCTTTTTTCTTCTTTTTTTCCTTTTTATTTCTGCAGGGGTTTTATAAATTTGAAGAGCAAAGCAGGGTTGAGAGTGAGTGCCCGGCTCTGAATACACACTCACGAGCATCATGCATGCAGGTACTGGATGACACAGGAGTTGGAGCACAGGTCCCCTTTCTAATGAGCATGTTTCTTTGAAGTTATGTTGAAGAATAAACTTGCCCCATAGTGTCTTAAGAAGTTGAATATAAGATGTATTTAAGGAACAAAATAACAATGTTGTTTATTAGCATTGATGTCAAGTGCATTAAGACATCCGGAGGACTAGTGCTTCTCTAGCACTGTAACACTGTAGGAGAAGAAGATACCAACCATGCTTTAAGGTCTCACTTCAGGAAGTCTTTTCTAATGCAGTTTTCCCAAGACTGCATGTATGTGTTCTCATCCTGATAGTTTCTAAGACCACATTTCTATGCAGATCACACTTGCATTTGAAAAGATGATATGAGAAGGCTTTAATCTATCCATGGTAATTCGTCCTTGTAGACATCCTGGTTTTTTTTTTATTTTTTTTTTATTTCTTTTTTAAAACTAAGGGGTTTTAAGAAGACTTTCGGATATGGGCTGTAACTGTTAGTTCCTTTCTTGCCCTTACTTCCAGTCAGTGTAATTCGTTCTGATCGCACTTTCTGAAGCTGATATAAAAATCCTATATACTACTATTTCTATCAATAATGTTATGCATTGACTTTGTAGATCACTGTCATCTAAGCTCCTTTTTTATAGTGAGCAAAAAGGAAATAGTCAATCCTGCAGGACAGTTCGGAGCACCTGCGTGGGTGCTTTGGAGGGCTCTGTTTCTCCTGACCGTGCAGGAGCTTACAGAGGCACCTTCCAGCCCAGCCCCAGAAAGATGGCTTGCACCCCCTAAAATCATCTCCGAGCTGCTCTTGGGTGGCGCTTCCTGGGAGGGTGCATGAGGGATATGAATCCAATGGATTCTGTTGTCGAGGGTGGGCAGCCTGTCACCCAGCAGCAAGCCTTTGTTCCCTCTCCTTCCCCTGCAGGTGTCAGGGGCTCGGGCATTACTGTCTGTACGCAGGTTTTGACCCCACAGCTAGAGGAGAAAGAGGTGGAGGGTAGGCAGGCAGCGCTGCACAGGGGAGAGGGATTCACGTTGTTAGTGTAGTTTGTTCTATGGGGAGCTATCTCCTCCGCCGTTCCTGGGAGGAACGGTGTGTCTGTGGAAAGGTAGTGCAGGGTAACTGCTGGTGGGAGGAGTGGGTTAGATCATGAAGCCTCAGCTTTGTCATGACCTGACTGTCTTGGCTGAATAGCGGGAGTCGTGGCTGACTGGATTTGGAGTGTGGCAAAACTGCACAAGCACCTCTGCTTGGGCCCATGCTGCAGGGAGCCGGTGTGTGGCTGAAGTGCTTTGTCAGGCCTCTGTATCCTAGTGGTTTTGATAACTGGTTTGTTTTTCTTTGTCCACCTTTTCTGCTGCAGATGGATGATGTGATCGATGACATAATTAGTCTGGAGTCAAGTTACAATGAAGAAATTCTTGGCTTGATGGACCCAGCCCTGCAAATGGCAAATACGGTACAATGGTCCTTTCCATTTGGTTTCCCTGTTAAATCTGTCTTTACCCGAGAGAACGCAAAACTGTAGCATGACTTTTTCTCTGAGAAGTTAAGTAGTATTGTCCCATAGAGGATAATTAGGTTTTCTTTGAAGAGTTTAAGGTATACAGTTGCAATGAAAAACATGAATTTAAAAACACAAGCTGGAGTCAGGTTGAGGGAATACAAAGGACAATTTTGCTTTTCTTATTTCAAAGTTAAGTTAGCCAGTGAGAGGACTGTAACAGAGGAGTGAACTGAACTAACAGAAGTCAGCTCATACCCACCGATATTAAAGATCTCCATGGACATTATACTTGGCTTCAGAAAGCCTAGAAGGAACCTCTGGCACCCCAGGTTCCTGTATCTTGTCATGTTTGAGTAAGAAATTGTATGCCACGCTTAAGCATGTGTTAGCATCCCTGTTCAGAGACGCTCTGGTTGAACTGTTAGCTCTAACATCATAGCTTTAGCTTAATCTCATTTCAAAAGGAGAGAAGTCCCTAGCTAGATGACAGCAAAGATGTTACAAAATTTAAGGGGAGAAAAAAAAATTTAAAAAAACAATCTTCAAAACAAACAAAAGGGGAAGGAATAAAGAAGCTTAAAAACTGAACGGGGGAAGGGGACATACAAAACCTGTGACAGAAGACAAGAACACGGAGGTGTGAAAATTGGTGAGCAAGGGAAGGTGCATGTTACCTCCGAGTTGCTGTTTCTGTTTGCTGGTTCACATTGTTGCGAGTATTAATATAATCGTACTTCTGGCATAATCTTATTTTGATCTTTTGTGGAGGGTAGCTCCAGTGAATTTTTTGCCTTAGGCTTAAGTGCTGTTAGATCTGGCTGAGTAGATGTCTGCCAGTGCTGGCTTCTGTTTCTTTTTTATCTAGTGCCAAAATTTACAGATTACCACGTAGCATCGATTTTTGTAGCATAGGTTTACATTTGCTAATAGTAGTCGTCTGATGTCATGTTAACCTAGTCCTACGCTCCCACAGATTCCCGCAGCCCTCTCGGAGATGATGTGCGTGCTGCAGGAAATGGCTCACCAGCGTCCCTCGCTAAATAGTGCCCTTTGAGTAGTCAGAGAAATAACTGCAGAGTCCTACCGGAAAGAATGGATTTTCCTTTAATCTAAGATAGCTTGAAAAGTGCATCTGTCCTGGAGTTTGAGAGGAAAACTTAAAAACCCATGAAAAGATAGTTTTCAAGATAGTTACTCTGTTTTTTATTGAGGGTTCAGGTTCTTCTGGAGTCCTTTCTCTGAAGTTCCATTGGATTGGGACCCGTTAAATTAGAGGGGACTTGGATTTCTTTGTGCTTTTCTTCCTCTCTCATTTCACAGGGGCCCCAGCAGTGGCTCTCTGCTTCCAGGCAAGGACATAATGATACTCTGTGTTCTCTTGGTGCAAGGAGTCCATGTAGTCAATATTTAGGGTAGTCTGCATCCCTCCTGCTTGCTGTGTGACAACAGGCCTTGTAAAGACTGCCTGATCCACGTTTGCTGTGAAATTTCAGAAATTGCACACTGTATGTGGTGAAGTCTGTAAAACAAGGATACAAAATAGCAGAATTAAGACTTCTTTACTGATATATTTAAATTGCTGGAGGCAAAAAGCATATTCAGTCTCTGAATTAACCTGGTACTAATCCTGAAGAGATGGAAATTGAACCATCTTTCCCAACAATTGGTTTGGAAAAAAGATGAACCTGATGTAACAGACACTTTTCTTTTGGAATAGGATTTAGCTCTTAAAACACACAACATTTAACTACTAAGGAATTAATGTCTGTAGACTGAGCTAAGACGAGGTGGAAGAAATCAAGAGAGGAAATGGTCTCTAAAGAGACACAATCTATAAATAACTGTGCAGAGACTACGACAAAGGCTGCTGTTGTTCCGTAACCAACAAAGACCAAAAGGACCAGTTTGTTACATTGGTAACAGTACTTAATTGATAAGCAAAATCAGGGATTTCTGTATAGAGCGAGCTAAGGGAAGTTTCAAAGTACCTCTTAATTGAAACGGGCTCATTGCAATCAACTGCTTGTTGAAGTGTTTGCAAACTTTATTGGGTCACAAGTTAACTGGCTTTGCTTCTGTGGTGAAAGGTATCACAAAATGGCCACTAGTTTGCCGAGAGGGTTTTCTGTGTAGATGTGACCTAGTGATTGAATTGCTAGGTACTGTGTAAAGTACTCTTGTATGCCAAGTTGAGATGACAACTAATTCCTTCAACTAATCAATTCTAGCAGGAGTCTGACATGGAAAGCTGTGTGAGTATGTGCAGCTCCACTTCTAAATGTGACTTTACTGTGGAAGTTAAATTCCAGAAGTAGAGGAGTCTTATTTCAGGGACTGTCACTGAGTGCGTGCTTGTAGGTAAGGGAACAACACAATACGTTGTAGGCTGCACAAGCTGGGGAACAGAATCCCTCCCGGTGTGTACTGATACCTTAGAAACAGCCTTGCTGATCACACAGCTGATGTCTCAATGATTTATATAGAGCCTGAATGACCTGAATGTGGGTGCTTGTTTTGCTGGAGTAGTAGAGGAGAAAGGCAAGCCTCAGACTCCCCTGAATGTACACTATGATGAGTCTGAAGTAATAATTACCGTATTTGAAATTTCTGTTATATAAAAGCAGTCATTTGTTTGCGCACCTTGTGAAGCCAAGGCCTAGAAATATGAAATCTCATGAATGAAGGCTTTTTAGACCATGTCATTTCGATGAAGATAACAAGCTAAGCCTGGCATAAGCCACTCTTCCTTCATTTACTTTTTGGGAGAGTAAACGTGGATGATCTGAATGATGCTGTATTTAAATTTCTTCTTAGCCAGAAGTGGCTAACAAAGCCTTAAGGGAAGCATATTTAAGTTGGAAAGATGCTAGAGTTTGGTGAAGGCAGGGAAGGAGCCTCCTTAGCACCGGAAAAAGGGCATCAAATTCCATGTGTCTCTGTTTTGAGACTTGCATCTTCCCAGTGAAATGGCTATGGGAGTTTCGAACATTTTCCCATTGCTTTGTACTTGGGCAAAGGGATGAAAGGCTCGACTGTCTTAATAGATTAGAGCTGAAATGTTTGCAAACTGTTTAATTTTTTTCCAGTTTCTTCCAATAGGAGGCATTTGAAATAAATGCCAGGTGTTGCTGCATTGTGTCCATTATAAGCCTCTTCTGGCTTGGTGTTTGGTGTGTCCCCTCCATTTCAGCCTAGTGACTGCTTGCGTGCTCACAGCACTGCCAACTTGTCCATCTCAAACCAATGCCCTCAGCATAGGGGTCCTCTCCCCTTTCCAGTACCCTGAACTCTGCACAAATAACTGTTGGCCTTACCTTACAAGTCAACTAATTTTAATTCCTCTGGGACCTGGAATAGAATTGGGAACAGAGGATGTGCCTCAATTTTAACTTATCTTTAACTGCAGGTATTTTAGCCATGTGAGATGAGCTGAAAGTGTTGTATGCACTTTATATTTTTCAGGTGGAAGGGGTTGTATAAAGTTTTAGTCCCAAAGATGTGACTTGCAGCCATCATGGAGAAGAGGCCTCTGAGAGGCTCATACTGAGTGTGGACCATACACGTAGTCACACTTGTAGTAAAAAGTTAGACCTGAAGCTTTGACCTGTGGAGTTCGGCTTGCTGAGAACAGTAGTCAAAGAAAGAAGCCGATCAGTCTCTTTACTTATGGATCACTGATTTAAACTGAGAGCGTTGGCATCTGCCTCTAATGTAAATTTCCTTGATAAGCATTCATGTGTACATGCAAACCTGCAATGTTTATCAGCTGTGCAAATTTCTCCCTTCATCATCTTTTATTTAGCTAATGCTGCATCAGCAGTGCTTGTGCTTTGGTTGTTGCACAGCTCTTGGTATGGTTCCTCTGGTGCTTGCAATTTCTGCAGGACTTCAGCATGCACATTCAGCAGCTGCTGCCTGCGTTACATTCCCCTTTTGTGGTGATTGCTTGCACAGGTCCTGTTTATTTGCACGGAAATCCAGCACAGTGTTGACACCTTCGGGGGGGGTGGGGGGGAATCATAAACCTGTTGTAACAAGCAGGGTCCATCTTTCAGTAAGTAAAGCAGCTTGGTGACCTTGACTATTCTCCATGTTTAATTACAACCCAGCTGCTTTGCTTTACCCAGGCTTTGAGATGCTGATTTCTAGATTTTGGGTGGGGGGGGTTGGGTCCTCTCCTTTTTTTTTTTTTTTTTTTTTTTTTTTAATAAATTCCCTGAAATTCCTAATTCGATTTCACATGTCTGGTTCTGAACTTCAAGTCCCTGGGCTACAAACAAGTTCTTTGTGTTCTCTCCATGCTTAGGAGCATGACTAGCAAAAGTGCGTCCAAGTCAGAAGGGTGTATGACGCTATTGCTGTGCCTGTGTCATGGATGCATTTGAGGGGCCAAAAGATACAAGGGTCAGCCTTGTAGAGCAGTGAGAGAGAGAGAGAGTGGTCACCCTGACATTAATGTGGATACGTCACAACTTGGACTGTAGTCTGTGATGGACAGCTGTGACCTTAGATTTATTATAGATGTTCCTTTTTTTTTTTCTTCCCCCTTTTTCTTAAATATTGCATTCAAGAGCTTAAGGGGAGGGCGAGGAATTGTAAGGCTGGATCTTGGTGATAATTCACTTACATTTTTCCTCTTTCACTTAAAGATTGAGTCAGGGGATTTAACCTTTGTCGTTGGCCACTGTCTGTTCAAGACAAGTATCAGCATGGCTTCTAGCTGGTGGTACTTTAATGGATGCACATCAACTTTGCTTCTTATGGTAGCTCCAGATGGCAGAGAAATTTTCTTAGGTCTCAGTCTGGCAAGGACAGTCAGTAGGAGTTTTATAGTCCAGGCTGCGACTCACTCCATTGTATTCAACAGCAGTATTTACATGGGTGTAAAGTTAATACTCTAATCTCTGCAGGGATCAGTGTCTTGGAGGGATTGGTTTTCTTCTCAGCAACGATGATAAGTGTTGCTACTCAGATAACATATCAGTGTTTTCTAGCTATCTTTTCAAAACCTAGTTTGAAAACAAAAAAGAGATGGGTAAAATAATTCACTCAGGATAAACTTCTTTAAATACGTTTCAATTTAAAGGGATAGCTTTGATAAGTCTTGTTGGAATACTGTCCTATTTCTGTATAAATCTCCTTACTTAAACATACCTAAATAAGAATAGCAGAATGAACAAGTAACCGAGGAAACTTAATGTCAAAATAATCTTCCTCCTACTGGTGCGTGTTCTTGTTACGTAAGTTAAAGTAAACTTAAATGTTTTCTGTGTAGGTAGCTTTCAAATCACTGGAAAATGTGATTGATTAATACAGTGTTCTCCCTCAAGCATGTGACAACGTGCTAAGTACTTTCACTCACATATTCCTGGAAAAATGGGGGCTTCCTCCAGGAGCGTTCTGTAGGCTCTTTCAGATTTTTTGAGTAAGAGAAGTGATGGGGGTACAGACGTAATAGTTTCACTGAAAAAATAAGGAGCAACAATACAGCAATATTGTCAGCATGTTACCTCTTCTGCATATTCTCTGTCTGCATATTCTTGAGAAGACAGAATTTTCGCAATGTAGGTGTGTTATTCCTCGTGCCCGTGCATATCTGCGACTTTTGCTGACCTTATTGCACGCTCTGTTTGCACATGGAAGAGAGCACAGATTTCTTAGCAGATCCTAACTCTGTTCTTCTGTACAAAGCCTTTCATAAGGGCAAAACAAATGATCCTTTTCCTTGTTTATCTTTTCCAGTTGCCTGTGTCTGGCAATTTGATTGACCTTTATGGCAACCAAAGCATGCCTCCTCCAGGACTAAACATCAGCAACTCATGTCCAGCTAATCTTCCTAATATAAAAAGGGAGCTCACAGGTAAATATGTCTATAATACCACCTTGGAGCAATAGTATAATTGTTTTGAATTCAGGTGATATTGGACATAATTTCTGTTATGAGAAAGAATATATGGATGAATAGTTACTTTTTGCTTTGTGGACCATTTTTTAGCAGACGTATTAGCCTGCAATGCAGTTGCATTCATGTGTGGGCATGTGTGTGTTCACTGTGACAAATTAAGATAAAGTCCCTAGCTGTTATAGTGAAATCTGCACATTGAACACATTGTGTCACAGGAAGCTTCCATGCATCTCTTGTAGAGCTGTTTTCTAGTTTGGGCTTATTGTTTGCTCTATCAGCACCAAACTTTAACAACTTCACATCTGGAGTCTCTGTGGGATTCATGTTGAGGAATGCTACATGTTGAGGCTTTACTCTAGTAGGGGAGGACAGTAATGAACAAATAGCCTGTTGTAATATGAAATCTGGACACCTAGATCCTATAAAATGTAAAATTAAGCACTCGAGAGAGAATATGCATCTCTTAAATTAAGATGAAAATTAAGTATCCTATAAGTTTCTTGCCATGTCGGTTCTTCCAGCAGTGCTCTGAATAAGTCGTGGGAGGCAGGGGGAGAGAGGAGGGACATTAAAAGCCTCTTTCTCTCAAGCACATGTGTACAGAAGCTAAATAGTTTGAAGGAAGAAATAAGAAGTTTCGTGTTCTCAAGCATGTTTTATTTTTGCTGTTCTGCTTCACTTGAAAGGATATAACCACATGTAGGGTACAGTATACAAGGCAAACTTGCCTGCAGGAGGAACAAATGGAGATCCATTCTAGAACCGATGACAAAATCATCTTAATACCCAGAAATGGCTGTTCTTAAGCCCAACAGGGAGTTATACTGTATGCAGTATGGTAGAGGCATAATTTCTTTCTTGTCTGTCGTCTTTCTGGGTTACTGTTGTGAAAACTCGCAGGCTGACTCAGTTGCAAAGCAGGTTCTGGGCAGGAATTAGTTTAAGTAGAGCAGTTTTAATAGCCCAGGAGTCAGCTTCTCAGGAGGAAATGCCACATCTCTGAGCTGGCAGATATTTGCATTTACATGACCACGCAAAATTTGAGTTCAGCACCAAATGAAGACACACAAACTGCACAATGATTTGTGGTTGCTAGAAAAAGAAAAGCTTGTACAGCGATGGAACTATGTTAAGAGGAGGGTGGGAGGGGATGAGAACTACTCAAAGTCCTGCATGAAACAGACAGTTTCATTGCCCCAGTTATAGAAAGTTAAAGGCGGCTGTAGACTGCAAACTAAACATCCAACTTGTCAGATGTCCGGGCTGGTGGATTCACTGCAGATGTAAGACTTCAGGCAAAGAAGGCAGAAAGAGAGGGGAAATCAGTGAGTGAAGTGGTCTTATGGAAGTCCTCAGTACATCAAAATAGACCTGAACTAAGTTAAATGTCGATATGCTACATTCACCTGTACACAGAAACAATTTAGATGAGTGCTTTTTCTGTTCAAAATATATGCTAGTAGATTGCATTTAATTTAGGAGAGGTTTAGGAATTAAACTCAAATTTAACAGCAGTCACTTTGACATTGATCTGGCCAAGCCTTTGTGCAGAAAGCGCTATTTGATGATGCTTTCTGACAGCCAGTGATTTTAAAATCAGCATGTTATTGCAGGCAGGAGTCTTTTCGTTCTCCATTTCCTGATTTTGCTGTTGGAATTAGGCTGGAGAGAGCTTGCAATATTTAAATCTAGCATTTGTCAGAAATCTTTCTCCATCCTACTGTATAAATATCAAAATTATGAAGAACAAAGAAAGGTCAAATCTATTATCCCAGTGTCTGATGTTGATGGCGGTTGTGAGTTCTCAGCTGTGGTTACTGAAGCATTTAGTGGGAATCCTGCTCACCCAGGAGTGCAGTTTCCATCAGTTTTGGCCTTACAAACCTCGTATCTGTTTCATAAGACAATGTCAGATTAAGCCCAAATTTCATTGAGACTTGCAGTAGTCTTTCAAGCTTTTTTTTTTTTTTTGATTCTTTGGGAGCCTAGCGTAGAAGATGATGTCTTGTTATACTGCATGTAATATTGGGGTAGCTCTGTATTCTAAGTAGTGAAGTAGTCAACTTCCAGTACTCCAAGGGAAACCCTTATCACCTCTTATTTTGAATTGGGTGGGACATAATCCGTATTCCATAAAAACAAAAGAATACAGGAAAGAAACTTGTTGGAATGAGGGGTTTGTTTCCGTAATGGACTGTGTGATAATAGATCACTTGTCCTCACTGACTGACTGCAAAACTAAATAATGCTTGCTGGTTTTGAGATCTAAATGCAACAGGGCAAGGATTAATAACCTCATGCTTTTTAAAAACTAAAAGGGATAGAGCAAACAAAAAAATAATTAAAATTGCTTGAGAAATGTAAGATCAATTGAGAACTGAAAATAACAAATTTAGTTATGCTTTTGCCTGAACTATTGCATGCCAAAGTCTGATAATAAATGTATGGAGCAAGGTTAAGAAAAGTTCTGAGTTGAGAAGACAACTGATGTCCAGCATGGTTGTCATTATTTTTCTTTTTGCTTTTCCTGAAGCAAGGACCATTGTTTTCTAACAATATTGCTAATAAAGGTGTTGAATTTTTCCTCTCTTTTTCATATAATGAGAACAGTTAGGGTAGCTGGAAAATACAGTATTTTTAATAGGTTGCTTAAGTTACACCTTGAGTCTTACGGTGATGTGCATGCACGTGCCACAAAAGGACGTAGCCTTAGTTCCGGTGAGTAGGGCCTGTGACTCCTGACTGCTTCACATCCTGCACAGGTAGCAATGCAATAAGCATGCTGTTCCTCTGGTTCAGCATCTGTGTGGTACGTGAGCGTGCCGGCTGTATGTAAACATAGGAGAAGGTATGTTGGATTTCAGCAGTTTGTTGTCTTCAAATACCTTGCTGAATCAGGGCCTCCGTGGGAAAGGTTCTCGTCATGGAAGTCAGTATGGGAAGTGTGGGAAGAGATGCTCCGCGGGTGCAGGGGTGAAGTTCAACACCAGCGTTGTGTTTTGGCAATCACAGCTTACTGTACAGGCCCTTCTCACTCGTTGGAATGGGTGTAATAATTGGTTTGACAAATATCGATCAGGCTTCCTGCGCAAATGTTTCACAGACTGAAACGTTGTGTTTGAATTACTTTAATTCTAATTACTTCATTCACATGCACAGCATGTATTTTTCCTACAGAGTCAGAAGCGAGAGCGTTGGCTAAGGAGAGGCAAAAGAAAGACAATCACAACTTGAGTAAGTTTTGGTTCTTCGCATTTTGCACCAATTCGAGTAATGATTTTAGGCGTTAAGTGTTCAAATGCTGGTGTTTTAAATCTGAATGAGACATTGCATGTAGTATATAGCACCAGTTCATTATGTTATGCCCATAGATCAAGTATCTCGAATTCTTGTGAAATGTGTGCTTAAATCTACTATTGAATTTTAAACTCTTTTTTTTTTTTCTCAATAAGCCAATTGAACGGGTGGTTGTTATCAATGAAATTACTGGGAACAACATTTGATCCAGTTGCTTTTAACAAATCCACCTTGCACAATTTTGCCCTTTTTTTTTTTTTTTTATTAA
>NW_008795909.1:3355618-3395806 GCF_000699145.1 Aptenodytes forsteri | reverse complement strand
TAAATCTAATATTGAATTTTAAACTTTTTTTTTTTTTTCTCAATAAGCCAATTTGGTTGTTGGTTGTTATCAATGAAATTACTGGGAACAACATTTGATCTTTTAACAAATCCACCTTGCACAATTTTGCCCTTTTTTTTTTTTTTTTTTTATTCAAAATTTGGTGTGGGGTAATTTTTAATGTTTTACTTCTCTGATTATGAAACTTCCTTTTCTTATGTGCACAATTTTTCCCTTTTTTTTTTTTTTTAATTAATCTAAAATCTTAGATGTGTGGTCAATTTGTGACTTTAAAAATCAGTGTGTGTCCTCAGTGTGGCAATTTTTTATAAATTCCATTTTTGAAGGGAACGCATATTTCCAAGTTGGAAAAAAAAATTAAAATAACGAGCATCTTATCACTTAAAAGGACAACTTAAGGATCCTTTATACTTTATATTACTAGAGAAAAGGAACTGTTACATGCCTTGAGCTATTCAAAAGCCTTTTCCATAGCATGAAAAGCTAATGCAGAAAAATTGCTATTTAAGTTTGACTTTTGGATCCTGAAAATGTTGCATCTGGAAGAGTACTTTAAAAAAGAGACTATACATTTTGCCCCTTTTCCTGCTTTGGGATTTCCTTGAGCATCTAAGTTTTTGCCTCTGAATTTGTCTGTGATGCTTTTCCCCAGGAAAACATTTGCTTCTTGGTTGAGCAGTTGAGTCCTATGCTAACACAGCCATCCTTTTTCTTAGAGTCTCAGTTTAACTCTGCCACTTCAAGTCCCATGTTTTTACAGTATAGACAGAACTTCTGTCTTAGTGTGTCCACGTGTAGGAGAGCAAAATAAATTACTCTGTCACTGGATTTTAAGCTTCAGGTGAACATTTCTAAGGCGCTTAAAGAAATCTTTGATGAAACACTTTATATGTTGTAATTAAGTGTGAATATTACTTGTAACATTTGTGCTGTTTTTCCTGAAGTTGAACGAAGAAGAAGATTTAATATTAATGATCGTATAAAAGAACTAGGCACTTTGATACCCAAGTCAAATGACCCGTAAGTATAATGTGCCCAAGGAGACTGTGGGAGGGAAGTGTTAAAAGAAAAAAAAAAAAATCTTAGGGGAGAAAAAGAATTTACCAAAAAAAACTGCCCAAGGACCAAAAAAAGCAAAAAATCCTGAGTTTTCTTTTATGATCTTGGCACTCCGTGGCTGTAGAAATGCTTGAAGATTCCATTATATTTTTTTGAAGATTGTTTTGGGGTTTATTTTTTCCTTTTTGGAACTTGCTTAAGTTTATATTAATTTGATGATTTTTGTCACAAAGTAGTCACAGTACTGTTGTGCAGCAGCTCAGCATCTTGCAGGACCCTGTGCTTTGGCAGGGCTGGGGTTGATGCTAGGAATGACTGCCTTACCAGAGGCAGAGTTGTCAGGATGTGAAACCTTGGTCTAGTCTTGCTGCTTAGCTGGCTGCCTGGCTGCTTGTCTTGCTAAATGATTCTTTGAATTTATTAGATGTCATAGTTCAGCAAGACAGAACCAATCCCTCTTTCTGGGAAAATGGAGGGCAGTTCCTCTGGGAAGCCATCATATTCCCCTTCCCTCCAAGAAAAAAGAAAAATAAAGAGCATAGCTGTGTATCTGTTCAATGATAATTTGCCAGTGTTTGTGGTAGCTTCCCAGTAGTTCTTTTAGGTAATTTTACTATTACTAACTTTTCTTAACTTTACCCAACACTGATTCAATAGCAAGGAACCCCCTTTGCTCTGGAGCTTGAAAGTCTCACTTAAATCTGAATCAATGCCCCATGATGCTTTTGGGGAAAGTTTCCGTTATCTTAAGGCAGTTGCTCACAGAGCAACTCATAGCTACTGTTCAGAGAGGCTCTTTAGCTTCCTCTAAGGCAGGCAAGGCAGTTTTGCACATTATCAACCTACGGGACAGGTGGATCTTTGGTCTGGTCTATACTAAACTTCTTTTTTTATTTCAACAAAATGAGGTGATATGGGGGAGAAGACGATGCAGGCAGCCTCTGTCTCTAAAGCGGGTGGGGAAGGGATAATGTGGGAGAAGCAGTATGGGAGCCGCGTACCCCCTGACTAAAGAACCATCACCCCTAGGCTGCAATGTGGCATTTGCATTTTAGCCAGAGTTTAAGTTTAAAGCACCTGAATATTGCTGTATCGGGCTGCTGTCTTCGTACCGTAACACAGCTGTGATACAGTGCCACCAGGAGGACCACTGCTTGCTGCTTCTTGGGAGCTAAAGGGCCTCAGGTCTTTCACCCCCAGAAGAGCCAGGTCATACATGGTCCTTTTCATTCCCCAGCTGAAATCAGGCATCACCCAGACAGCAAGCCCTACGACAGTTGAGAAGAGTCTTGTGGTCACCCCCAGAAGAGCCAGGTCATATATGGTCCTTTTCATTCCCCAGCTGAAATCAGGCATCGCCCAGACAGCAAGCCCTACGACGGTTGAGAAGAGTCTTGTGGGGGTTTTTTTTGTTGTTGTTGTCTTGCAGCCTTGCCATAAGGCAATGAAAGGAGCCCCTGGTCTTCAGTCGCTCTGCACAGTGCTGGTCCCAAACTGTGCAGAAGGCAGGGGGTTGGCCTCAGGGGGGCTGCGGGGAGCCTGGATGGCCAGAGGGCAGCCCCTGGGCTCTGTGCCCTTCGGCCAGGCCGGGGCTGGCTGCAGTCTGCTGTGCAATAGCTGCACTCTGGCCCCCTCTAGTGCATTTCAGATACCTTCTGTATTCATAAACTGGGAATAAATATTAGCCAGGTGTTGTGTATATATGAGGTGTAATCATAGCTGCTGATGTGAAGGTAATGACTATAAAATAAAGCCTCCCCGAGAGCCTTAACTCTTCCTTTTTTATTAATTTCAAAGGGATATGCGCTGGAATAAGGGGACTATTCTAAAAGCATCAGTGGACTACATCCGTAAGCTGCAGAGAGAACAGCAACGCACGAAGGAGCTTGAGAACAGGCAGAAGAAGTTGGAACACGCCAACAGGCACCTGCTGCTCAGAATACAGGTTTGCTCATAAATAAGCTGCAAATGCTCTTGATGATGTTGCAGTGTGTGACTGCAAATAATGGTAACTGAAGCTTGTTTGTAGGAACGTGGGTTAGAAGGAACCACCATTTTGATAAATGGTGACCAATGCTGAGATGTCTGCAGAGATTTTTCCAGAAAAAAAACAGGATATGTTAGTTTAAAAAACAAACAAACAAACAAAATTCTAACGCTTTAGTAAAGCACTTAGGGCAGGTCTATTTTTGTTCTACTATGGCCAACATAAGTTGCAAACCATACTATAAGAGAGATTTAGATGGTAATTTTTTTGGGGGGGTGCCAGACCTAACAAATTGGGACTTCATATATGATTTGCTGATAGTGATCAAATTCAGTTCAATTGTTTGGGAGTATGTTCACTTTAGTTGTCTTGTTTGTGGAGTTTTTTTGACCTCTAGCGGTAATGCTTGTTTTCTTTTCTTCTGAAGCAGTTTCAGACAAATGGCAATAAATGAAATCTTTTTGTTTTGCTTGTGGGTTTTCTGAATTGTGTGGGGACCAATGTAGGCCCTCTCTGTCAGAGAAGCTCTGCAGATGGCAGTCTTCTACATCTGATCGCTTATTTCTTCTCTCAATTAGCCTCTCCCTGATGCTCTGCAGGAATCTGTCATCTGCTTTCTGGTGGAGGGTAAACACTGCTTGCAGGACAAAATGAGCAGGGAGGGCAGTGTTGGTGACAGACACTGCAGCACCATATCTTGAGTTCCCCGTAGGTACCTTGGGGACTGGCAGCTGTATTTAATGTTGATGCTGCCCTGGCTTGTCTGAGAGCAGTTGCAGAGAAGCACACCTAATGCAAGTGCTTCAAGAGTTTTTGCAGCAAGACAGCCAAGACCTATGGATGTTGAGCTGCTTTTTTTTGTCCGAGGAGCTACAGTTGGTTGTCTTCCTTGTTCCTTGAAGTCTGTAGGACTATAAAATGGTTCTCCTCAACACTGAAAAGCAGTAGATGGCATGAATATGTTTTCTCCATGGATTGTTGCCTTGTTAGATTCACCCAGGTTCCCAATAGTCTGTATTACACAGAGATTTAGGGGTGAGAACTCCATTTCTCTAATTAATTCCTTTGCCTTCACCTCAAGCTGGATGGGAAACCTTAGCCTTGCAGCCTGCACAGCTTTTGTTGTCAACTCGCTTCTCCAGGTGGGCAAAGATAGCTGGATATCCACCCCTCTCCATAAAAGGGTAATTAAAGAAGTATATTTGGAATTGGGTGTAAGAACACATAACACAGACACAGTGGTGTCCCAGATGTTCTCACGTTGCTACTCACCTGCAGTGCGAACAGCTGAATTCTGCATGCAGGCTGCAGTGTGCCAGGCTGGCTGCTGTGTGAAGACACCCCTGAACCGCAGCGCGGCTGATCCACAAAGTAGATAATGAAGCTAGAAATACCTGAGAGTCAGGTGTGGAAGTAAACAGCTTTAAAATAGAACAGGCTGGGTTGAACTTCAGCGCAGTTTTTGTACTTTGAGCAATCTGATTGCTAGAGTGAGATGATAAAGATGCACAACCCTTCTGCAGAGCAACATCAAGCAGTGGTATTTCAAAGCTAAGTCAAATCACTTTTTAAGCATCTTTCATCTTCCTTGGCATTATCCATCTGCTCTGGCTCCTTCAATCAAAGTAACATAAAAACCAGACCCTTGAATAATGGGCAATACATCTGTCAGCAAATAACCTAAAGTCTGTATTTTCCCTTTTTGCGTTGATTCTGATTAAGCACAGAATAAGGACCTCCTGATTTTGGCACGAAGTCAAATCACTTTTTAAGCATCTTTCATCTTCCTTGGCATTATCCATCTGCTCTGGCTCCTTCAATCAAAGTAACATAAAAACCAGACCCTTGAATAATGGGCAATACATCTGTCAGCAAATAACCTAAAGTCTGTATTTTCCCTTTTTGCGTTGATTCTGATTAAGCACAGAATAAGGAGCTCCTGATTTTGGCACATTAGCTGATGGAAGAAGTGCTTCCTTCCTCCACCTTCTCCATTGATCTTGCAGTGTGCCATTACAAGCTTGTTGTCTTAGGTGAAAATGGAAAAAAGGCTATTAATCAACCTCAGTGATAGGAACATCCAGAAACAGTACAATCACAACAGTGATTGTGATTGCCTAATATAATGCATAAGTAGAAGCAAAATATCTGTCTTACTGCTGCATTTAAAAAAGGGCATTTAAGCGAATACTTCTATTTTCTGTCTTCCGTCAAGTGCATCTATATGATTAAATGTGAAGGTGGGGTTTAAACTTTTCATGAAGATTCGAAGAATCCTGGCTGTGTGTGAAGTCTAAAGCCTTCCTATGACTTGCTTATAATTTTTCAGTGCAGGAAGAGTGTTGCTCAGTTTTGGCTGACCTCTTTACTTGCAGCTCCACCAGACTTGTAGAATGAGAAATGTCCCTTCCCGTGTCTGAGCAGGAAATGACAAGCATCATATAGACATACTATGCCTTCACATACGACTTTTTAAGAAGTACTAAGCATGCTTCTGCTATTTCTTCCCTCCCCCCCCCCAACTTTTAAATGCTTTCCTCAGCTGACCTGATGCCAAACTTGCCTACTATGGCACTGGTCTGAGAAGAGACCCGAGGGGAAACGTGTCTGTTCTACAGGGCGCTGGGTTTTGGCTCTGGTGTAGATTCTGCGGGGAAGTGTGAAGGACCTGTGTGGGGTTGGTGTTCACCCACCTCTACAAGAGAGTAATGTTCAGGTGAAAATCTGCAGGGCAGAAGTGTACAAGGTGCAAGGACTTGTCGCTACTGGAAAGGGAGGAAAAGGTTTGTGTGCAACAGAAGGAAACTGTAAGTCGCAGTACACAGGGGCGTGAGATGACAGATTTTGCTTTCAGATTTTTTTTTTTAATTTGTCCCTTATCCTCCTTCACAGGAACTTGAGATGCAAGCTCGGGCACATGGACTGTCCCTTGTTCCATCTACAGGCCTTTGCTCCCCTGATATGGTCAACAGGGTCATCAAACAAGAGCCTGTGCTAGACAACTGCAACCAAGACATCATGCCGCACCACACAGACCTGTCTTGCACTACCACCCTCGATCTCACTGATGGTACCATCACCTTCAGTGACAACCTCGGAAATGTGACTGAACCAACTGGCACTTACAGTGTTCCTGCAAAAATGGGATCCAAACTGGAAGATATCTTGATGGACGATACCCTCTCCCCTGTCGGAGTAACTGACCCACTACTTTCCTCTGTGTCTCCTGGAGCATCGAAGACAAGTAGCAGGCGGAGCAGCGTGAGCATGGAGGACACCGATCATGCTTGTTAGCATATACTTGGCACACCTTTCATAAACTGCTTTGGTTCTTGATCAGTAGATTAAATAATTTACCTTTTGTAGAATTTTTTGATTTTTTTTTTTGTGCTTCATCAGTAGCCCAGTGTGTGCCCGTGTGTGTATATATTATATATATAGGATTTTTTTTAGAATTTTTGTGAAGAAACTTGTATATTCTATTTTGAAACTACCAATGCCTCCAAAATATTGTACAGCATATGTACAGTATCTGTGAACTGGATTCGCCAAGAACTTTGAACTGGTCAAATCTACTCAAAGCAATAGAATTACAAATGAAGAGTCTGTTTCTACTGGGGGGGAGGGGGGAATCGTAGAATTGTAAATGCAACCTATTTACTTGGAAACACAATGTAAAGTTAAAGAATGTAAAGAAACAAAAAAAAAGTCCAATTTGTAATTGTATTAATTGAATAGTGCAGCCTTAAAGATACAGTGTCCCTCAAACGTTGGTCTTTACATGATAAGTGTTTAGGGGAAAATACCCACCCTACTCCACTCAGAATACAAACAAACAAAAAAAAGTGTTAAGACATCCTGATTGTGTTGATTGTGATATAAAATGCTGTTGCTGAAAATTGCAGGGAGATGCGAGTCTCTTTCTCAGAGTGCCATTTCACTTTACTCTGAGCTGATTTGGGTTTTCCTTTTGATCGTGGTTCGAGTTTTTTCTCTTAAATTTTTATTTTGTTTTGTAACATGCATTGATGGCTTGCCAACAGTAAACCAAGCAGGAGCACTGTAAGTTGGTATACACTCTTTGGACACAAAAAAAAATTGATACGTTTTATCAGCTGGGCACATTATGTTGTACATATCTAATTGGCTTTATTTTTTTTAAATTGCATTGTACAGTTTATTTTGATTTGCATGGATTCCTTAGTTATCCTCAACTTTTTGTTTTAAATATATTTGTATTTCATTTGTAAGATTTTTGCCTCTTAATATTGCAACAATTTTTTGACATTTTTAAAACTCATTGGAAGTTTTCTGCGTTCTTTGTAAACACTTGAAAGGAAGCTTTTATGCAGGGTTCTGTGTTTTAAGAGAGATTTTGAGAATATTTTGTATATTACAGTCTCACTTTGAAAATGTTTTTAAACACATTTAAGGTAGAGTACAAATTTAGATTAGGTAATAAAACAACTCTGTAGAGAAACTGAACTTACATATTTATTTTTAGTGATACAGAAAAAAAGTAGTAATATGCTTGGAAACATAACTATGTAGTTAATATACCCGTTATAGTAATTTGTGTTTTATTTCAGCACAGGGGCTGACATAAGAAAAAAAAACAAACAAAAAAAGAGTAAATTACTGTATCTGCAAATAACTGTTACTTGATAACAATGTTATTAATTTTTAACATGCAACAATGTTGTAAAAGTAGTTCGGTGCATTATCTACTCAAGTGTAGTCCTATGCAATAACGGTAGTTATACTTGTATTATATCAAGCCTAGGTGTTTTACAGAGGTGACGTGGTGTTATGAGCTAGACGGATGGATTGGATTTCTCAATAGCAGCCTACAGCTGACTCGCAAGCGGCAGGCAAGTGTATCTCGTTCAGAATGAAGTGCCTTAAACTCTAGTTGTAGTCTTCCTCGACTAGCACTGACTGAAGTGTGGCATAGGAGAGAGCTTTAGGGTGATGTTTTATAGGACGTTGAAGTGTAGCATGGTGCCTACGTATAGAAAACAAGAGCTTCCCGTTCTCCTTTGTGCTACACTGGAAATTACATAGGATAAGTGAAACGGTTAGTGACTTGAGTGCCAGTTTGGCAAGCTTTATAAGGAAACCTTGGTCGCAGCAGTTAGTGTTCAGAAATCAAATGTGAATTGGGTAGCGATGGGACAGCTGGGAACGTCAGGAGTTCCCGTAGCCTGTGGCGTGGCTCGTTGAGCTTTCACCCAAACGTTTCCCCGTGGAAGGGTTCTTGAAGTGTCCCCTGCCTGGCACCGCTCCTCCTGGCGCTGATGGCGAGGGGCGCGGGGCTCGGTGGGGATGCAGCTTGCTGTTACGGTACTCTGGGGTCTATGTTCGCATCGCTCTTTCTGTGGCTGTTGCTGGCTGCATCCGGCCGTCGCCGTTTCTGCTTGAGCAGCGAGCTATGTGTTAGTATCGATGCAACCACCAGGTTGTGGCTTCTTTTTTTTTTTTTCTCTTTTATTTTTTGAAGGAGGAGCTGGAGTTTAGATTATAATGATGCCTCTCCCCCTGACCCCAGACAGCTTTTGGGAATGTGTCTTTCCTAAGGTAGTGAAGCTCTGGCCCAGGGCAGGACCCGGGAGTCTGCATGATGCACTGCAGCCATCGTAGTCCTCAGGCAGGGAAATTCCCTGCAAAGCAGCTGCGCCGTAGTTAGCTCCGAGTCGAGTATGCGGGTACAGGCTTCTGGTGCTGCCGTTTGGTAATGGTAAAGAAAATCAGGGCTGTAAAATGCTTGTAGCTGTAATACAGGGTTGCGTTACCCTTCCCCATTAAAATGGGACAGCTCTGCAGCATTGTACAAAATCAGGGTGTGCACGCTTGAGTGTAGTAACTGAAAACCACTGGATATATTGAATAAGGCTTTTGGTTTGATGTCCATGCTGGGCATTCAGAAATTTAAGTCTAGACTGTGGTATATAAATATTTTTCAAGCTTACATGAAACACTGGTACTCGCTGACAGCCATGACTTCTGATTTTTTGGCTACACGCTGTGTGGATATGAGTTAGGATTCAAGGAAAACAGTTATATCAAGAGCTGGATTTCTTGATAAAAGTCGCTGTGGCCCCAGCAGCTGTGTTGTGTGTTCCCTGTATGTTGTGTTGCTCTGGGGTAACATATGACTCGGCTGTGCCCTGCTCACTCTTCACCCCGTGTTTCCTTAGGCTACAGCCCTCCTCTGAGTTTGCCCACCCTTTGAGTGGAAGCACGTTGACGCTGCAGTGGGGACATCTCTAGGAGACACGGACCTCCAGGCAGGTGCTAACTGGGGATGTCTTTGCCTGTTTGCGCATGGTGGAACGTGTGGCTGTGACGTTTTACAGGGGATCAATGGCAGAGGACGGAGACGGCCGTTAAGGGCAGGGTTTGGCATGAACTAGGTGGAGTGAGATGGACATAAGTTGTTGCCCAGTCTGATGACGGTGTCTTGTGTGACACTGGGCCGGCGGTGGCTTCCCTGAGCGGGTGGACGGGATACCTACCAATTCTCACTTTGCCAAAGCCATGCAACAAGCAGGAACATGCAGAGTACCATGAAGTTCTTCCTTACTGCTTTTGGCCTGTAAAGCAATATTTAACTCTTACAACCTGTAAAAGCAAAGAGAAGGTACATAAGGAGAGCACAAAGCACAAAATAATGCACTTACATTTATGTTGTTTGACATAAAATGCACTGGGGGGGAAGCTGATGTTGATAATAGTATAAATACCTATATTTCTTGAAAAAAGTGACATTAATTACTGCCTCTTGCTATGATGCTTGGTACTGTAATGTTGATATTCATCTGCTGTTGACTGCAGCAATAATTTGTGTATGGTCCATAGCACTGTAAATTATGGATCAATATTAATGTATCCAATGAAATAATTTGAACTGTTGTTCTTGATAGATGGATTAAAGCATTTGGTTTTTCACATACGTCTGTGTAAGTCACTCGTTCTCCGTGTAAGTGAATCTTGTTTTTCTGTGCACTTGAAGAGCCAGCAGTGCTCCTGTGTTTGTGACTTGGCGGTGGATGTGTCCGTGTTCCTGACCTGCTGTCAGTCAGCGACCCTGGTTGCACCAGAGCTGTCCGGTTGTGTTTGTATTGCCGTAGCACGGGCGGGATGGAGCCCATGGATCAGGCCCCACTTGGGCTTTGCAAATACACACCAAAGCAGATAGACCCAAAGCTTACGGTTCCGCGTAAGGAACAAAACAGGCGGACATGGAAAAATGCCTCTCTCCCCTCCCGTGGGCTCTTGCCTTTTGCCTGCCTCCCTCCCTTCTCAAAGGAGCGTCTGCCAAAACCACCCCCGGCTGCGTTGCCCTTCGCCTCCCACCAGCTGCCCTGTGTCAGGCGTGGGCTCGGTGAGGCCTCGGGGTACCTACACCTCTTCACCATGCTGTCACTCCTGCGGGGTCACCTACCCCCAGCAGTCCTACGCAGAAGCACCTCCCCGCCTTCTCTGGCTGACCTGTGCACGGAGAGATCCTAGTCCTCGCTCTGCTCACCCCCTGGGTCACTTCTCTGAAACCTCCGCTCGCCTAATGTGCAAAGGGCTGCTCCTGGATTGTGCTGGGAGCTGCAGCTAGTGCTGGTTAGGAACCAGCTGTGGTCTTGTTTTGTCTTCCCATCTTCATTATTTTTCCCTGTCTCTGTTGCTTTCATCCCTTCTGGTCTTGTTCTTCGACAGGCTGTCGCTTACTGTGCTCACAGCGTGGAGTCCTCGCCATCTCTGTGGACGTTGCTGCAGCAGCAGTGGTGATTAATGCGTATTATCTCATGGGTTTTAAGCCCTGAATACAAACAGAAGTTTTTAATTTGGCCTGTCTTGAAAATCTGATACATATTAGGAGTAGAAAATACTTAATTCAGTTGCAATTAAAAATTACTAGCTGTCCTGCATCACTCAATTTAAAAACCAACCAAACAAAAAATGCTGGGCGAAGCTACCTAACTCTGCTAGGAATAGAGTAGAAAAGCCCTGCGCCCTCTTTGTAGAAGTCAGAGTTGGAGCTTGTAAGTGTTTCCAGCAGGCTTTGTAATGCTATTTCTTCAGAAATTCAGCACAGTATTAGAATGTGGCATTGTAGTGGCAAATAGGAAATTTATTTATCAGCAGCCTAGGATATGATTTCTAATTTAAGTTTGACTTTTAAAATGTATTTTGGCTTTCCTTTTGGTGGTCACTTGTGCCAGCGCTGTGTTTTGGAAGTGAATTTCTTGTCGGTGGGAGCAGCTCGGGGTTTCGGCTGGGTTGCGGAACCCAGGAGGAGCAGGAAGAAAACCCGTCGTGGGGGTAATGGCTGTAAGCAGTTGCCCGATGTGTGTCAGCAAAGAGGTGGTAGCAGGTCTGCTCAGAAGCCTTTTAGTGCCTTTGGACAAGCCTGAAAAATTCTGTGCAGGGTAAGAAAGTGGATGTTAAAAAATAAGGCTGCCAATGCCTGGTGGGGTCTGGTTTGCTGGAGAGCCCCGTGGCTGGGCTGCGGGATGCCGTGGGGCTCTGCTGCACGGTGCGGCGGCACAGCAGGACCCTGTTACCATGTCACCGCATCGCACTTTCCTTCCGAGGAGACACACTTGGGAGCTCGGCAGCTCCGGATGCCGGGAAGGAGATGGTGATTGTGCTGCCTCAGCAGGTTCGGCAGCCACTGCTCCTTTTGCTATCGCATCTGGGGGTAGTCCCGGCACTGGATGGTGGTCATATTCTCTGTTTCTCCAGCTCCTTTGAAACGCGCTTGCTTAAAATTGCAGGGGAATGACTTGAAAAAGTGTGCCTGACTTATTAAAACCAATAAGGTTTAATAGGATTCTAGCTTGTGGGTTAAATGCACATGCCCTGACCATCGCCATCGTCTTTGCCTATGATCCAAAGTGCACCCTTACTTAAAATGGCTCCATTTTTAACTAAGTTTTTGAGAGCAACTCTGTTAACGGGCGTGTGTCAAGGCCTCTGTCTCCACTGAGGCCAGAAGCTGCAGTTTCAGTGCAAATCTTCCTTTTTACAGCTTTCTTACCTGGATCGTAAAGGAGTGAGAAGACTTCTGTTGAATTCTGACAATGCTGAACATGGATGGATGCTCTCATTTGCGATTCCCTGGAGAGAAGGCAGCTCCCAGCCCCTCATGCTGCCACTCTTTTACCCCATCCTTGCGCTTGCCGGGGCTGGGGTCACCGGGGCTCTGATGGTATACGACCATATCATATATGCTCTATGGTCATAGAGGGAAACGATGGCTCCTGCGACAGACCTCTGTGTTAAATGCTGTTCAGGAGCTGTGCGAGGCAATGAGAAGGCTGCTACGGTCAGTAGGACGAGTCAGAGCATGCAAAGCATCTAAGTATTGAGTGCTCTTTTAATGTATTTATAAAAATCACCATGGGGTTGATGTGCACGGTTGCATATTGTGGATACTGTCTCAAAGGAGCTATGGGAGAAATCGTTAAATGTCCTGATGCATCTGCTGCCAGGGGAGCTGCACTGGGCATCTGGGGTGGCTGTAGGATACCATCAGAGGCTTTGGGAGCTGGGCACAGCCCGTCAGCAGTCGCCTTGCTGTAGCCATCGGTACGGCAGCCACGATTATTTGGGAGGGAGGGTAAGCGCCTGCCTCCAGCACAAGACCCGGCGTCTGAGCGTGGTGCTCGTCCCACGGGAGCAGGGCAGGGCCGGGTGCTGGCAGGGGTGTGCTGGTCCCCCGGGATGCGCTCTGGGCTCTGAGCAGGGCTCGGTAGATGGGGCACAGCGCTCTGGGGGCTCTGGCCTCGCTCAAATACTTTGCCTGCTCTCTCGCCGTTCAGCAGCGCCTCTCCAGAGCTCCCCGCTCCTGCTGGCTTTCCTCCTTGCCTTTGATGGCAGCAAGAGTTAAACATTAATTAAAAAAGCGGGGAACAGCACACTCTTCTGGGGCTGCATCCTTTCTCCCCGGCTGCGAAGCTTTAAAGACAGCAGGCTTCCCTCGGTGGGCTTAGACCCTGCTGCGGTGATGATTTTGGCTGCATCCCGGCACAGGCGGGGCGGAGGCGGCATCCCCCCGCGGCGCCGTGTTGGCTCCAGCCCGGCGCAGGCCAGCAAACTTGGCTCGCTCTAAGGAGAGTTATGATTTAATACTGTCATTTGCAAGTCGTTTTCTCTGAATGCAGCGTGTAATTTGTACCGGCGGTAACAGCTCCAGACAGACAAGCGCAGCACCGTTGAGCACATGTTGCGTTGTACGAGGAATAGGGCAGCTGCTCTTATGTTCAAGCGCTGTTTGTTCAGCCACTTTAAATACATTTAGTCAAAATGTCATCAAGACCTCTGGCCTGATTTTCATTTTACATTGGGTACATTTAACGCTGCTATTGACTGGACATGAGTAATAACTGCGTAGTTACTCCTTTATTAAAAATATCAGCACTCATAATCTTTCTCTTTTTTTCCCTACTGAAAAGCAGTTTCTAGAGCAGGTTGTTGCAAAAGAAATGACTTCAGAACATGCAAATAATAAAATAACTTCTTGTTCTCTGACCACTAAAGTAATTTTGTTCAAACCAACCCATGAAGAACTTGCGCTGCGGAGAACCCAGCTGGGTCCCATACAGCTTTCCACTTTTCTCTTTGGAGTAATATATCATTGAAGGTAATAAGAAAATAAGTAGAGATTTTAGGTCTAATGATAATAGTTCCATTTGGAAAAGCAGGAATTAAAGCTGAATAAATGGAAAAGAATTAAATTCATGCTAGACATGAAAAAAAAAAATGCACTGCAAACAATGAGGTGTATTTTAAAAAGTCGCTGTTTTATTAATAATACTTTCCACCTCCTTCCCTTGATCTTTCGATGACAAGCCTGGCAGAGGCACTCTATCAGACACTGAAGCAATTTAGCTGCTGTCATATGCCTTTCTTGATATACACATATTAGTCACACAGCCGTTTTATGTTCTTTAGCATATTTTAGTATATAATTAAAAATGTGGCTGTCTGCTACTAAGCAACCAAGCATGTCAGGGGTTGATTGTATTCTGTCACCCACGGCAGAAGGGAGAGTAAAAAATAATAATCATGTGTTCACTTTTCAGTCTTAATTGTGCTCCAGCTCCTTTGATATGTTGTTACACACACACACACACCGGCTCCTGAAGACGGAGGCAAAACCAACATGTGGGAACGGCTGGCAGGTGACCCGCAGCCACGGCACTGCCACCGATAGCACATCAGCCTTAGGTGTTGGGCTTTTAACGGGTATGTGGTTTCGTGACTCTTCTGGGGTCGGTTTGGCTGGACCCTGCTAAGCTGCTGCTTGGCTTTCCATGGGACTGGAGTGCTAAATGCCTTTGGGCCCGTGAAGGTCTCTCCCTGGACATTTAAAATAAGCAACTCAAGTTGATGTTTGGCTTGTACCTTTTCCACGTAGGTTGGACGGAGTAGGGCGCCTGCACTGAAGGACACTGACTGTTGGGCAGTTGATAATTCTGTGCTTCGTTCACTTCTAGATTATCTGATGTGAAAAATGGCCCATCCAGCCCCTGGAGAGGAGGAAGACTGGTCGCAAGTGTACCCAGGTGATCACCCTAAACTCTGGGAGAGGAGCACCAGGGCTACAGGGCTCCAGTCCTAGATAATCTCCGAGAGGTGGCCAGCACCAGATGGGGCAGAGACAACACGCACCTTCCCTTCCGGAGGCTCTCAGCACATTGTCCCTTGGCACTGCTGTCCTTGGGGCTCTCTCACGCTCCTAAAAAGTTCAGATCCTCATCTAGTCTTGTGTTGCACTGTCCCTTTCTGCTCTAGCGAAAGGCTGACAGTGCAGATGGCTTCCCTGCGAGCAAGAGCGATGCTTTCCCCGCTCGGTAGCTGCTGCCAGGAACCGACTGAATGAATTTATGTTTGACGGTCTGGAAAAAGGACAAAATTTCATTGATATCCTCAGCCACAGGCATATTTAACTCAGGGCGTTAGGGGATTATTTCTACAGGAAGGTGTGGCTCTGAGGATGTGCTCTTTGCCGCAGGAGCCCTACGGGAGGTCTGCTTGGTAAGGTGGTACCATCTGTGCGAAACCCCGCCCTGAAGCTAGAGAAATGCATGGCTCTGGAGAAGGGCCGGGGAAGCCTTTCTGTGTACTTTTAGGTACATCTTCTCCAGGTTCAAGAGGAAAAGAGATTTATGATGTCAGCTATATTCCTCACTCCTCCAGTGTCTTTCTGTCTTTCGAGCACATGCAAATGTACACAGGCATGCACTGCGTGCAGCAATAGAATCCTTATTTTAAAAGTTTTCCAGTTTTAATAGCTTTTATTACTTCAGCAAAACAGAAGCCAGCACATCAGCACAAACTGGTATGACATAAGAAAAAGAAAAAAAAAAATCATAAATAATTCAAAGGCTGTTTGTTGATTGTGATTCCTTTGATTCAACCTCCAGGGAGAAGGATGACATACATTGCCTTTACATTTTTCACAGTCAGCATCTGATATATAACCTGCTCTGTGCCTGCCAGGATCCTGAGACCTGACACTGAGGCTGCTTGAAGACGATGAACTCACGTGGTGTCCCCCGATTTCTCTTGGTTTTCCCCAGCTGACCTTATCTACCTGGAAAGCACCGTGATGGGAAAGGAGCCCCGGCCCGTCAGGTACGAGGAGGCCTGTGGCAGATGTTCCGTGGGGACGCCCGGGGGGTTCTACAGTATAGGCTGGAGCTCAACTTTGTTCATAGGCAACACTGGTGCAAATCATGCTGTATTTGTCACTCCGGTGGCTTGTAGGGGTTACACGGTAAAACCACTGTTACACATTTTGGCAGCAAGATGAGTCTTGCCAGCATGCCCTCAGTATCTAAGAGTCCCAAGACATAGGACTGCCATGCTGTCAAGACATAGCTCCCGTCGTGCTTCACAGCAGTGATATCTGCTGATCTGTGGCTACGTGACGCTGCCTGTAATCAGAGTGTGTCATTCCCTTACACTGGGAGCAAAGGCTGGCAGCTGAGTTTCTTTTTTGGCTAGTCTGAATGAGCTGAGAAAACAAGAACAACTCAGAATGCCCAAACCAGTGAAGGAGATAACCCATGTCAAATGTTTTTATATAGCATGGAGGGTTTGCGTGGTGCCGTCAAGATGCCCCGCTTCTTTTACATGGTCTATGAGCCAGATACACCTACTGACTTCAGGGGTCCAGCAACAAGCAACGGTGGGACAGTGCTGTGCAAGGCCATGGCAGCACCCAGGTTGGATTAACCAAATGAATGAGTAAATGCCACTCGCTTTCCCCCAAAGGAGGCAGCTCGCTATGAACTACGCTATGGGCACTTGGTGGTTTCACTTCTTCACGAGCACTATACGGGTCTAATGAATTCCCTTTCAAACAGAGCAATTGAAAGAGGTAAATCAGGTCAGATGCCAATATTATTCTTGTTCCACGCAGCTCTTGGGTGTATGTGGTTTCACAGGTGCTGCTGTATTCATCTTGTTTAAAATTCAGTCCTGCCCACTAACTTACGATGTCAAACAGCTCCACGCATGGGGCAGGACCGTCGGCCCGGGCTCGCAGCTCTCAGAGAGCAGCCGGCTCTTCTTCCAGCACCGTCTTGCAGTCCCTGACCCACAGCTTGTATGCTCTTTCCAGGGTCTCTTCGCTAGTATCATTGAATATCTCTGTAAAATAAGACTTGTAGTTAATTAGACATCCAGAGAAGCTTTTCCTGCTTGCATACAATATCTCACTAGGGGGGAGAGTCGCTCCTCCAAACAGTTTATGAGAGTCTGTTTTCTTGTGAGTGTGTAGAGACTGAGCTTCATGGAAATAGTCCGGATGGATACTGATGCAAGAGATCACAACCTGGTCCCATGCATTGCTTCTATGTTAGGGGTTGCTTTTTGTTTGGTTTTTTTTTTTTTAATCTTATAAGTAAGAGAGTTTCATCCCAGATACTGAACAGATACTATTTAGTTTTCAAGTATTAGTTCTAGGCACAGTAATACATTAAATTCCTTTTCCTAAGGATTATTTAACAAATATTTTCAAGTATAACAAAGGAATCGTTTTTCCCTTATGACATTGTTGGTTTGTCTGCCAGAGCACTGCTTTTAGACTGTCGGTTTGCAATCACGTTTGCAAAGCGAATTGGTCAAACATAATGCAATTAATTAGACCTCAGTCCTTAACTGAGTTCTGGTGGTTACACACAAGAGAGGGATCCTGTTTTTTGATGGGTTTATTCAGATGTTAAGAAAAGGAAAGTAAAACCAGAAACGTACAACTGCAGAACTGCAGGGCACGATTTCCAGCATGTCAGTGTGCCGGGATGCCTGCTGCCTGCCAAGCACCCGCTCCCAGGGGCTCCCTGGTGTCCCTCGCCGCAGTACCTGCTACACCCAGGCCGGTGGGGAGAGGCATCCGGGGCTGTCCCCCGCTGTGTTTCAGGCGCTCCATCAGGGCTTTCTTGATGAGGGGCCAGCTGCAGCCGCCGTGCCAGACCGGCAGCTCCAGGCCCCTCATGCACTGGATGATCTGTTCCTTCTCTTCGGCGGTGATGAGCCCCCGCACGTGGGCGACGTACGTCATGAATGCCATGTCGACGTTCACAGCTTCTCCATGCATCAGCGATGGCAAAACCCTCTGAAACGGAGCAAAGGCGGGTGGGGGAAAAGGTTTGGGTTGACAAATAGTAAATAAGTAGGTTTTTTCTAAAAGTACTCCTGAAAATTGACATTTGACTCGCAGCAGTAGAAATACAGATTTGCTGGATGTTAGCATCTTCTGATTTATGGGTTGCAGAGGATGGTCTGTTTTACACGTGATTAATTGCATGTAAAATCTCCCATAGGGATCCAGGATCTAATTCTCCTCCCGTTCAAATCACTGATGAAGAGCACCATGGGCGCCAGAGGGAAGAGCTCTGAATCTTGCGTAAGGTCTAGTCCTCCCCCCTCATTCTTCAGTGGCAATTTCTCCCCAGTAACACAGGCTATGCTCTGCATGCCTTTGCACTGTTATAGCTCATGTTGGTGATTTCTAGTGGCTTCACTGAAATCTGGTCATCTTTGTGCTTTGGTAAACGCCTGGCAGTAACTGGCCTGCAGTCTGAATAGGAAACACGGGTGCAGGTGTGGGGGAAATGGGGCTGGGAAAGGGGTCTCTTTATCCAACAGGACCAGGCTGGGTGCGTTGGGTGATCTGAGGTAACGTGCAAATCTGCAGTTTAGCTCAGCTCCTTTTGCACAAAGTTTTCATGCTGCTGATTAAAAACTTCTTTCTTTTTTTGTTTTGTTTTGTTTCGTTTTAAATGGATGTTGCAATATAAAGTCTGTCACTCACCATTTCCAGCTCTGGGCTTATAAGGTGACCGAAATCAACCAGTCTATCCAGGTCATCCTCCCAGAGGTTGGGAGCCAGCTCTTCCAACATGGTTTCAATGGCAATCCTGGTAGTCTGCAGTGCAGCATCCCCGTGGTCAGTAGAGCCACTGTAGGACTGGAACTTGGTGTCCAGCAGGTATTTCCCATGGCTCTTGAGCAGGTCAAACAGCCCTTTGTGTTTCATGAGTGCCATCTAGGCCAAAGAACAGAAGAGGTAATTAAAGATAATTATGTGATCCTTGTATGTGCTGTTGAAAGCTTGAGTGTTTCAATAGACCGGACTATAATATCATGTTATACGCTAGCAAAGAAATACCTGCACGCTTGGTAAAATGGCAGAGATGACGGGAGCACTGGTGGGCAAGTTTCCTTGCTACTGGGCAGCTCTGACCGTGCTGTGAGTTTGCTACATGCTCCAATAGCCTAGCAGACAGTTTGTAACGAGCTTTGGCTATTTGTGTGCCTGGCAGGAAAGCCAAGACTGTCTCAGCTGAATAGTAACCGTCCCCAGGACAGGGACTGGATGGTGGACATACCCAGGATAACTCTCATCTAATCCTTAGGATTGCTCTTTGGGCAAGGAAAGGTGGGAAAGCACTGCAATATGGGGAATATGAGGGTTCAGAAGCGGTTTCATTGTTACAAGTACATTTTTTTTCACCCTCTGATGGGGGCATTAGCCCACTTCTGCAGCGGGGAACGGTGACCTCCACGTTTCCCGGTGCCTGCCAGAAACCTCCAGATATCCTGGGGAGTTCCCACTGTGCAAGCACTGAGAAATGCTACTGATGAACTCATCTCTAATAAACTTTAATAGCTTGAACTGTGATTTATCAAAAGTTTTCAAAGCTCTTTAGACATAAAACCATTTACTGTGCACTTCCCGGGTAATTTTAGAAGTAGAAATTGTCTCGCAGGAGATGGATTGACCACACTCAACATACCCCGTGAGGTAGGTGCAAATGATCTTGCAGATTATTAATCCCCAGTATAATGAGCTTCAAATTCTCTGCCAGCAGTTCATTTTAGAGTGCTATGGATCAGCCTCAATGGGAAGATGCTTTCTTCCCCGGTTTTACCGTGTCTATGTCTGGCCTTGAGTTTTGGAGTTTACTCCGCAGGGTTAGCACTAGGCACTGCATGTAAGGGGTATTCTAACAAGTTTAGCAGCTGTAAAAATATATATAGGCTCAATGAGAGTTAAAAGTCCCCATGCAGCCTTGATGGCCCACCCTTGTTTCTATAAGGCTGTTTATACAACGCCATGGATGCTGATGGACATTTTACCAGCATTGCGGCCTTTCAATACTTAAAGGGGGCTTATAAGAAAGATGAGGACAGACTTTTTAGTAGGGTCTGTTGAGATGGGACAAGGGGTGATGGTTTAAACTAGAAGAGGGTAGATTCAGACGAGATATAAGGAAGAAATTTTTTACGCTGAGGGTGGTAAAGCACTGGAACAGGTTGCCCAGAGAGGTGGTAGATGCCCCATCCCTGGAATATTCAAGGTCAGGTTGGACGGGGCTCTGAGCAACCTGATCTAGTTGAGGATGTCCCTGCCCACAGCAGGAGGGTTGGACTAGATGACCTTTAGAGGTCCCTTCCAACCCAAACGATTCTATGATTCTATGATCTCAGTTTTGAAAACTGCAGTTGCAAAAGTTCATACCTTTAAAATTTCACCAAGGCCATTGGAGATGTGTCGCCGAGGAATGCTCTGAATGAAGGATCTATCCAGGAAACTAGCTACCGGAGGGGTGTAGCCCCCAAGCTTGTTCTTACACTGTAGAAAATTCACCCCATTCTTGGCCCCCACGCTGGCATCAACAACAGAGAGGAGGGTTGTTGGGACCCGAATGTAAGGGGTACGTCTTCGATAGAGCGACGCGGCTAGTCCTACAATGTCCAGGCAGACGCCTCCTCCGATGGCGATGATGGGCTCAGTTCGCCTGTCAATGCTGAAGTTCTGGACTTCTTGCAAGATGTTCAAGACCAGGTCCATGGATTTCGTTTCTTCAGTGGTAGGCAGGGCGAGGATTTTGTGCTGAACGTTATTCTCTTCAAAGTATTCTCTGACTTTGGAGCCATAAAGTTCATCAACGACTTCATCTATGACAACAAAGCGCCTCAGCTTCCTTTTGCTGCTAGTGGCTAGCTCTAGTTGCAGGGGGTCAGTAATGTGACCCCAGAGCAGAGTAGTGTTAGAGGGATCCAGAACATTGTATGTTTCTACCACTTTGTAGCAAAAATAGATGGGAGCTTCAATTGTCCAGGAAATCCCACCTTCGGAGATGCATTCACCTCTGGCAAGGATCAGAAAACATGGTTTGAAATCACTGTATTCCTCTTTTGTACTTTGCATGTCTGAACTAGTTTAAGGATGTAGCCGGGGAGTGGGGAATGTGGAGTCTCCTGCCCACGCACTGCAAAAGTGTGGGGCTGCGAGGGTGGGACGGCTCTCCTGGGTGTCAGGGCTCAGCTGCTTCAGTACTGGAGAAACCCCCCCATGTCTTAGTGAACAGCCAAATGGCTGAACTTCTACACGCTAGTGATAAGATAGAGAGCAAGAAGGGCTGGAGCATGTTATTCATGCTGGAAGTTGAAAACCCCAGCAGAAAACTCCAGACCAATCATTTCAGCTTCCCAAAAGGGAGCGGGAAAGAGATTCCCAAAATTTCCCAAAGTATTTATGGAGGAAACATCCTCTGCCTGCTATGTCTGGGTGATAAGAGTTGATTTATTCCTGTTTATCTACACACAACCACACACCTCCATACAAAATGGTGTCTCTACAATGCTCCAGTTGAACCAGCGGATCTCTTTACCTCAAAATACATATGATAGAAATAGGAACTGCTCCCAGGTAGTCAAAGAAAATTGTTTGAGAGTTGGGAAAGATTTCCATACTGGAGTTCTAAAGGATAAATAAAAGCCTACAAAGCAGGCATGTAGTATCTATCTAAAACAGTGAAGAACACAGCCCTGCAACCCAGTTATTACTTTGGTGGGGCAGGGGGAGACAGGGGAAAAACAAGTGGCTTTTTTAGTTTGTTGGGAATCAAGAAAGGGGAAGAAAAAAAAAAAAAAGACAGAAGGAAACTGCAAAATGTATTTTATATAAGAAGACCTCTTCCTGAGCTGCAGTTGGGTAAAAATTGAAAGTTTCCACGAACCTTTGTTTTGTTTTTTGAATGAGCAGATAACTCATCGCATAATCAGATTTCCCTACATGCCCGATTTCTTTCCACGTGCCTGAACTTTCTCTCATAGGTCTAAATAGGTGCTTCTCTGCTTTCTTTACCAAATTGCCTCTAAGTCTATCCTTAACCTTTTTAAGTGTTAAAGAAAAACAGTGAGGATTTATACCTTCCAGAAAATTTCTTCTGGGCTTTTAAAATACAGCATTACAAAAAGCATCATCGTGTACATTTTAATGCACCAAATATATACCTTATAGCTGTACTTTAACTGCATGTGCATCCGTCTCTGGCATGTGACCCCTCTAAGAGACAGGATGGTTTTGAATGTTAGTTGGTGGAATCAGCTTTGGGTGCCGGATGGCACAACTAGCACCCATTGCAACCCTTCTGCTGTACGAAAATAGTAGTGAATTTGAGGCTGAACATACCCTTGTTGAAGCATATGTCAGCTGCGGATTTTTCTGGGTGTGCTCTGGGCCCTCGGTTCATCCTGCTATAGACTGAGGTCCAGCAGACTGCCTTTGGGTCTGCTAACGTCCTGTTCTATCTACTGCAGCTCTGCCTGAGCAATGCTCGCACGCAGTCGCTGCCCGCTGCCAGCTCTGGTGAAGGTCCCTCTGACCTGACTGAGAAAAGGGTTAGACTTGTGACGTTAAAACCTGGGTACGACAAATGCTAGAAAACTTCTGACATGCAAAACATAGCTGTTTTAAGGAAGACCTGCATCACAAACGGGGTTCCGTGTGCTCGTGAAAAGGAATATCCTGTAATTAAAGGATAATTAACTGGAGAGATGTAATATCAGCAAAGAGCTGTATGTATCCCTGGGGGAAATTTGTCCTCTGTCTGAAGCAGCATTAAGTGACTTCTACAGTTTGAGAGATGTGTTATGGGTTTTGCTCCTGTCAGTGATCTACTGTGTTTATTTTCCCCATCTAGGCATTTCATTTGTCTGCAACCATCTCTATAAATGCATCCTTCTCCCACGCCTGTGCATGAGCTTCTGCACACAAAGATTTCATGTACATACAGAGGAAAAAAAAGCCCAAGTGCAGCATTCAGAAGTCCCTGCATAAGCTTTTCAGAAGTTTAAAGAAGCTTCCCGTCTACAAAAATTGAGGCTGTTGATAAAATTCCCTCTGTAACTTAGCCAACTCATGCCAAGGAGAACATCAAATACCTGTGCTGCCATATTGCGCGTGTTTTGAAGCCCACTTTCACAGGGTTGTACACGTAATGATGGGTTTAAGCCGCAGCGGCACATGAGATGGTTCTTCCATCTGAGATGCATCCCACCAGGGAGACCGCACAGTTTGGCTAGCCAGAGCTGTCCAGCACAGTTGCCAATGAGCAACGTGGGCTCCTATACTTACATTTTTGCTTCAGAGAGAGTTATCTTGTCCTCGCAGTTGGAAAGGGGTTCTCCTTTCTTGATCCGGCACCACGTGCTCTTGACTCGCACCAGCTGGAAGTCTGTCTGCTGGGCCTTCTGAGGCATGGTGGCCAGGGCTGCTGGAGCAAAGGCCTCCTCTGACACCGGCATGCTTCCAGAAGGTAAAATCTCCCTATTAAGAGATCTCCCGTAACTGGCTGCCTTTGAGGTGCTTTTTAAAGGCTCCAGGTGACCAGCCGTTGGAAGGGGAGGTCTTGTCTCCACAGGGGAGACCAATTACAAAACTAAGATTATCTAATCTGGGATGCACTTTAGGGGTGGTAGGAGCATTTGAAGACACGTGCAAGTACCAGGATGGGGTTGTATAATCAGCTAGTTTTATAATGCTTAAGAAGTACAATAGGAATGCATACATGAACTTCCAACATGATGCCCTACAGCAAATTTAAAGTTATGAAAGGCAATTTGTGTGATTATCCATGACATTCAGGAACCTCCTTTGCTGTGCGGAGCCTCTGATCTGGCTGCGGCTCTAACCCGCTCTTATGGGGTGAGACAGGAGCAGGAGCATGGGGACGGGATTGATACCAGCTGGTTAAACCTCTTTTGAGCTCACATTCCTGGGATTCTCTTGTCTTAAGGAACAGAATGATTTTTTTGTTGTTTTTAGCTTTTATGGTGGGTTTAAAAAAACATAATTATAATATAATATCATATCATATAATATGATATAATATAAATCAGAGAGAGTTTATCTCCTGAAAGACTGTTTGGGGGATGAGCTGAGTTTTGGTTCATTTGCCAGCTGCCTGCGGGACTCTGAGATGCTGAGGTTTCCCTGCGGTGGAGTCATTTCAGGATCAACAGTGTGGTCCAGGCAATGGTATCTGAGCCTTGATGACCCTGCCTTTTGGGTCCGCGCTTTCCTGCAATTGTCACCTATTTGTCTTATTAAGACTATGCCAGATCTCCCCTGCGTACCTGGGGAGACCCCATCTGCCTGACCCAAAGGCACGTTGATCCTGTGGGGTAGGCTCAACCAGAGGGATGAATTCCCCTTCTCTCGGAAGCGATGGCGTGGTGGGGGCCAGCGGAGGGCCTGTGCTGGCGGCGGCGGCCAGCACCCTGCTCCCCACCTGACCGAGGGATGCAAAATTCACCTTTCCATATGATCTTCCAGCTCGGGCTTTAGGAGGGCCCTGGGCTCAGCTTGCCACACCAAACGTTCCCTTGGCATACAGCTCTGTGTGCTGAGCACAGGGGAAGATCTTCCTTTGATTTCACTAGCAGTGCCTGAAGGTACAAACCCATCTTTGCCGCCTTCTTGGCCATGTTTCTGAAAGCTGTCCTTGTTCAGAAACAAAGATCAAGAAAACCGAAAACAGGCATAAAAGCAGAGGCTGGAAAAAATGGTTCCTCAAGATCCCATTGGACAAGACCACTTCATTGCATTGAAGGCTTAATTGCAGCCAAACTCACTTAGGAACCTACTTTTATCTCAAAATCAATTTTGGGAAAAAGCTACAAGAATAAACTCTAAAGCCATGTAGCCCTGCTCCAGGAAGGGTAATAACTCCTAACTTCTAGTTCTCACTGCTGGCTTCACCTCCGGATGGCAAAGCCCTTTGCAAAGAGGACAGGCTGTTATCCCCATTTTACAGAAGAGGAAAATAGAGTCACCAGAAGAGAAGCAACTTGCCCAAAGTCACCTCCAAAGCTAGTGGAGGGTGGATTAGATGGCATACTAAAGCTCTTAGCCTGTTTACCAAATACTCGTCTGAAATTTTAACTCCCAATCCAAACACAATTTGGATTGCTTTCCACAGGAACTGCAGGTCTAATGCAGTTTGTTATTTATTAAATCATAAGATGGTATAATCTTAGGTATGCAAGGAGGTCTGTCCTCTTCATCTTGTTTATTTGTTTTGATTAATAGCAATCCACTGAGCATTGGGACTTATTTTATTTGCTTTTCTTTTACTCTTTTGTCTTGTGCATTTACTTATTTTCCATTTATACTTCCCTGTTCTATTCTGGGGGCATTGAAACGTCTTCTGTTTCATTTTAGAAGTTGAAAAATTGACTTTCCAATGTCTGTCTGCTTGCCATAGCCAATGACTGCCATGTCCTTGTACCATCCGTCCTGCAGAGGGGCTGCCACGAGCCTTGCAGCGAAGACCTGCTCCCCACAGCCTCTTCACCTCCTCTGCCCAGCCCCGGGCTCTCTCAGCATGCTTTGCAGGTATGTTGAGTTGGTTCTTGACTGAACAAGCCCAGGGTGATACATCCCAGAGGTGAACGATGCTTTTCTGGTTATGGGGTCGTCCACGTTTCCTCATTAGCTTCAGTTTGCGTTTCATCTGCGTCAAGAGGAGACTGCCAGCCGACCTCAGCTCCATCACATGCTCTTTAATTACTTTGCTTTAATTCCTCACCAGCCTTTCCTGCTCCAACTCTGCTGCAGGCCAGCTTAGGCTTTTGGATACCTTGGATGTTCCCACTGGTTCCTCCTGATGCCTCCTCCAGCTAGTGCATTCCTGGGACTCCTTGTGGGGATGCAGGACCACTGGTACCCGTGTGACACAACCTCCCCCAACCCATGCAGAGACCTGGCCTCCGAGCTGAACCCCAGAGCAGGGGGTGCTCCAATGTTTGGCTGTGTGGGGCAGCGGTGACCTCATAGCTATGGACCACTTGTAGATAATCTAGGGTTCAAAGTCCTGGGACTTTTTCGGCCTCATACCTGATGGTTTAGCTGGGACACATGTATGTGCTATGTAACCAGAAGGTTATGAAACTGCCGATTACCTCCTTGAGAGCCAGCAACTTCCTGAGGTCAGGATGTGAACATTACTCTTACGTAAAGCGAAGGCATTGAAAGTCAGCTTTTTTTTTTTTTGCTTTTTTCTTTTTTCATGTCGGATGCTGTTGGATCTCACCCGCTGCCTGTGCTCTGGGTGGGGGCACACAAGTGCAGGTGCAGCGGGTGCAGCCCCAGCCCGGGGCCATCCTCCCTGTGCAGCCTCTCCCCGGGGTTGGGGCTCTGCCCAGGTGATCGCAGGCGGAGAAGCCCATCCCCTCGACGGACACCTGAGCACCGATGCGCTGCTCTGCGGAGGCAGCAAACCCACAGCAGCATCCTTTGAGGCTGGGGGACAAGAAGCAACATGCATAATCCTGCAGGTAAACTCCCTATGTGGGGTGGGGAGCTTCAGGAGAGATGGTGTGACAAGAAGGGACACCGTGTGATATCCCAGTTCTGGGTCCCCCACTGCCCCGCAGAGATGTGATCTGCAGGCTCTGTGGCTTGGCAGAAAGGAGCAGAGGAAGGGTTTACTGGGAAGAGGAGTTCGAGGCTGAGCAGGGGAGGTGCGTCTGCAGGAACCTGAAGTGGACGGAGGAGGATGCTCCCAGGAGAAAGGGGTGGGTGGGAAGGTGGACAGTCACAGTGCCAAGAGAGCTTTGGCTGTGACTAGTTTCTGATGGATTGGGATGCTTGTTTTATAAATATTTTTTCTGCAGCTTTAACCTTGCCTTGGTGCTTTCTGTGATAGCCACGTGTGCCTGGTGTGGCACACAGCGAGATGTTTGCTGCCTTTTTTAAAATCAACAGCTGTGTGTGGGAATCCAGGCTTCTCTGAACGGAGAGACTTTGTTCTCTCACAGCCTGATCTAAAGCCCATTGAAGCTATCGAAAGACTCCCCTCAACTGCCTTGGGCTTTGGATCCAACTGTCAGTGGTTACCGTTTATTCCTGCCACACACAGCATCCTTTATTATGTATGAAAATAAATGTATGCTTTGCCTACTCTCTGCCAGTGACTCCGGAGCTTCCCTAATGTAAGCAGAGGAGCACTGGGGAGCATCCAGCTTTTCTACTTCTTTTCCAGCAGTACAGCCTGTAGAAAATGTGTCAGCTGGCAGATGTTTTCCTCACCTTCCCCTGAAGTTCAGGCAGAGTTTAGCACCCTGGTTCCTGCCATGGGCAGCAGCTTCCTCACCCTGGCTGCTTCCTCCCCCTCCTCCTCCTCCTCCTCGTGCTCCCGCTCCACCCCAAAGCTGCTACCTCTCCCCTTGCTGTCGCTGCTGACTTCGCTGCAGGCTCTGGCACTACCGATGCTGAGGCCAAGCTGATAAATTAAGCTGAACCCGCCTGGCTCTGCTCAGGACCCCTTGAAATGTTTCATGGCCAGGCAGGCGGGTTTGGCCCATGCTGCCAGCCCTCTCTCAGTCCCATCTGGGCTACGGCATGCCTATGCCCCGGTGCATGGCCCGGCTCGGGCTCATGGGTGGTGGGTTTGGAGCCACCGAGCAGCCCCAGGTGTCCCACAACCACGCTCCTGCTTCCTTCTGCTACAGCTCTGTCCATACGATGGGCATGCATCACAGCTGGGTTTAATGTATTTGGGTCAAGCAGTAGCATAGGGGTCTCCTAAGAGGCTGCAGTTTTGTATGCAGGGTGCTGGTGGGGTAAGGAAACAGCTTGAGCGTTGCATTGTCGTTTCCATAAACAGGGTTGCCTGGTAAAATGCAACAGCTGAGGTGTATTTACACACTAAGATGAAGTGGTGAGTGTTGTGATAAGCTGTTGTCGGTGCCCGAGGTGCCTTGGTGAATATGATGGCTGGAACTGTTTGGGAAGATTTTATTAGACTGGATTTCCAAGTGTTTAGTGCCGAGCAGCTCCTGCCGAAGCACTTGGCACCCGAGCACTAAGCCGTCTGGCAGCACGGTGTTCGTGTGGATCAGGTTCAGTGCTTTGCCCTGGCTGGGAAGGAGAGCTCTTCTGGAAGTCATTGCTGGGGCTGCAAAATTGATCTAGAGGCTGGAAGGTGAAATGAGGATAGCCCAAAAACGAGAACCAAAGGTCTGGTCCTGCATCTTTAGATGTGGCATCTTCGCTTTGTTTTTGCCAAATCCAGACTGCCTTGTGTGCTTGTCTCCATGCTTTTTGCAAAAACAGTACAGCATCCTCCCCTTTCCTGGCTGAGCTCCCCCACCCAAAAAGTGCCATCTAAGCCCAAGCTGCAGAGTTTAACTTCACTTCTGGAGCAGCGTGTCCCTCCATGGCGCTGCACTGCCTGCCTGCTCAGGGGACGCTAATATCCCCCACGTACAGCCCCTCCTGCAATCCTGACTCTTCCTGACTTGAACCAAAAGTGCCTGATTCTGGAAGAAGTAGAAGCTGCAGTCTATTATTCAGCTTCGTTGTAAAACAGGCTGACTGCGCTCTCAGTGTCTACCGAGGAAGATGCTGGGAACCATCCTGCTGGCAACTGTGGTCCGTTTTAAGAACTGCCACCTTATCTTTTTTTATGAAGCTGCTGGAGGCTTAAAGCAGCCCTTTCCTGCTCTTTCATGGTAGGGCTTGAACTCCTCCTTTGCACCTGGCAGCATTTTCCTCCTCTGAGTGAGCTCCCTTTTTTTCTTTTTTTTCCTTGTATGCATGAAGATGATGCACAATTAAATGGGAAAGGGAGAGCGGTGTCTGTGCACAGATAGAGCCATGGGGAGGCAACCAGGCAATTTAGGTTGGTGCTTAATACGGTCCAGCAGCTTTGCTGGGGTTGTGCAAAACTACGCACTAAAAATGAAGCACTTTTCCTGGAGTAACATTAAAAAAAAAAAAAAGTTACATAAATTTTCACTCACCTTAGTGCTCAGAGCCTTGAGCACAGCCTGGCCGGGCCTGGCAGCCAGCCCTGAGCTCTGCTCTGACTTGTCGGGTGCTTGCATAACCGAAGGCAATTCTGACCTCTGCTGTTGGCCCAAAGCATCATCAGGCTGCAAAAAATGCAGCACTTCCCGGAAAGATTGTATAATCTTAGATATAGAGTTGATCTTGGCATGCCCTGCATGCTCTCTCTCCCTGGTAGCACTTCTTGGCGCTTGAGGTTGGTGTTATAACACAGGTTACAAAACAGCTGGAGGTAAATCTTGTTTTCCTCCCCCTTGAGTGACAGGGGATCCTTGTCTGTTACTCATCCAGAAATGTAACATAATGATTACTAAAATCCGACATGGATTAGAAACATGTTTTTTTCCCCTAAATTAACAAAAAGCCTCAGAGTGCTTGGTAGGGAGGACGAGCAGATTCCGACCTCTAGCATCCTGCAGCCGTACGGCAGGAGCCCGGAGATGCTCGCTCACGTGGTGGTGAAAATGCTGTGAAAAGACAGTGTGTCTTCACACAATGCGTAGCTGGGCTGAGGTCAACAAACTAACATGGTCTGGGAAGGGGGTGGTTACTCCTGCACTTGCAATTAATCATAAAACTGCTGAAAGAGATATAAGCTGCCCCTGATGGCGAGAGATCGGCATGAGATGTAAATCAGGGGCTGCTATAGCTAGCCTAAATCTGCCTTCCTTGTACATCAGGTTGGGCTACTGCTACGAGCATGATGCTCTTTAGATGACCTCTAAGTCTGGTCCAGGCTGGCAATTCCCATGTAAAATGCACATATATTTTATGTTCTTTGTCTGCTGTCGTGGTTTAACCCCAGCTGGCAACTAAGCCCCACACAGCCACTCGCTCACTCCCCCCCGGTGGGACGGGGGAGAGAATCAGAAGGGTAAAAGTGAGAAAACTCGTGGGTTGAGATAAAGCCAGTTTAATAGGCAAAGCAAAAGCCACGCACGCAAGCAAAGCAAAACAAAGAATTCATTCACTGTTTCCCATCAGCAGGCAGGTGTTCAGCCATCCCCAGGAAAGCAGGGCTCCATCACGCCTAACGGTGACTTGGGAAGACAAACGCCATCGCTCCCTTCCTTCTTCTTCCCCCAGCTTTCTATGCTGAGCATGACGCCATATGGTGTGGAATATCCCTTGGGTCAGTTGGGGTCAGCTGTCCCGGCCGTGTCCCTCCCAACTCCTTGTGCCCCCCCAGCCTGCTCGCTGGTGGGGTGGGGTGAGGAGCAGAAAAGGCCTTGACTCTGTGTCAGCCCTGCTCAGCAACAACAAAAACATCCCTGTGTTATCAACACTGTTTTGGTCACAAACCCAAAACATCGCCCCATACTAGCTACTGTGAAGAAAATTACCTCTACCCCAGCCAAAACCAGCACATCTGCTTTCGTATTTTTTTTGTAATTTGGATAATGAAAATCAGTGAGGTTGTCTCAAAAAACAACAGAGTTGTCATCTTAGTAGCTACAGAAAGCTGAGAAATGCTGCTTTGAGAAGCAGACCTTTGGGGAGGTTTAGACCTTTCCCCATTCCCAAAGACATGAGTTTATTCATATGGTGCCCCTTGGTACCAGGGGCAGGAGCGGTCCCCAGCAACTGGAGGCCCTGGTGCTCTGTTGGTGATGGGGTCATCTGCTGTATCTCCCTTCAGCTTGGTGTGTGGGGGAGTTGTAGAAAGAGGCACTCGAAGTGGTCACACCCATAATGAGGAGACTTGACTATTCTCACATCCTGCGTTGAGGATATGTAGTGGCTCAGTGTACCCATCTCAGATGTATCTCTTCAAATGCTCAGACAGAGGAAACATTAAAAAAACAAACACCCTCCTCCCATGCTACCACTTGGCTAGAAGCTGAGACCAGACCACCACCAAAGCTGGGTTAGGACACCCATAAGACCCAGTGCCTGGGGAATATATCCAAGGTGGTATTTTAAGTAGATAGGAAAGAACTGGAGAACAGAGAAGTCAGAGACACACATGTATCTCCACGTTGCAGTCTGATCCTTTAATGATCTTCTGATAAAAAGCTATTCCTAAAATATGCTGTTGCATTTGCCTTCGTACAGTCTTTCTCCACAGTGGGCTACATGAGGTGATGCTCTGATGTTCTCAGTGGCTTCATACCAAAGCTCTGCCGGCAGGCCGTGGGGTGGCTGGATGCCCTCTGTGGTGTCCAGGACCCCACCAGAAACCCATTCTGGGATGGGTACGTGGTGCCTGCAGCAACAACAGTTCCACATGGACAGGGCTTTGCCCCATGGCTGCTGGGCTGGTCCAGGCAAGTCCTCCAGAGGAAACATGTCTTCTTTTCACCCGCTTCACTTGGTTGTCTGCAGCTTTTCTATCATAGGGAATAAAATCCTGCCAGGGGCAATCTGCTCCACCCTAGTTACACTCACAGCCTGCTTGCCCTGTGTCTCCGAAATCTGGTCTCGCCGGTGCTTTCGTAACCCAGCATGTGCTCTTACACTTGAGGAGTGGGGGAGTTTCTCTGAACCACATCTCAGTCTGTGGGGCCATAGCTCACCAGGGCCCATCGTTGCATTGCTGCCATGTGGTGATACGGGGTCTCAGGGCAAGTACGGTGCCATGGGCAACACTGCTTTTGCCCCCAGGATAGGCTATCTTGATCCTAGAGATGTTTTCGCAGCCTTTGAAATGCTGACGTGTTGTTGTGTTGTGCATAACTATTTCTCTCTCCACCTGAATAATCAGCTTTTGGCAGGGTCTGGCTTGTGATAAGATGCTGGGAGACTTACCATGTAGTGCTGGTAAGTTCAAGCACAGATAGTTTTTGTGACCTGAGAAACAGAGGGTTCAGGATGGTGTGTCACCACCATGAGCTGTTGTGGCAGGTTGAAGGCAGAAGAAGGGTTAGGAGGTTGTGTTCCTGCCAGGTTGATTGCTACATCACCTGCTTAAAAATCATGAGTTGAAGAGTATTTTTGATATTATGCCATCGTGGATTTGGCACAATAATTTTTTATTTGAGTATTTGTCAGTTCGGCTGCATTAGGACAGGTGTAATTGTATTTCAGACATGAGCATCGCGGGTTGCTCTGCAGACTCTATGCACAGCAACCTCCATGGCACAGACACGTGTTGGGGGGGACTCATGCACCCCATTGGCAAGGAGGTAGTGGAGATCCTCCTTTTTACAAAGCTAGACCCGGTGCCTGCGTGTCCTGGCCTGAGAGGATCTGCCTGGTTTTGCAAGAGCTGTTTGAGAAGCGCTCTGTTTTCTCCAAGGAAAAAGTTACCTAGAGGAGTAGGTTTCGTATGCAGTTGTTCAGTGTTTAATGTTCATCTCAGAGCTTCAAAAGTGAAAATTCATGTTTCTGAAATATTCCTATTCTTTTCCTCTCAGAAAAGGATCAGCAGTGGGGAGGGAAAAAGGGAGAATGCAGGAGACAAAAATGAATTAGAAGTATAATATTTTTTTAGTTTGAAAAGATTTCCATGATTGTTTTCATATTCCTTCAAAAACCTGTATTTTGTATGGAAAAAAAAGCATTTGTTTTTTTCAGGCTAAATTCTTCTTCTGCTGATTTGAGCAGTTACAAAATTGTTCTTCCTTTTATTTTCCATTTCAGAAACCCCAGCTGGACTCATTGCTGAGAACCTTCTCAAAGCCAAAGAAATAGCCCTCAATGACTCTCGTGTTCCTGAACAGCTCAAGAATTACTTAGAAAAAGCTCTTGATGTTGCTCTTGGACTAGACCCTTACCTGGATGCAATGGCAACTTCAAAGAGGTACGGATACTCCTTTGTAACCTTGTGCTTTTTGACTGTGATTGTATGAATATGTTCTCAGATTTTCTGTTCAGAATATGCCATAAACGTGGGGGACAGTGGAAGGAAGAAGAATGAGAGTTAACTGCACCCAAATATATAGCAAAGTGTGCGTGGACCTGTGCGTGTCTGTGTGTGCCTTTGGCCTCGAGGAGAGGAGGTGAGGACAAAAAGTCCTAACTCTAAGTTTTGGAAGATGTTGACTATTGACTCTGTGTTGGACCATATCCTGTGAAAAATCAGCAAGCCAGCCTCCACGCAGTGCCTGCTGAAAGGCTCAGAGAACGAGCCCCTGGATCAAATTGGTGCTGGGATAAATAAAGTATGAAGAAAACCTGCACCTCTGGATCCACCCTGTAATAACAGCCTTCATATGCAGCTTTTATCTCCAAGCGCTCAACATTAATTAATCTGCTAACTAAATTACTCTAGTAACTAAGCTAATTAATTAAACTAATTTAAGGTATCATTAATTCAGAAGTCCAACTGATACCCTCATTATTCTTTTTTGAGCTACAGTATATTACCCAGCCGTGTGGGGTCTGCTAAACAATTCCCATTTATCAGTGTACATTTTGCTATGTGGAAAAAGCCAGTTCTGTCTAAAATTGACAATGTGTAAACTGTTCCAGGCTGTGGATTACGGGAACGCTGAGCGTTCGTTCTGTTGCTGAAATAATAGCTGATAGTTGTTTGACTTACGCTTGCTGTACGATAATAGCTATACATTATCTTATTAAAGTTGTTAAAGCATTTGTGAGGGGCAGAAAAGAGGTTATAGGAAATGTTCTACTCTTTAAGTCTTGGATTATCTGAGTGTGGCTGACACGGGTTATGAATTCTTTCTCATTTTACTGAGGAGTGGTGGGGGATGCTGGGGGGGGGGAAGCTGAAATGGCTCTGCATTCTGACTTGCAGAAGTATCACCAGCCATTTCTGGTGGTTACTTTCTTCAGATAGGGTAATCTAACCTGTCTGCAGGCTATGGACTTCTTCCAGTCGTATATTCCCTTCTCTTTGTAATAGGTAGCATCTCACTTCATCCAGAGACGTTGTCACAGGCCTGGCTTCTGTGAAATAGCATCTGGAGATACCCTGCTTTTCTCAGCAGTTTGTGAGGAAAGCCATTTTTTTCCTGTCTTGCAAAAAATTTTAGATTTTACGTCTTTTTCCCTATTCTGCAATGAAACCTTTCTTTGGCTGAAAAAAATATCCCCTGGAGCTGAACAAAACCTGGCCAGGGTAGCTGGAGCCGTTTACTCCAAACCAGCAGATAGAGAGACACCTGTCTGGGACCAACTGGAAATGGGAAAGATTTGGGGTTGAGCAGTGGGGAACGCTGTCCTTCGGTCCCACAACCCCTTCTTCCCAAGCCCCTGTGGCTGGAGTGGCTGCCAGCACCGAGACGGGCCTATTGCCAAGCTAGGTCCTCTTAGGACTGTAATTTAGGGATATTTGTAATGCTTCTGGGCTAATTTTTCATGCTCATGCACAGATGGACCTTTTCCAGGAGTTGCCTCTTGGTTGCTGTTTTTTATGCAAGATACTCAGATTTTGGTTGTTACTATAATGTTGAAATTTCTTTCTTTTTCCAGAAAAACTTCACCTGACCACGGCCCAGGGGACGCTGGAGGAACTGAAACCAGAGTTAGGCTGCAGGAAGAACGTGCCCCTGATTCTTTGAACGGCAAGTTGATCAACCAAGAGGGAAAAATTGCACCAGATTGGTGTAAAGGTCATCACTGAAGTTCATCATCCTCTACTCTGTCTTGAGTGGGGAAAGGATGAATGCCATGGAAATGCTCAGAAAATGTGGAAAATTACTTAAAAAGAAAGATAAGAACTTTCTGTAGGCTTCGATCTTCCTTTTGCATGAATTTTCCCTGTCCCCTGCCTCCCGTGCCCTTGTGCCCGTGCACGCGGTCGTGAGTGCTTTAATTCACAGTGCCAGCCCCATCCCTTGGTGAGCAGCAAAGAGATCATCGTCCTCACTGGAAGGGGAAGGAAGGGAAAAATCATGCTGGTTTGGCTTTAGTGGTATCTGACAGGGGTTTTCGTGCTTTTGCCGTGGAGGTGGCCTGTGGCCAAGCACTGTACCTTTTCAAGTAGCAATACCCAGGCTTGTATCCCCATATAAAGCCTATTACACTAAATCTATTCCCAGATTCATTCTTCCCAGATGTTCCCATCTTTTGAGTAATATATCATCACAGTGAAGTACTCTTATAATGTATTACACTAATACATTGTTCGAAGGACACCACTGATGATAAATTTCTTAAATGATGGTGCTGTCTAGGGATAATGACTCTAAGAGCAAATGCAAGGTAATGTAGTGATTTTTTTTTTAACCGGGTTCCAGAAAGAATATGGAGACATCTTAAAGCCATTTTCATATGGGGGGAATGTTAAAATATGCAATATTTCAAGCACTATTTAACAAGCACTTGAACAATAGCAGCATTGATGATAAAGGTTCTACATTTAAAACCAGTCCCTTTATTCTGTTGTCTTTTAGCTGCATTTTAGATGAAATTTTGTCAGATTCTGTTGTTAAACCCTTATTTGAAAGTGTTTTAAGATTAGATTTTTTTTTTTTAATGATCACTTAAAAGGTACATTTAATTTTCATTGTGAACAGGGTACAGTCTTTCCTATGGTTTTATTTTTAAATTTTTCATTCTTGTCTTTCAACAGGCCAAATTTTTAGGATGTTTGTTCATATGATCAAAGCCAGGAAGATTTTATTAATTGGCAAGCTTAAAGGTTACAGTATCCTTGCTATCGCAGAAGAATTGCCAGATGATGGCAAAATCCTTGCATGTGCAGAAGCGCCGTATCTTGGAGTGAACAGCCAAGAAGCATTTGATTATTCTTCAGATGGTAAAAAGATAAGCATGCGAGTGGGACCAACGGCAGACACTTTGGAGGTAAAGTCTACTGGAAGGGGAGTTTGGGAGCTCTTGTGCAGAGCAGATTAAAGAGTTTCGGGCAGGTCCTATTACCTGCCCGCAAAATGCTGGGTGGTGACCCTAGTTTGCTTGCAAATATGTGAACACACTCTTGCACTGGAGTTATTTCTTATTCATTACAATGTATATGGGACAGCTCTGTCATACAAGATAGTTTTTTTTCCTTTTTAACTAAAATACTGCAGCTCTTTGATCAGAAGAATCACAAGCTCGAAATGTAGCTCGGTAGGCTTCAATGGCAGAGTTTTACTTGATGTGGGTGGGCTTTGTTTCAGGGTCTCTAATTCCAAATATAACAAGCTGGAAGAGTGTATCTGTGCCCTGCTGAGCCAGCTCTCGAGAAGGACAGCTTGCTCCCGGTATTCACAAGAATTGGGAAAGTCCTGAAGAAGTTTGTAATTCAACCACAACCTCTCACTCTTTCCCCCCACTGAAAACACTGCGGGCAATTAGCCCCCAAGTTTCTCACTTCCAGAGCAATGTGATAACCTTCCGACAGGCAAATGCGTTCGCTATATTTGTTTCATTCTGACTAGTGACTTTGTCCCAGGAAAGAGAAAAGCTTATGATTGCCAGCATCTAGAGGAGTCTCACGTCTAATTCCAGTTTATGGATCTCCAGGACGTTGCTGCAGGTCCAGCACGCTAACAGGTGATGCCCATGCCAGGTTCATTAAATATACAGCCTTTCTATTATTAATGCAAACCAATTTGATCTGATTCCATTTTCAATCTGGATGTATCAGTGTGAGCTTGATTGCAAATTTATTTGCATTAACAGGTACCATATTTGTTTCTAAAATGAAATGGCCAGGAGCTTTCTGACCTCTGGCTTTCATGACCTCCAAGTTTGATAAGAAAGAAACAAAGAGCTTTGCCAAGTATATGAACAAACGAAACGTTACAGATCACCTGCAATGTGCAGCATTTAAAATCCCAGCTCCCCACAGTGAGTGTGAAATTAATTGAATTGCTGTTGCTCTCTAGTGCCCATTCTGTGCAACTGACTTACTGTGACTGAATTAAAATACCTAGAGGCAGGCAGAGTACATGCTGTGTAGAGATTAAAGAAGGGAGCAAAGACATGAAAATTAAATCCTTAAAACAGAATGTTGCAATTGATTTTATATCCTCCGACTGCAATGCGAAGGCACATCCTGACCCCAGTTCTGCAGGTACTCAGAGCTTCAAATAGCTCTTGGAGCTGATGAGAGCAGAGATGCTCGTGTTTGGCAGGAGAGATCCCAGCGCTGGGGAAACCTCTCTGTGCAGGATTTCTGCACTGGGCTCTGAACTTTTGTTGCTCAACCTGACAGATATTTTGTCATTGGCGTCAGGACAATCAGGATTGTCCTACAGGTCTTAATCCACGATGGCTGTAAATGATGAAGCAATGCAGTTCGTGGTCTCTCTGGTGCCTTTGCATTTTGGGATCATTGAGGTTTGCCCGGCTGGAGTGGGGCAGCCATGTGGGAACACACCTGGATGCACGGAAGAGGCTCAGGCTGTGAACAGCATGCTGCCTTTTTCCTCCTAAAGACGACCAGTTTAGGTTGGAGACCAAGCAGGCTTCCTCTGCTGCCACGTGGGCATCCTGAAAGGCAGGGAGACGAGGCAGTCACAGGTGGGAGATGGGCCGGGGATGGCACAGCCAAGCTATCACAGCTCAGCTTCATGGAAGAGGTGGAGAGCAACCGTGTTTCTGCCCGCCATTGTCTGCAGGGAGGCTGGTCTAGCGCAGAGCTTGCTAACAGTTGTTGAAAAGCGTGGTGAGATTCAGGAGAGCTGGAGCAAGCTCTGGCAAGGATTGTCTTCGTTGTCTATGGTGTCTGCAGCCCTCGGTTTCATTCTTGTCCCTCTAGAGAAATTAGAGGGCAGAGATGGTCACTCACCACTTGCTCGTTGGAGGTGCCTGCTGCAGCTTTCTTGCTGTGGTGACTATGGTTGAATTCTGCTTCCAAGCCGAGTGCGATAGGGCAGGATTTCTGCTTGTCTGCTGCTCCTCAGATTTTTGCAGCAGTGCAAGCTCCTGGGAGCAGAAGACTTGCCTCGCTGCACTGGCTCTTTCAAAGCACAAAAATGTCATATGAGCTATAAATAACACTACCTGTCAGGGAAGTCCTTTTCTGCTGCATGAAGCTATGATTCAGAAAGTCCAAACTGCCAGAAGGTATACAATGTACTCTCACTTCTGGTGTAACACTAGTCCACCCAAGAGTTACATACTAGCCTCGGGTAGAGGGTACCATCCAAGTGCTGCAGGATGTGTCCAGTGCTGCATCCATCCATGCCCTTTACAGGGAAAGCTGCCAGATGTTGCAGCAGTTGCCACAAGGATGTGACACATCTGTGCCTGCGCACCTCAGACAGCGGGGCCTTTGTGGGACCCACGTGGCTCTGGCTCTTCCACCTACAACCGCGGCTCATCAGGGCTGTGAGCGAGCGGAGAGCAGTGCAAAGGCAGCACATCAGTCCATAGCGGCACCTTGACCAGGGTTTCTGAAGCCTCTTTCTGCTCCTTTGCATTACCACATAGCGTTGGTGGGGATGGCCAGGTTCCCTGTCTCTTGTCCCAGACCAGAGCCAGCTGCAAAACATCTGGGATTTTGAGCTGTCAAAGGATGCTAAATACCAGAGAGGAGCTGCAGAGCTCAGGTGCACAGTGGGGTTCGTTTGGTACCTGAGGGCATGACGGAAAAAAAATCCACCTTTCCCACGCGTGAGGGACGGGCTGCCAAGCTAGGTTAGGTCCCCACCAAAGCACGTAGTTCACATACACCATGGCACAAGCCTCTGTGCCCAGTGACCACAGTAATTTTTGCATAATATTTTGAAATGTGGACTGAGGGGAAGCCTTTCCTTGGGTTCAGTCTTTGATACAGGTACTTCCAGTGGGAATTAGCTACCTTTTCAATGTGTGCTGGGCCAGCGTTTAAAAACCTTTCCCAACAAGCTCTTTAAGCCTAAACTCTGTCATGCTGTGCCTGAATAACATGCTTTGCCATGCATCAGCTGTGAACAAGAGGCCTGATCCTGCACAAAGAGCTTCCTTTAATTCCCAGTGGACTTTTGGTTGAACAATGGATGCAGGATTGAGTCCGGAGGGAATGCAAACTACCAAGAAATTATTCCCATCCATGATTTTGATACTTCCATTTTAAAATCGAAAACGCAACACAAAAAATAACACCGTGTTTGCAGCAGATTCTGCTGATTGCAGGGCATTGTATAAGCATGTTGGGGTTTTCTTTTTTCTTTTTTCCCTCCGTTTATCAGACAGAATAGGTGAAGAGGTTGAGCTGCAGATCTCATTTCTCCTGTTTTGCTGCTTGTGAAGTCTGCCAACAGAATCCACCTTGACAAAGTCAAGGACTCTGCGTTTAATGTTGAACTGAGTGAATAAATTATGCATGAAATTGTGTCGGAGTCTCTAGTGTGCAGAATTGCTCCTTTTGATATGAAAGGTTAATTCAGAAAGGAGTCCAAAATAGCTGGAAATTGTGGGGATAAGTGGATAGTATTCACTGTTGTGAGCTGTTATTACTAGAAATTGCATTCCCTCTCTAGCTTCCCTAGAGATTTAGCTTTGCCGGTGAATATAAACTGTACTCAATAGAATAGCATTTAGGAGTAACAAGAGTGTATGTCCACATACAGTAAAATATTCTAATGGTGTTTTAAAAGGAAGCTGTACTTTTTCATGTATTCTATGTACCCTAAGGATGGATTGCTATTACATTTAGGTCAAGAACAAGGCATAGGGAAGGTAATAAGTTTTGAGTACATCTTTATTACAAATGTGCTGACTGTATGATCCATATCAAAGGAACTGGACAGTCATTTTTTCTGATTGAGTTTGTATGTGCCTTATGAAAGAGTGTTGTCTCTGATCAGGACTCCAATCAGGTTTTCTCTCAGCTTTGGCAGAAGATTCATTCATGTTTTTATTTGGGCTGTCCTCTCCCTGATCTTTTGCTGTATTCGTCAACAGTGCTGCTGTGCCCTTTCATCGTGCTTGCTTTTGGTGCATCTCCTCTGTGCAATGCAGCGCTACAAGTTTTTTTTCTCTTTTAATCCCAAAGGAAGTCAATGACTCACTGTAAGCAAAAGCATTAATTTTAGCCAAGTTTGCTCTGAATTAAGACACTTCTTGTTGCCATCTGTTACCGTCTATGATGCCTCTGTAGCAAGGAGCAGAGATTGCACTGTAAACATTCAGGAAATTAGTTTCAGCAGGATATTTTGCAGGCAGATTATTTCCTTCTGGATCTCAGCTTTCCTCACAGTTGGAGACGTTTGGGCTCTGCCTTTCTCCTAGCAAAGGACAAAGGCATCTCCAGTGTGCTGTGAGGTCCCAGGCAGGGCCTGGCCCAGTCTGCTCTGGGAGGAGAAGGGTAGTCAATCCCTCCTCTTAAACCCCTCATCCATTTCAAGACAGCAGTAAGCTCTCCTCTCGTCTCCATCGTTGCACTGATATTTCCAGTGCTTAGGTCCGCAATCAGAGCTACCAGTAGGGCAGCTTTTTCTTTTTGGCTCTCTTGGTTCAGCAGTGGGTGCTGGCAGTGAGGAAATCCTCTCCAGTGTGGTACCCTGGCCACGGTGACTGCCTGTCCAGGTGACCCGTGCTCTGCTAGCCAAGGAGCTCCGGGAAATGGAGCACTTTCCCGTTCCTGTGGCTGGGGGTGGTTTTTTTTTGGTTTTGTCTTGACGGCAAAGGG
>NW_008795909.1:3329888-3355530 GCF_000699145.1 Aptenodytes forsteri | reverse complement strand
GCTTACGTCCGCAATCAGAGCTACCAGTAGGGCAGCTTTTTCTTTTTGGCTCTCTTGGTTCAGCAGTGGGTGCTGGCAGTGGGGAACCCTCTCCACACTGATATTTCCAGTGCTTAGGTCCGCAATCAGAGCTACCAGTAGGGCAGCTTTTTCTTTTTGGCTCTCTTGGTTCAGCAGTGGGTGCTGGCAGTGAGGAAATCCTCTCCAGTGTGGTACCCTGGCCACGGTGACTGCCTGTCCAGGTGACCCGTGCTCTGCTAGCCAAGGAGCTCCGGGAAATGGAGCACTTTCCCGTTCCTGTGGCTGTTATCCTTTTGTGTAGAGGCTGCTCCAGAGGAAAGCTGGTTCAAGGAATTTCATGGATTCCCCTTATAGGCCTGGAGCTGTTTCCAACTAAACATGGAAAACCCAACAGCAGTCTTGAAGCTGTGGAACCAAGAAGCTCAAATGATGACTGGGTCGCAGCACGAACTCCAAGGCAGTGATTCAGGCATTTCCATATAGGTGTCTAGTACTCGGTATCTAGAAAAATGAAGGGTGCCTAACTGACTTTCATGGCTGGCCATTCAGGACTCGATGAACAGGCAGAAGAGAAATGCCTTCCAAACGGTCGCCTTGCACAGCCAGGCAGTGCAAGGACAAAACAGCCATGTGCTGGATACGCATACAACACAGGCACCCTCCTAGGATGAAAGCTGTAAAGTTAAAAGGTGGTTTATCTGTATCAGAAGATAGATAAGAAGGAGATAAGCTGTCAGCAGGTAGACAGTACAGAAAGAGGGCTGAAATGAGGAGTCCAGCTAATATCCAAAGAGCTACACAACTCCATATGGACCTAATGAAGTCAATGCATAAAAGTGAGATTCTTTTTCATTAGGGAGCCATACCACGGAGCAGTAGTAACATATGTTCAGAGATGGCCACATCTGCTTCTGAATGTCTGCCCCCCACCTCCTCTGCCCGGGAAGATTACAAGACAGAAAGTAGTGATAAGTCACAATAATTACTTGAATTTGGCTTTGGCTCTTCTCCCTGGGGAATGAGACCTCTAATCTCTCTTCCCGATGGACTCCTCCTCCCAGCTTTCATCTTCTGACCTTTCATGAAGTATCTACATTGGCCAGACTGGCTAAGTTGCAACCTGATATAAGATGCTCTTCCACAGTAGCAAAAATGTTCCTGCTGCTTTCACCCAATACAGCTCAAGAGGTAACCAGGGCAAAATTTTCGTACTGGTCATGAAATGAAAAGATGAATCCCAGGAAACCAGATGTCCCAGTTTCTGCTACATTTATTATAAACCAGCATATATTTGGCCTTAATGTCTTCTTTCATTATAGTGTAGTATCAAAAGGTGTCCTAAATGCAGACTCATGAATGCTTTTGGCAGAGCTTCTGTGCTATCAAGCATCTGCAGTTAAGTGTGACTATCCAGGCTCTCAGGCAGGCTTAATTTCTTAACCACTAACAAGCCCACAATGACACCAGTTTGCACAATAGAGTAATTCAGAGCTTGAATGATCCACTTCCCGCTATTTCCTTGTCTAAATGACGCGCTCCCTGCTTCAGAAAGGCTCCTGAAATCTCTGTTTGGGAGCCATCAACCTCACTCCTGAAAACAAATTAGTTTTTCACATTCTGTTGCCATTTGTTATTGATGCTTTCTCTCGTACATCTCAGGGGATCGCTCATCACTCATTGTGCACAGTGTCTCCAAACACAAAAGGGAAATCTGGATGCAAGAAGTGCTGTTAAAAGTTGTGGTAGAAACAGTGAGTTCTGGAAAACATAATTGTTTCTCTTTTCACTCGAAATGCCAAGACTTGAAAGCTTTTCTGCTTGCGGAGATAGGTGGATGAGCTGTTGTTTCATTGCAACGCACACAGATGCAGTTAAATAGTCCCAGATGGAATCTGAAATATTCCATAGCAGCCTCTTGGGCAGCAAGTGCATTAACTGCCACAGGAGAAGGCTGTAAAGGCTCCCATCTGGTCATCCATCAACACTTTTATACATTATCATCAGCAGCCTGCTTGGAGGGAAGGTGTGCCACATTTCTGAAAATCCAATTAGATGATAGCAGCCAGTTCTCTTTTATCCTCTCTGTTGCTGAGCCATCCAAAGCATTTTTTTTGATTAAAGAAACATCATTTTCCTTCACAGGAGCTGTGCTGCTTTATCTCTATCATGACCTGTTCTTTTATGTGCTTTACAATTCTGTTATTAATTGGGATTTCAACCATTTTCCTGCTACTGAAGTGGGGACTCAGTAGTTTGCAATTCCCAGGATCAGCCTTATGCCTCTTTTTCCCAAAGACTGACATAATCACCACTCTTCAATTTGTTGATAGTTACTCTTTTGAGAAGAGATAACTTATTGCAGCACCTCAGCTGCAGGGTTTGATGCCAGTCCTCTCCCATACCCTGATGGATCAATTCCCTTTGACTCTAGATATGCAGATGTTCCTGCTGTGACTCAACTTCACAAGCTGGGATGAGCCATCCTCTTTTATGTCCTGATTTTCTTTGAGAGGTTCAGAGTTTTGGGCAGCAGCGTTGCTGAAGAATTGTTTGCAAAGCATAGAAAACTCCCAAGATCTCCAGAAGTACTTCTAGCAATGTTACTTTAAAAGAACAGGGTTCCTTCTGTTTTGGGTTTTATATAAAGGACATTTTAATGGCAAGACTTTAAATTTTCAGGTAAATAATTAGTGTTTTCTCCAACATAATTTTTTTCCAGGCATTACATGCTGAGGACGAGCACTTTGATATAGTCTTTATTGATGCTGATCAAAGGAACGCTGTTAACTACTACAGCTTTGTCATGGATAACCACTTGCTGAGAATGGATGGAGTGATCTGTGTAGAGAATACACTCATAAAAGGACAAGTCTACCTGGAGAACATATCTGATGAAAATGTACTAGCTGTCAGAAAATTAAATACAGTGATTAATTCAGATCCTCGTGTTGAGCAGGTTAGTGCAATGCAATTGGTTAAGGTGCCCGTGGTACTGTATCTATGGGTTTTGCAAAGTACTCTTTAAAAATGTTTCTTTTGTTGGTGTCATTATCCAGGGGACCTAAAATGAACTCAAATTTTATTATAATTCACCTCACTTGAGCTCTGTGTATGAGCTTCTATATTCAGAAATGGTCCCTACTCTCTGTCTACATCATACACAGTGTTAAAGGCAAGATAAAAGTGGAGCACTTAAGAGTGAATAATCAGCTCTACAGTACAACCAAGGAACCGGCTCCGCTTTAAAGGCTCTGGAGGCTGTAGGGCATCACCAGCACAATAGAAGTCAACAAAGTCCTACTCCAGCAGGAGGAAAAAAAAAAAAGAAGTAACAGGGTGCATAAAAAATATGCTATGGTTTTAGAGGCAAAATTAAACAAATATCCTTCAGGGCTTTGAAAGCAGGCACGAATGATGCTACCCCAGGGCAGTAGCCACCAGCCTGCAAAGCTTACTTCCGTGCCACGGCCGTACTGGGGCGGCAGAGGGGCTGCTGTGGCTGAGGGGAGCCATCGAGGATGGCCGGATCCCTGCCTGCCCTTCTGCACTGTAAGGCTGGTCCCGTGGTGGGACAGGCGAGGTCTGCCACCTCCCTCCCATGCTCCCGCCTGCCATACCTCCTGCCCAGGAGGTTTTGGTACGTGCCTCGTAGGCTTAAGGTCCTTGTCTATCTGCAGGTCAGACAGCCTCTAGAGGTGCCTCCTGTGATTCTGTATTTATTGCATCATCAACATACCAGTAGCAACAGCTTTTCTTTGTAGAAGAGGAAAAATTAATGACAATTTTCCATGCCCTGAATCTTACTGTGAGCCATTCAATGGATACAAATATCTTGTTGTTTCCATATCTAATGTTCTAATAGATTGATATTGGTGTTGAATCTCCAACACTGAGTGCAGCTTTCACTGAAATGTGATAATGGTATCAGAGAAGGTAGGTGGCAAAACCTGCTGACATTAATCTATGGGTGCAGGACAGATGTTCTAGCAAATGCTGAAGAACACCAAAGTGTTGCTGTTATGGTTTGCTGAGCTCCAAGAATAAGACTGGTATATCCTCATGACAGCGTTAGCCAGGCAGTGGAAATCCAGAAGCCTCAGCAGCTGGCACTGATTTAGAAAACGGAGAGACAAAATTGCATTTTTTTTCCTGGCATTTGTGGAAGCCGTGAGTTTGGAAGAGGAACGTGAGCAAGTACAAATGCCTGACATATTTGTGTTGGAAGGAATTTCGGCTAAAGAATAGCAGTATGAGAAAAGGTACTGTGGCCTAAGGAAGGAAGGACTATCCTTCATATTAGTGGAATTCGGGTAATAGAAAGCCAGGTACAAAGCAGTTGAGAATTGTGTGTGTATACGTCATATTTGCAGATAATTTTACCTGTGCGGAGCGGACTGAGCATCATTCGAAGGAGCCTGGCACCTCCAGATGCAGTGATTGAATCCAAGGTGTGTATTTCTTTCTGGGAAAATTTTGACTCTGCTGAGGACAGTGACAAAATAATTTCCAGGGGTTTGGTGGCAAGAGCCCAAACTCACATTCTGTCGTGCCGTGGTGCTGTGCAGCATGGACTTACCAGCTTAGGGCTTGGCACGTATTAGCCTCACTAGTCCAGGGTTACACTAAAGCTATTAAATGCTGATTCCTTGCAAAGTCTTTTGGATCAGCCACGCTGGTGCTGTGATAAATCCCTGGCGCAGCTGGCGTGCTGCTCGCCGGGTGTCTGTGCCCGGTGCTCTTTGGTCCATCCCATGCAGGGGAGTGTGGGCAGATGGAGCTGGGGCCCAGCTGTAATGAACCAATGCAATATTTCTGCAGCAGTCTTGTTTTGCCCAAAGGCAGCATGCGATGCCCTCCTATGGTCTCTGAGCTTAATATTTTCATGGCCTTAGATTTTGCTTGTCCTGTGGAAAAGATGGTGCTTTTATCTTTCTCCATTTTATGTAGCGGGCATCATCCAGCTGTAATGAAATTCCCATCTGGAATCATAATGGCCTAACTCGGTAAATCCAGACCCAAACATCTTGATTGTTTTGCAGTTCCTGAGTGCTCCCAAAGCTACACCCACCGGCATTTCCTGGCATTTCAAACCCAGTATTTTAAACATCTTGTATTTTCCATTTTGATTCCAGTCAGGGGGAAATGATGTATGGCAGCTGATCAGATGACAGCTTGGTGTAAGTTACTGGCTGGTATCTTTATTTGCGCACTAGCCTTGTGAAGATGTTTTGATTGCACTCCACTTGAGCCAAATCCTGCCTTTGGAAACTTGTTCTTAGCCTCCGTGCCTTCCTGGAGCCAGCTGAGCCTGAGGGCAGGATTGGGCCCTGGGGGTGAAATAACTGGACGACCTAATCAGTCATCTTCTAAGACATTGTACCTGACCCATCTCTCATGGGAAGCCGGGTCGGAAAATACCATACACTACTCTCATGTAAGTGGAGTGGTCAGTGCATCTCCCCAAACCACAGCCCTTCTGCTCCATTGTCTTGCACCTTAGTGCTCCTATTGAGGCTACCATCTGTGGGGATAAGGATGCTTTTTGGCTTGAATTAGTCATACCTTTTGTATTAAATAATGGGCCAAGAAGACGTGGATCCCTGTTCGTGCTCCCACCTCATTCTCACAGGCAGAGTCCTTCATAGCTATCGCTTACTGAGCTTTGTACCTTACTGTGCAATGTATATATGTTTTTGTTTTAGAAAGAAGTGGTGAGGGATGATGTCTTCTGGGGTTATAACAGGCGCCGCATCCTTGACCGGCTGCGTTTGGATGGCAAGGTGGCCTATGTCACAGGCGGAGGGCAGGGAATTGGAAGAGCCTTTGCTCACGCACTGGGGGAAGCCGGTGCTAAAGTAGCCGTTGTGGATCTGGTCCTTGCAAAGGCAGAAGCGGTGGTGTGTGAGCTCAGCCTCAAAGGTAAGCACGGGACTGACCTGCCGGTCCTGCTATACACAACCCGGTGACGGGTGCTGTAATGGGCTGCTTTCCTTGTTTCAAACCTGACCCTGTCTCTGCGGTGCAATTCTTTTTCATCCAGCCCTGATGTTCCTCATAGTAGATCGTGCAGCAGCCAAGGCACCTCAGGCTTTACTAAGGGTGGATGACAGACATGGTCTACAAACTCGTTAGCACGTATCCCCTCCCTGGCACCTCTTCTATACCTAATGTCTGGACCATGAGCCAAAACACCAAAACTGGGTAGAGATATTGTCAACCTAAATCTCTCATTGTGCCCTCAAACTGAAGCAAAGTCATTTTTGAAACCCCCATCCATAGTTCTTTCAAACATGCAAGATCAGATATAGGAACAAAATACTAATAGACATAATAACTAAAATCCCAAACAAGAGGTAAAATCCTCTACAAGCCACTTCTATTTTAGCAGTAAAACCAGAAAATGTAACATAAAATTGAATTTCCCCCTGGAGTCATGCTAAACTGCAATTGTAAAGGGGGAAAAAGAAAACTGGAAATATATTTTTAATGAGAAAAGAAAGGAAGTGTTACTCATTTTATAATTCCTTTTGTGAGATTACAACTGAGCCTTTTTCGAAGTTCAGTACTTCATTGCCTCTAAAGACGGAGTTTTACCCAGGAAATTTTCACATCCCTGTTTGGATTAAGTCACCAGTATTTGTTTCCACTCTGACTTCAGAAAGGGATTGGGCCATTGGAAACCATATTCTCCAGCAAAACCAGCCCCTGCAGATGTATTTCTATCACCCAGTCTCAATCAGTGTGAGGAATGGTGAGGAATGGTTCAGTTCTGGTTTTGATACCACCTGAGCCTCCACAGAGAGCATCTTAAAAAGTCCCCGTCTGTACGATCCCAGCTCTAGTAAGCAGGGGACACTTTACACTGAGTATCAGTGTACTGGTTAAAGCTTTGATCGCCGGTCTGATCCCGACAACCTAGAATAGAAAGTGTCCAGCTCCTATTACAAATTCTTGAGTCATCTGGTCCCTCCTTCCCTGAAGCTTTTCATTTTCTTATGCACTGAAGCCATATGGTCTTGGCGCAAAGTAGCTGTGCCCTACAAGTTATCTTGCCTTTTGGACATTTTTTCACAGTGAGATCCTGCATATCAAGTAGAGCTATTCAGATAGAAATGGGCTACTTGATAGAGCCATGAGACGTTGGATGCCAACAGCCTATTTGAAAACTAACTTAACTTTTCTCCAGGGCATTTTCAGTAGGAGTTTGATCATCCATCCTTCAATGGCTGCCCTACATCTCTGCTCCTTCACCGGTGGGCTGCAAGCCCAGAGGAGGTGAGGGGGTGTTACAAAATGCAGTCGGAGAGGTCATGAGGCATAGCAAATATTATTGCAGTCTAAAGTAAAGAAAAATCTCGCTTCTCAGTCTTTACACATCTTTATCCTTTGAGGTCACATATTCTCTGTCAACTTGACCAGTGCAGCTGGTCAGGGCACGTCTATTCCATCTCATGACGGTTTTTGAGGTTTCAAATTTATTGTCATTCCTTGTTGGAACAAACCCCAAACTTTGTAATGCTTTTGTGAAAGGGAATTATATCCAAATGCCCGTTTTTGGAAAGGATCTGAAAAGGTCAGGTTTTCAATCTCTTTCTCTCCAGAGGTAACTAGACAGTCTAGCCTGGACCTCAGAAGTTTTTCCTTGAAAACGTTTGTTGAAATCAATATGTTTCCATGAAACGTTTTGGCTTCAAAGTAGTAACATACTCTGTTGGAAATAAATTTTGACAAAAAGGTTCAGCTAGCTTTACTCTCAAAATATTCACATGAGTAATTTGAAGCAATCGTAGTATTAATACATATTTTTTCCGGCTATAATAAGCACAAAGGAGCTGTGATTTTTTTTTTTTTTTCCTCTTTGGTTGTGGATCTCTAACTCAAAGTTGGAAACACGGTGCCCCAAGTCATTCCCATACCGATGCTTTTTCAAAACATTTTGCTTAGCTTTCTTAAACCCACTTTACTTCTTACACCAAGGAGCCTTTACTGTCTTTTGGGATGGTGCCATCATTTCATGATGAGTTTTAAACATCAGAACCTCTGTGATCTATCTCACTTTTAGCTTTGTTAGACAGCTCGGGTGTATCTCCCTTGGCTACAGGCGTCTTTGTTTTTAGATCCTGTGTGAATACCTTTTTCAACAGTTACTAATGGATCATGACAGAAGAACCAAAAATGATGAAACATAACCAAAAAATCCTAAGGGTTACCTTCCACTACATACCCTTCTGTCTTCACAGGGAATCACTGCCTGTACCTTAAGGGAAGAATTAGTCTGATGGGATTTTTAAAATGTGCATTTTCACTGTAAACTATGCAAATGCCTTCCCCACAATGTCACTTCTGATCTTCTTGTCTATCTGCAATGCATTACTTCCATTTATACTGAGACACCAGAGATGAAGCCCCGTGGCAGGGGGCTGTGTACATGTCCCCTGCAGAAGGGCACCTCGAGCAGATTCCGCCACATTGATGCCTCTCCAGCACGGAGCCACTGGGCTCCTCTCCTGCCCCTCTCATCATAAAACTGCCTCCCCGAGCATCACAAAACTAAACTGAGGACTGTAGAGATGCACTGCTACCATCATGCGTCATGTGTTGGGTTTCTTATCTCTGGTTGGGACTACAGATTTTAAGCTATTTTTCCATAGTTTATTTTATTTATTATTTTTAACAGACGGTTTGGGGGGACAGTGGAGAGACAGAAAGTGGTTTTTTCCCCTCTCTCAGAGTGGAGAGATATCAGCTGAATTGATTAAGGTCAAGTGTGGGAGTCTGGTTTGAAGTGAGCGTGCCTTCACTGCTTCGCTAGACACTCACGTGTGGCACCTTTTGTCTTGTTTTTGTGAACTATTGTATAAGATGAAGCCATAAATGGGGTGAGAGTTGGAGGGCAGGTGAAGAGCCTCATTCTGTTACCATTAGTAACACACTTGCACCCATTTCGTCTGTAAATTGAATAAGAAAGATTGCAGCAGCTTCCTGTACATTACATGTCGTGGTAACAATTAAGAGAAGCAACGGGGGCTGTCTGGCTATTCTTATTCTTTCAGCATATTTAGCATAAAACCTGCGATAAAATAAGAGGTCTTGTTTTGTGGCAGAAGGGGCATTCGTATTTGTAGGTGGCTGTATTATGGGTCTGCCCTTTATTCTGCCGTGGAAAGCAAGGGGACCGTGGCATAGCTGAAGGCCAGAGGGGACTTTAGCTCCCATGGCCCAACACGGGGAGCACCCCAGACCAGCATCACCTCGGGGCGTGCGCTCTGGCAGGCTCCTGGAGGCACTGGAGATCAAGAAGAGCTTTTCCATCCAAAAGCTGCTTGCCTGTCATTTTCTTCAAACTTCACTGGGCAGTTATCGTTTTGCCTTGCTTTCATGGAAGTCTCCATCTCAAAGCTTCGTTGTGGGAGAGTCTTCTCCTGTTCTCCTAGGATAGGTTTAAGGCTTCTTTTACATTTTTTATTAGAATGATCTAAAAGAGGGACCAATGGGGAATAATTTTTCCATTTAAATAGAAGTTAAAAATCTTGCTTTACAGATCTTAACAGCTGTAACTTCCCACCTGTGCACTGTTTGCTTGCGGACTGCTGATCTACTGCTGATCCAACCCCAGCAGCTGCCCCCCTCCTTGTGAGTTAAGACCCATTTCACCACAGCCCTTACTGGATAGCCGCCTTTGACTTTCAGGATGGGTGTAATCCCCATTAGGTGCACCTAGGAGCACCCCAAGGTGCCTCAGTAGGCTGCTTATTTTGTTTGATAATAAGGGTATTTAAAGCTGATTTTGACAGTAAATTAAATGGAGCTATTCATCAATCGGCACTGGTGCAAAAGTCAATGCCTGGATTTTTCTAGGAAAAAAAGTACAACTTTTGTTTCAAATGTTTCAAATCCAGTAAATCTCTTAACTTCTGAATGTTTGTGTTATTCTGGTGGTGTGATTTGCAATAAATAAGGCCAGGCACCATGACTACCATACCCGGGAACCTGCAGGTATTCCCACTTGGCTCCCACCTAAAACTGGTTTGGTTTTGCCTGAGGCTGCCAGCTGCCTGGATGCTGTAGTTCATCCAGAAAGCACTTTTTTGGACAAATTGCTTTGATTTCTGCAGCATCTTGGGGGGAACTGGCATAACAAAGCATCTACATTCGAGCAAGTGAAAGAGTCCTTTGCTTTATCTTGTTCCTGGGCTGTTACCCTCCACCCACGAGTGATGCTCCCTGTGGAACCGCTCACGGACGGGGAAGCTGCAGTTGAGGGTTTGGACAGAAGATGGTGCAGTGTTCAAAGCTTCGTCCTGGTGGAGTGGCAAACTCCACTGTCACACCTCGGTTTTATGTTTGCCTCCGACAAGCAAACCTCGCACCAGTCAGCAACTTTAACAGCAGTATTACAATAACAAACACACATTTTGCTACAATTTGTGGAGCGATGAATTAAGGTGGCATATATATAAAATACGTACATATATGAATTAATAAGTAATCGTAAAATAGATTTTTTTTCTTCTTTCTCTGTGAATTCCTGTACGGACTTCATCGCTCTTATTTTAATGCAGGGATTAAAAGCATTGCCCTCGCAGCAGATGTAAGCAAACCCGAGGACGTGCAAAGGATTGTGGATTCAATTGTAGCTCGCTGGGGCACGGTTCACATTGCATGCAACAATGCGGGAATCAACATGAACTCTGCAAGTGAAGATACTTCCCTAGAAGAATGGGACAAAACTTTCAATGTTAATTTACGAGGATTATTTTTGTGCTGCCAAGTAAGTGTGAAACGCTGCACTGGTTTGTTTTGCAAATGGGTAATAACTTCCTAAGCATTTACTTTACCAAGATAGAATAACACTTTATTACTAATCATCACAATAAAATTGGTCCTAGTTTTGGTGGAGTTAAGGAGAGATTTGCTTTATATCCATTACAGATTTTGATCAACATTTTCAAAAGCAGTTGGTACTTACTGGCTGCCCAAGCCCAGGCATTTAAGAATGGCCAGGTTTTTTGGAGGGTGGTTGACACTTCCTGAAACCCAGAAAGCTCTGGGGGGCCATTCCCAACATTAGTGAGTATTTTGAAAAAAATTGCCAACAATGAAGAGGGTCTGAAATGGCAATGGGATTTTTCCTGCATCAGCCATTTTTATACCAAGTTTTTATATCAAGTGCTTAAAAAAAATGTGTTAGCACATAAACTCTTCTGAAAAGTGAAGACTAATTTATTATCATGTCATTATTAGCACAATCACAAAAAGGGTCACTGGTCTTTCCTTTAATTTCTGTCACAGGCTGCAGGCCGCGTTATGCTGAATCAAGGATATGGGAAGATAATTAACACAGCATCTATGGCAAGTTTAATAGGTGAGTGATGAGAGCTAACAGTTGTGCTTCAGAATCCATATTTTAATTACTACCAATGCTATTTGAATCAATTAAACCTGTATTGGGAAGGAGTAAATCACTGACATTTTGTATTAGAGGAAATGTACTACAAAATTTTTATTGATATCATTTTTCAACATTTATCTGTCCTCTATGTTTTAGAGCACTTATTACTTTTTATAGAAGAGGAGGAGCCACCTTCTCTGACTCCGATGCACTGATGGCATGGGAGGGGTGCTGGTGCACTCCCCAGTAATTTCAGGAAAACGCGTTTGAGTGCGGGAAGCCGTGTCCCTCTGATGTTTACAAGCCACCCGAAAGCTTTTGTGCCGGTCTTCGCCCCGGTACCCGTGGGTTTTATTTCATTATTGTTGCCAACAGGTGTCTCCACCAACGCTGCTGAATCAGCAGTGTTGTCAAAAGCGCCAATAAACCATTGTAACATATGGAATGAAATCCCTACTGCTGAGCTAATCTGGAAGGCAGTTACATGCTGGTGAACTGAGGCCCATGTAACAAAACTTGATCAATTACACAAATTAAGCATAGCCCTTTAGGAATTTATTTTATTGGTCTGGACATCTGTTGCAGTATTGTCCAAATCCAAAAATCAAATGGTGCCTTGGGTTGCCAAGTTAGGCAAGAAAATCTAGTAGCTATAAAAGTACAACTGAAAACCCCTGTATTAATATCATGTCCATCTGCTGAATGTTACATAAATATGCAGTCTTTTTATTTTCCTTGGGAATAACATTTATTTTTACTGTGCCCAGTTTGACATTCTGTGACATTCTGCTCAGTTTATTGCGCAGTAACTTTAAATGTTTCTTCAAAAATGCATTTATAATGTTGTTGTTAATCTTTTTTTCAAGTGTCTTTACCAGCTGTTTTACTTATGGTTAAACACAGGCACCATCCCTCTGCCCCAGCTTTGTAGAGTTACAAAATCTCCCGAAGAAAAATAGTTTTGAAAAGAATGTAAAGCTTTGAATTTCAAATGCCACAGACTTTTGTGTTCTGCTCTGCACAGTGGTGCTCTGGTCTGGGGCTGTCACCATCCACATCATTGTCGCAACGCAAAATTTACTGGGAAGTATTCCACCCTAGAGAAAGTTATGGAGCTCTGGAAATTGGCACCAGCTGGGGGTCTGCTGGTTTGGCACTCTGCTCCCGGCCTTGCTCTTGCAGCCCAGAAGCGCTCTTCACTGCTTAAGGAGAGGCATTTCCCAGCTTCTCCATCAGGCCCTGGCACAGTTCTGCTGAGCCGGGAGGTAATGCCATTCCACCACGGCGTCCATCCCAGCCCCAGCTGGGGGCTGCACCTCCTTGGCTGGCATGCCAAGTCCACCGAGACCCACATGGGGATCAGGTTCAAGGGCGGTATCGGTCCCGGAGCAGGACTGTTCCAGCAGAACACTGGAAAGCAACCCTGAGAGCAGCCTGGAAGGGTCATTGCAAGACGCATTTAAATGTCATTGAAAGTTAATGCATGGTAGGCCAGAAGTTAAGAGACGAAGAGATGTGTTTACCTTCTGAACCTGTTTGAATCTTGGCATTGAAAAAATCTAGTAGTTATAAAACTACGACTGAAAACCACGATGTTCATATCATGTCCATCTGCTGAATGTTAAATAAATATGTTGGTTGGTTGGTTATTTAAGTATGTTGGCCAACTGGCATAGTATGAAATGTTTCTAGAAATAGTTAGGGGATATTTTTTTTTTGTTGTTGTAGGTTGAGTCCTTCCTCAGAGATACAGGAAAATTAGGAGACGCTTAGCAGGATAGGGAGGTTTTTGTTTGTGATTTTTCCAGATACACTGCTCAGAATCAGTTTTAATTAATTGAAGATAAGCTGCATACATTTTGCATATGTGTATTTTGATTCTGGTATTTCGCTGGAATTATTCCAGACGTATGCTTCAGCAGCGGAGACGAGGCTGCTGCAGCTCTGCGATTTGCACAGGTGTAACTCAGATCTGTAATTTTTACAGTGAATATCTTTAGTGGTAAGTGGCCTGGTCTTCTCTATCTGTGTGCACCTCTCATTAACATTACATGGCTGCTTCAAGGTCAGGCTAGAAGCCTTATGCACTGAACAAGGTTGCAAAAGCATAGTGTCAGGTGTTTAAAATGTAACGCAGCTGGTGTTGGCAGCATTTTTATCTGCTTTCCTCCCATCTTCTCCATCTGAAACAGGAGCGAGTGCCCTTGCTTCCCAGAAGCCTTACAAATTCAGATTGTTTTCGTGACACTGCTGGAGGCGTAGCTTTATTCACAAGCTCTAGCCCCGTTCGAGTTTGGAGGGTTGCAGATTTGCTCTTCTGTCTATAAGAGACCGCCTTAGGTAAGGGAAGAGGAGGCGGTGCGGAGTGCTCAGCTGCAGAGAGCCCAGCCAGCGCTGGAGCTTCACAATGCTTGTTGGCTTCATCTTGAGGTCTCCCCGTTGAGAGAGGCCAAGTGTCTCAGGAGGGGGAAGTTTCATCTTCTGAATTACCTTCCTTAGATATTCTTATGAAGACAAAAGCATTTACAAGGAAGGACTCTTGAAATTCCTGTCTGAGCACCCACCCCAAATCAGAAAGCTGATTCTGATAGCTTGCAGCAACTTGCTGTTCCTACACACGTGCACTAGAGGCGCAGAGCTGGTGCCAAAACTCTTCTCCTCTTAGCAAACGCCGAATGATTTATCACAGACAGACATGTTTGGAAAGTTTAGCAAAGAACTGCTTTTGGGAGGTCAGAAGGTTAACTACCGAAGTTGTATGTAACTTGGAGCTGATGCATGGCAATTAATCAAGAAATTACATTCCACATCTTTTCGAGAGCCCACACGGCGCACTGTGTCTGAGGGGCGACAGGCACACGCAGAGGGCAGAGCGGTTCTGCTGGTCGAAATGCGAATCATTTCATATTGAACAAAAAACGAGCGCAGAATAAATGCTGGCAGAGGGGGGCCGTGGTGTGAAATGCTCTTTGTAGCAAGCAGAAGGCCTCCGAATTCTGAGCAAACCTTCAGCACATGCAGAAAAAAAGAAACAGTAATTGTTGCTCCCATCACGTGTGTGCCTTAAATCTATTCACAAACATCTATGTTCAAGGCAAAGGTCCTTATTCACGTCCTCGGTAATTTGCAGCTCTTTTGGCTGCAGGACTTTTGGCTCTTTCAGAGTTTGGGTAACTCAGTTTGTTATCATCATCTTTTCACCCTTTAAATTGACATACTCAAAACCAATAGTTTTAGTCAATAAAAGCAACAGTGGATGTGTTGGGATACCATGGATAGTAGTGATCTAGAACTGATGCACCGGCTTAACTTAATAAATTAAGACCAATTTAATGCCGCCTACCAGTGCCACTTATGTGCTTTTACCAAAATGCTGTGGGGTCTGCCTGCTGTACCTTACACGAACGCAGCAATACACCTGCTTCCAGGGTTCAGCGTTACCTCACCCTGCAGGCTACAGTTGCTTGCCTTTGCGATTACTGATATTTAGCACTGATTTTCCCCACTCTCCCTCCGTGAAAGGGTCAGCATCTCAGTGACGCTCGGTACCGATACGGTGCTAATTATGGATCAGTGCTTTGCACTGGATTTGTTTAATGAAGTCATGATGGCAGCCAGAAAAGTCCAAGGAGAGACACTTCGTGGGTGTAAATCCCACCAGCTGGACCGACTTGGTTTGACTCCCGTGGGTTTAAAGCACTTTACACCCACTGGGGATTTGTCCTTAAGTAGCTTTCCTGGGAATACTGCAAGCGTGAGAGCTGGTGGAGGGGCAGAGCCACCCGAGCACACAGCACTAACAAGCCTGAACATTGTAATTAGCAAGCCGATCATTTTCCCTCTCTGACTGACATGTGACATCTTTGAAACATTTTCAAAAGCTTCAGATTTTGAAAGTGGTGGGTGTTCTGAATTTTTGGGACGCACCTGTGCTCACATCCACACAAACACTGATTAGATAATATGATGTGTTTGCTTCAGACTACAGATAATGTAAAAATTAAGGAGAATAATTTGTTCCAAGAAGCTATATAAAAGATATGTTATATAAAATCTATTATGCACTTATATCATATTACATTATATTATGTTATATTATACTATGTCATATTGTTTCATATTATATCATATTATATCGTATCATATTATATCATATCATATCATTATCCTATACTACAGTTTATTAGTATTACAGTGTACAAGTATTTTGTATATAAACACATATGTGTATATGCATGTGTGTATATGATTATTTATCTTTTTTGGGAGTAGTCAAATATTGAGTATGTATGTTTGATACATTGGTTTTGGCTTTGCCCAGATACGGAACCTTTAAAATTTCTTTCTTTCTTTTTTTTCCCCCTCCATTTTTGCCCAGCAGCCCAGCTGCTGAGGCAAAAATGTTGGACGGCAAAATACAGATTTAGAGTTTTGTGTTGTGGGTGGCTAAATTCTTGCTGCTCCCTGCCTAGTATCAGGGAAAATGGCAAATAGTTCATCTCAATGCAGGGAATTGTCCATGTAGCGCCTAAGCTATCTTAATTTGTGGAGAATAAATAATTTTCTATTTCTGAATCCCTTCTAGTCCCGCACCCGCAGAAGCAGTTGGCGTACAACGCCTCAAAAGCCGGGGTCGTAAAATTAACACAGACATTAGGAACCGAGTGGATTGACAGAGGAGTAAAAGTCAACTGCATTTCCCCGTAAGTAAAATGCAGTCTCATTTTGAAAGTACAAAGAGAATGAAATGTTCTAAAAAGCTCAGCTGAACAGTATCTCAGCAAATAAAGTTTCTAATTAGCAGGTGGATTGCATCCCTTTTTATGTTGTCTTTTCCTTAACAAAGGTTTAAATACTTAGAACCAAGCCTGCTCTGTTGCTGTGTATACTCAGGGATTAAAGAAGAGGTTTTAGCATTTGATAATAGGTTTTCCAGTAACGTGAAGGGTAGTTTTTAGCATTTCTCTTCCAGATGAAATATTTCCTTAGTCTGTCCAAGCCTTCTGCAGTTAAAGAAAAGGCTTTTGACACTTAATAGACAATACTGCTTTCCCCTTTTTACTTGAGACAAATATATAGGCACTTTAAAAGCCACATTGTACTGCTGTAATTGAGATACTGTTCAGCTCTGACAGTCACAGGAGGCCAGGTGTAATTTTGTAAATATATATATATATATTTATTACAAATTACATTTTCCTTCTTTTTAGAGGCTTAAAGCTGTATGTTTTATTTTATGGTATTTATTCGCGAAGGAGAGTTTCCTTGCCACATACACTTTTTCTCTCCCTGTTTCTCACACACATGCCCAACACAGTCATTTTATTAAACAATTAACAGTGCATGATAATGCTAAGCAGAAACCCAAGTGGATAGCGCTAATTGGAAGCGGTCAAATTCCGCAGACCATTGAAGTCAATCAGAGTAAGTAAGAAGGGCAGGATTTTAACCCAGGAGTTAAATTGTAATAATGAAGATATAATGTACATCAAATTAGGAAAAACAAATTACGTATTTTAATCCACAAAGTGGAGTAAAAAAAAATATCACAGAGCTCAATGGCAAGTGCCTCTGTTTTTACTGTCGGTCTGCTCTCTGCTTCCTTGTGCTAGCTGTCTTGCTTATGATTATTTATTACTAATTATACCAGTGACTCCAGCCGTCGCTCTATATGATCCACAGATTCTTTAACCAGCATCTTACTTCGTAATGGGATTTTCCCCAGGCCAATGCTAGCAGCACTGCAATAGCGTTCCCACAACTAGTGCTGGTGAATTTACACTGGCTTTTGGGAGCCAGGGGAGATGAAGGGCATTAGGGAAGCTCGGTAGGACCTGGCAGAAACTGTGTCTGAAAACACATGAGTAATCTTTACCAATAGAGGTGGGATAGTAGTGCCACATTCACAGCAATCACGGAGGCTCTTAGATGAGGAATTACCCGTTTCTAGAGGGCTTACATAAATTTAAAAAATATCCACCGAATGATCAAAACTCATTGTTTTGTATAAGTTGGAAGCATACACTCATATTTGAAGAAGTTATATTTCTAGAGGCAGTTGCCAGAGCATGGAGAAAAAATAGTCATGCTTCTCTTTTTCTACTTTTCAAGCCAAAACGGGGTTGCATTTTGATCATCCCTACCTGTCTTAACTCCAGCTCTGAGCTCAAAATCCTACAACAGGAAGGGACGGGGGGTTTCTTTGTGGAGGAATAGCCAGAAAAGGCGCACAGAGGACAAATGTTTTGCTGTCTTTAAGGTCCCCTGATCTGGACAGAGCGGTTCCCCCAACACAGCCGGGGACCCGGACTGAACCGCTCCGGGAGCCAGGCAGAGTTTTCCTCCCGTTGGTTCAAAGCTTTGGCTGAGCCCCTCGTGCCGGGGCCGCCCAGGGAGCTCTGGGTAGCGTTCAGAGGAAGGAGCCTACAGCGGTTCGTATAGTTCAGATCCCTCCTCACCAGAAGCAAAAGCCACACACGCTTGAGAGTGAATAAATGTTCACGTTTACCCTTCTGCCTGTATGAGATGTGAACCTGCATTTCAGTGCAGATTTGGACCCATCCCCAGAACTGTGGACCCCACCGGTCTCGTCGTTGTGTCTCTTGACGTGACTCACTGAGGCACAGGGGCATCTTCAACCCACTTGAACTTAGTACCCGACACCTGGCAGTAGCCTCAGTGCAACAGCGCATCTGTCGATGCCGTAAGAGTACTTTGCAGGGTTGGAAAATGTCCCAAATGCACAAGTCTTTCTGAGCATGGATGTCCAACCTAGCATGTAGCCGTCTTATAACAGGAGGGTATTTTGAGGAGTGTGAGGAGCACACAGATATGTGGCAAGATGGTACCCAGGATAATCTCTGGATAAGTAAAATATTTAAGTGTGTCCTTAAGTCCTTTGCCCTCCCCACTCACAGTTGCATTAATGCTTTAAGGCACTCTCAGCGTACCTCTGTCTGAAGCTCCAAACACTCCAGTCTGGCCTTAAACATTATTTCACCATGCAAACCTTTTGACCTTTTTTCCCTACTTCCTATCTGGTCACTTTTTATCAACTTGATTTCTTAATGAGTGCATAAAACTTATGCAGAGCAATGCATAAAAGTTAGCAATGCATAAAATGTTATGGCAGAGTCCTTAGGATAATTTATTGCTTTTATAAAATTGAAGATTCAGGTTTCTCGTGCTGGCCAGGCAAGCCTCATGCCCATGGGGAGAAGGTGGCCGAGTCTCCCTGGGTGCTTTGGCTGACTTTGCCTGTTGCTCCACGCAGCAGCAAGCGTCTCCGTGCATCGTGGAAACTGTGCTCAGCCCTTACGCCACCATCTAGTGCAATTGCCACATAGCCTGCTGCACAGCGGATGCCGTGCAAAATTAACAAGGTGCTGGAGTCTTCCCAAAAGGGATGTGGGGGTCAGGCTGCAGAGGGGACCTGGGTGTGAATAGGGACCTTTACAGAGCACTGACTGGCGGCTGGTGCCTGGCTGCCCACGGTGCGTTTTAGTCCCTTTCCTGGTCCCCGCACATGCAAAGTGTGTTGGGTGTGATAGAGCAGGGGACTTTTGAGGGTCTCTGGTTTTTGGCACATGCAGCATTGGAACCCTTCATTTTTGCAGGCATTACAATGAATCAATGTCCATTTTTTGGGGTAATTGCATCTCCCTGCTTGATTTGCAAGGCATAAAATGCCATAATGTGATGACCTTTGGGATGGGCAGCTGGAAGTTGATCTTCAGCTCAACCCACAGCTGCAGCCAGGCCAGCTTGTCGGGGACCCCGTGAAACTCAGCAGCCCTGGGGGATGAACCACGTTCCCCACTGGTGGGCTGCAGGGATTTGAGTTTGGGCTGCGATGGGCAAAGAGGCTTCATCCCCAGCGTGCCTGCCTGGCTCCCCTGGGACTGCACGGAGGCAGCCGTACGGTGCCGTTAGCCTGGTGGGTACGAGGAGTCAGAAAGCAGGTAGGGCGGGATCACCGCAGGTTTTGGGTGTACCCCATCACAGGGGAAGGAGAGGCAGAGCTGGCAGGAGAAGGAGCGCCCCAGCATCACCTGAAGGCGTCCCAATTAAGCAGCATTACTATCCCCATTAAGCAGCAGTCGTTGCTGGTAAGTATCTTTGGACTTAAATCTAATTCCTTGGGAGATGTCCCAATTAAGTGGATCTCTTGATTAAACACTTCCTGATTAAGTGGAGTGTACTTAACTCATTCAAATTAATAACTCATCTGAAAGAAATCAAGTTACACACACAGATGGAATCTTTTTTTGCTCTCATTTGGGGATTGAGCGCACGTAACAATTCCAGTTAAGTATCTGGTAAGTGATATTTTTCCTAATGTGTCTCTCGAAGTGGAAATGTTTTAGGCAATTGTTTTTTTTTTTTTTTTCCTAATGTCTCAAATTGTCCTGTGTATCAATAATGAAATATTGATGCTCACGTCTAACGTTAAGGAACCAGCAGTTTGATATTACATTGACATGCAACAGAAAGTACTGATAGGCTCAGCACTGCATACGAGATGAGGTAGGGAATTAATGCATTGGCAGTTGTCTTTGCTGGAACTGGTTAGAAGCCAACTAAAATCTGCCTAAAAGGGTTCGACAACATTAAATTGCCCAACTTGGCACCAAAGCTTTCCCAGAAGATGTGTAGTATCAATGACATGCCTAATATTTATAGTGCCATCAGTATGTGTGTTTGCAACTTTTAAGTTTTGCGCTATATTTTTTTCTCATTTCTATAACAAAAATTTGTAATGAAGTTTTGTTACACATCTAAATTTTTGCTCCTTGAAGTGAACCTAAAGAAAGGTCCAGCGAGAGGCACAGCGCTGTGATCACAGGTTGCAGTGATCAGACCAAAGATCGTTTTTCCGAACAGATTGAAAAATGTCCTCTTTTTAGCAAAATCTGTTGTGCTGGAGGACTATGTGTCGTATTCCCTAATCTGCATTCCCTTGGGGTTAAAACATATATGTAAATTAAAAAAAAATTCAAAATCATATGGATCTTATTCTGGTCTCTGATAGTGTAAAGCCAGAATGATTATGTTGATGGTTTTGTAAGCACGGTGAGAGGCACGTAAGGGAAAGGAGTCCAACATATTTCACATCTGCTGCTCAAAGCACGTTTCTCTCTGAAGAAAACCAGTTCCCGAGGAGTTTGGGAGAGCGAGGGGGGAGAGCAGGGGGCTGTGCTTGGGGGAAATAAGTAAACCGTCTGCAGTCCTGTACTGGAATGTGTTTGATTTTATTACGTTGCCAGAGCTTAAGTGAGCTGCATCGCTCAGTGTTTCTGAACTGCTCTGGTGTTTATTGACAATTACAATAAAAAATAAAGCCGATATTTAAATCCTGCCCGATTAGTGAAAACAGAAATGTTTGGGGGAAAGTCTGAATTAGTTCCACTTCGTAACAGACTAAATAGCAGATTTCAGCCTTCATTTAAAACAAAAGGTAAATCTCGTACCCAGAATCCAGTGTGTCTCAAAAAATTATTTCCTTGGAAGTATAAATTGGGATGCCGATGAAGTTTCAGAACAAAACGGGTATTTTTATACTTTGTTCATTTCATATTTATCACTAGCTTGTTTGCTAATTTTCATTTGCAAGAGGCAATTCTTCCAGCTAACTGGCTGCCTCAATGGGCCACTGATTTCTTTGAAGTGACAGTCTGTAAATATGCATAAAAAAGAGATGCAATTAGCGTGTGTGTGGTTCAGTGCAGCCTGATTTCATTGGCAAGTTTACCCACAGTGTTGATAAGCTACATTATCTAGAAAATTGGCCGCTGAAAAACAGCACCTCTGATTGCCAGCAAAGGTTCCAGATAACAGGGTGCTGAAGAGAAATATAATTGAGGTTGAATATGTTAACCAAGGTGTCACATGCTCCTTAGAAGCGCTAATTTATCAGCATGTTGGAATTTTTATTAACATTTGGAATGCATTTCCACCACACTAATGAAGTGGAATTGGCAGTTCAGGTTTTAGTTATTGTAATTTCTGAGAAGTTAAATGTAATTTCTCGTTAGACACAGTTATGTAAATATATTTGTTCAGGGGCTGAAAAAATTATACATTTTGCAAAATACAAATATGTTGTTAAGGAGGAGTATGACAAATCAGTCGCAGTTAAAGTCATAAATGCCAGCCAGATGTTCGCCCTGCATTGTGCTTTCTGGAGCATCACTCATTTTTAGGGCACCTGAAGAAAATGAACTTAGCAGAGTTTTAATAAATGGTGTAGTCACTCATTAATGTAAAAGAGGCAAGACAGGTGAACGCGGTGTGATTTGTCGGGGTATTGGTTTAAGGGGAATCGCACTGGGCGTGCTGTGCTTATCTTTGCCTCTCCTTTTTTGTGTGGAAAGGGTCTGGTGCTGGGAAGGGTGCTGGCTTTTGTTTCCCCCCTTTTTTGACATACGGGGAGTCGGGCTGTTTTCAGTTTCTGGGCCGTACACAAACGCGCTGTGTGACATTATGCTGCGAAGCGATGAGAAGAGAAATCGGTAGAAGGATGACAGTTCCCAAGAGCCGCTACAGACCCGGTTCAAGGCGCTGTCAGTTCCAATGCCATGCTTGTTTTCTATAAAAAAAATTAAACTGGTGATTACAACTAGTAACCTAAAAGTAAGGGGGTACTGCTATTAGCTAAGATAGTATGTGTGTACTCGCTTTGAAGAAAGCCTCTCAGCCTGCCCATCGGCAGCGAAAGGCAATAGGAAAGAAGCGTTACCAAAGTTTGCATCACGACTTTCAGCAGAGGCAGAGCAGGTCTGACTTGCGCATCTCCTTTGTGCTATTCCATGGTTTTCCTTCCGAATTAACATCTCGAAAACCTGTAAGTCCTGCCTTTCCTTCTGGGGAAAACCCAGTCCTAAACTCTTGGTGCGTGTGCTCGTTGCAGGGGCATCGTCGACACGCCGCTCATCCGCTCCAAGGACCTGCAGCCGCTGGTGCGGCGCTGGCTGGCGGACATCCCCGCCGGGAGGCTGGCTCAGGCGACCGACCTGCAGGCTGCCGTCGTCTATTTGGCCTCCGAAGCCTCAGACTACATGACGGGCCATAACCTGGTCATTGAGGGTGGCCAGAGCCTGTGGTGAGGGGCGTCCTCCAGCCTCCCCTCTCAGGGGCATGGTTCACTTTGGAAAGCGCGTATTAGAGTTTAGCTTAGTCTAGTCCCAGTTTTGGCCTGTGCGGCTAAGTGGCCAGCTGATCTGAAATGATTGTTTCCTTCTTTCGAGTGTTGCTTTGGAGACTCGGGGGGGGGGGGGGGGGGGGGAGACAAAAGTAATCCTTCATTTTCAACATTTTCATGTTTTTCACTATGCATTCAGATTTCTGTTAAAAGTATTTAATGATATAAAGGCACATTTACTGCAGTGAGATTTGGCTATTATTTAGTTTAACAGGGGGCATTTTTAAAGCAATCAATATTAGCTGGTCTGTGTAGTATATTGTTCTTAGGCGATTTTTTGTATTCAAGTTGTTCCAGTGACATCTGTGAGTGGTAAAAAACAGTTGGATGTAGTGTTAAAAAAAATAAATTAGTTCATTGCATTTGAACCTGAATGTTGCCATTTTATATTTACTGGTGTTCTTAGTTTTTGACAGTGTTTTTATACAAACACCCACATAAATGCCCCTGAAAGAAAAGTACTGCACTTAATAGAGAATCATGGCTGGTAATCATAATGGCTCTAATCCAAAGCCCATTGAGGTAAGTGGGAACTGCTCATACACTTTAAGTTAAATGCATGTATAAGTGTTGATACAACTGGTTCTTTGGTTTCCTTGATATGCAGATGTAAGCAAAGGTCGTCTTCCAAAATTTCCCTCCCCCCCCCCTTAAAATTCTGAAGACAAGAGTTTAAATCAGGGCCAGCTCAAATGATATCAATACAGTTCTCTTGGCTGAAGAGCTCATTTCGGCAATAGCGCTGGGTTCATCGCTTATAGGCAGTAAAACGTGGCACAGTAACACCACCGTTTTGGTAACGCTCTGAATTTATATAGACTTCCATCCTGAGGGCCTTTAAGCATAACCTAAGGAGAATTTACGGGAAGGAATTCACTTGCAAATCCTCATGTCATTTGTTTTGCATTTGGCAGCTCTTTGTTACCATAACATAAATAATTGTGGATGAATGTCATTACTTTGATTAAGTGCTACAAGTCCATACATTGGCTAGCCATTATTGTGGTGAATTGCTATAATGGCTTCAGACTTGACATTCACCGCCGCATTGTAAGGTATGCATCTCGCTGACGTACTATCATCGTTATCGTGGATAAAGTGCAAGAAGATACTTGTCTTCATTAAATTTTCTATTAGACCATTGATAATTAATACATATCTCATGTTTCATCTCGAGTCGTTTTTCTGGGGAGTGTTGCTGTTAAGCGACTCAGGGCTGGAGCTTTTTGGCTTGAAATCCCTGCCTTGTGTGCATGATCTAATTTATTGACAATGCTCTGCAAACTCACAGGCTTAAGGAGAGCTCAATTTTGGATAAATCTTCAAGAAAAACAATTAAGGATTTAAACATTTTATTATTTTTCTAGGCTCACAAAACCTTTTCTCTTTTAGCTCCCACACTTGCATCATTTTGTGTCATGCTCTGGAGGGCTCGGTGGAGTTCTCACATCCCTCTGGCTGGCTTTTCACCCAGAGGTTAATGTGCAAACATTGGTGAACTCATCAGGAGCTCTTCCAAGGGATCCTAGAGGGGCTTGTATACTATTGCTTGGACTGCTGGTTGTTGCAGCTCCTACCTAAAGTGTAAAATAACAAACTTTAGCTAATTTGAAACATGAACTGCAGTTGGCACTGGAACTGTAACCAAAGTTCTCACTTTCTCAGCAGAAAGGCAAAGGGCTGAACCGGCTGCTGAGGCTGAACTCCCTTTCCCTGCCTGGAGACAGTGGCAGGTTAGCACCAAAAGGCGCTGGCAGGGCATTGCAGGAAGCTGAAGTCCATTGCCCTGGTGCTGGGTGTTTTGGGGAAGATTTTCAGCCAGCAAGGGTTGTGCTGTGACTTTTGCAAGCTTCAAATTAACTTTAAAACCAAAACCCAGACAGAAAAAAAAACCCCAGACTTTAAAAAAAAAAAAAAAATGAAAATCATCTCTTAACTAGGCAGCCTTCAGTGTTTGGACTAGAGCTTGTCTCGCTCCGATCTGTTTGCCCCCGGGCTCTGCCTTTGAAGGGCTGAGCGGGCAGAGCAGAGAGGAGTGAGTTTACCTGCACACAGGCTGATGTGGGGCTTGGACGCTGTTTGGAGACACTGCCGTGTGCCTGCGCGGACCCTGGCTCTGCCCTTTTTTGGCCCAGAGAGGCTGGTGGAAGAGGCTGTTCTCATCGGTGCTCACTCTGTGATACAGGAGGGGCTCAAGACTAAGCAGCCCAATGGAGTACGGCACTCGGTGCCAAGTCCCCGGGGTGATGGGCAAACACCCTTGTGGCACTTTCGGTTTGCGTGGCATCCTCGCTTCGGCCAAAGAAACAAATCCTGGAGGAGAGCAGGTGTCAGGAGGGAAATGCCTCTCCCCACACATGTGTGAGCTGGCCTGTGTCCTCCTAAGGACAGGCTTTCACCTCTCTCCTCCACACGCCTGCACCCAGGGCTTCAGCCGTTCAGGGGCTCCAGCACCAGCATTGCTGCTCTTCATGGTCTCACCTGTAATTTCGTGGGGGAAAAGGCTGATTTCCATTCAAAGGCAGGGCTGACCACGCAGTGGTGCTTCTGTCTGATAGGACCAGACTTGGCATTTGGGTTGAGATCTGTGCCTTGCTGCGTGGCAGCTGCTCCCCGGGCATGGGGCTCCCTGCCGGGTGCAGGATCGCACCCTGCCTTGTGCAGAGGGGGAGGTTCGTTGCTACAGTCGTGGGGTCTCTTCTGGCAACACAGCCCTGAAGCAAGTGGAAGGGGTGATTTCCCCTTACAAGGGAAAAGCAAAGCTCAAGAGGGATGGAAGAAAAGCCTTTTTCCCCTCTTAGCACAGAAGACCTGGGGGAAAAAAAAATAAAAAGGGAACATTTAAAAAAAAAAAGCGCCTTCCTGGGGGATGCGGGCGAAGCCGCCTAAATGGCAGCATCAGTACGTGGTGCGGTTGTTCAGGGCAGCTCAGCCCCGGCGCTGGCGGTGGGGTGCGGAGCGGTGGGGTGCGGTGCGGTGCGGAGCGGAGCGGTGCGGCGGGCAGGGGCGGGGGGGCGCGGGCGGGGGCG
>NW_008795909.1:3315706-3329821 GCF_000699145.1 Aptenodytes forsteri | reverse complement strand
CAACTTTCATATCGTAGCTAAGTAAGTACATTTGATATTTCTAAGTTTTTTTTTTTTTTTTTAAACATTTATGTAGAACACCACATAATTGCGGAAAAGATAATAGTCACATACCCTAGGGCTTGGTGTACACTTATGTTAAAAGTACAGCTTTTATTGGCAACTAAAGTAATAACCTTTCCATGTCAAATTGCTTTAAATTAAACTTAAAAAAAAAATGCTGGCTGATACCCACACTTAGTAATCGTCAAACATTAGCATAATGTGGAATACTCAAGCTGCCTAAATCTTGGGTTTAAAAATAATTATTTACTTAGGTAAATTCTCTATTCAAAAGCATAATATTAGATTTTTTTTTTAACACAGTCTCCTCGATCTATATATTAAAATGCAGACTTAAGCTTGACTTGGAAGTGGGACTGAATGTTATTGCGGCCTCTGAGAGGAAAAAAGGGGATTTTATACCTTTAGCTCATCCATCCATCATTGGTCGCCCTGAAAGAAATGTGTTAAGGTGACGCCTCCGAAGGCATAGGTGCTGCGGGTGACATCTAGTGACCCAAGACCAGTGACCTGGAATACCTGCTGATTGCACCCGACGCTGCAGCCCTGAAGCACACACATAACATTTCTTATGCTGGAGGACATCTGGGAGACGGGTGTCTCAAGTATGTGGGTATGCAAAGCCGAGGGCACCGGGTCAGTAAAGTGTTTCATACAGGTGCATTTTATTTATCTGTTTCTGCACGTAACTGGAGGAAATGTGGTATGGGCCATTCAAATTTCTGGTGCAGAGCAGGAGAGGAAACTGTACGCCATGAGATGTGGCTCTCGGGGCTCTCTGCTGCACGTGGAGGAAACTGGACCTACCAGGTGCCGCGAGGACACGAGTCCTTGTGGTTTTCTGCTTTTTGGGAGGCCCAGGCTCTGACGTGCCCTGCTGAGGACTTCCATCCCTCTGCTAGGGCTTCCCTGTGGAGTCCACCACAGCACTGTGAGTCCGCCAGTTCTCCCTCAGAAACACGCCACTGTTTTGCTGGAAGTTCAGCAAAACCGATTTTGGAACATTTTCTTAAAGAAATCAGCAGTTCCCTTAGGGCAAAAGGTTTTGTGGCAAATTCCTGCACCTTTGGGTAGCAAGGTAGAAAGGGATTGCCTTTCCCACTCCTTTAGGGAGCAAGAAGCTCTGGGAGGCTCTTGTTGCCTTTCTGGCCAGCCGACAGAGGAACAGAAGGGAGTGGTAGCACCTGGGAACAAGAGGTTTATGATCTTCAAAAGAGAGAGTTGAACAGTTGTTGGGAGGGAAAACGCGAGGAGCTGAGGATTGAAAACTGGATACCTTTCCCAGCCTTGCCTAATACCATATGTATTTTACACTGTGATTATAAATCTGATTACATATTAATTTCCACACTGTTTTAATTCTTTAAAGCAGGGAAGGAAAACACACACTCTTCCTTGGAGAACCCCAATGCAGTCTTACAGCATATGCCTTCTCACCAGAACAGGTTAAAATTCTTCAAAACTCTCAAATCACAGTGAGTGTTTGCTGATAGATTTTCACCTACCCGGTGTCTTTTCTCCATTCGGTACCTCTTTCTCCAGAACTGTCCCTTCCCCCCCATCCTATCTAACCGCTTTCCCTTGCTCTGCTGCCAGTGCAGCTGCTGCCACCCCGTCGCACCAAGGCAAATGGAGGAGAGTGGAGAGGGGCCAAGCAAAGTACGTTGACAGTACACACGGGTTACCCAGAAATACCTCTCGATACCAAGGCCTGGATTTAGCCGTTATTTACTTGCACCCCAAATGACTCCATTGCAATCCATGAAGCTTCTGGTACCAGGACTTCATCGTCGGTAGCAAACGCAGGAAGACTCTTGTTCATGGTTGAGTACAAGTAACTTCCACCTCAATCCCTTCCCATCTGAATACGTGAATATGTTCTTGAATCCAGGGGGGGCCTGAAAATGTTTCCAGGCATAAGGGAAGACTGTAGATCCCATTCCCACTTTTGTTAAAGTCCTTTCCCAAACTGGGGCTCGATGAGGACTAATTCAGCCCTTGCTGGCTTGGGCCTGGGGACAATACGCCCTCCCCTGGAAGATGTCCTTCGGGACACAACCCCACACTGCAGCTGCAAGCGCTTTCTGCCATGCTCTATCTGCTCCCATTTCACCAGCGTAGCATGCTGTGTACAGACACAGTTTGTGTCTTTAGGAAGCCTCATTAATTCACAAGATACATATTTTTTTGCTTGGCAGTTTGTAACAGCTTCTTAAATGTGTAAACTAGCATTTTCAGATTTGTATTAAAATACTGACAAATAGATTTGTGTTTCCATAGGCTACTTCCTATGTCTGGTCAGACTACTGACACTACCTTACATGTACAGTTGTTGCATAAATGATATGTTAACGCATGAGAGAAGCCGTTCATTTGAAACTGTTCAGAATGATTAAGGGCTTTAATTACAGCCCTGATTAAAACAAGGCTTTTGGTAAATAGCAAAATGGCAAATACTATGCTATTCCATTACAAACCTCTCTTGATGACAGTGAGGTTTGTCCCTGTTGCTTCTCTTATTGTTGTATCACTCATCCAATTCTGACGTTCAAATCCCACCTCAGAAATGGTAACAGGCTTTACTTCAATGCTTACCTGTGAATAAGGTGTTGGAAGTGTTGATTTACTTTTGATATGCTGCACAGTGCCTATGCTGTAACAGATGAGTTAGTTGTGGGACTAGGTTCACTACCATGTATTACTTTTTCCAGATCTCAGGTAGATGTACTCACCATCTTGCATGAAACCATGTTAATGCTCTTCAGCAGGATTTCTCAGGCAGTGCGATCGTCTGGGAGATCAGTTTTCTCCCCTTTTGCAGGGGACTGTTGCCTCTGGTGGCAGAAATGGTGGTTGTATTTAGAGCCTCCAAGCAGCACCATGCAGAACACAAGCTTCAATGAACTTCAGCATCTTTCTGGCCAAGCATTTCACATGCTCCTTAATCTTCTGCATATTTTTTTTCTTTATTTCTAATTTTAAACAGATCTTTCACTGCAGAAATGTTGGGAAGTCTCTTCTGAGTGATAGAAATGGCTTGAGTGGGTCGCAAATGCTAGGAAGCCATCCTCCCTCCTTCTCTCCTCTGGTACTTTCTGGAGTTAGTCTAGTGGTCCTGAATGAAGCAGCAAATCTTCTCTCTTCTGAAGCTCCTCATAAATGTGCTTGCAGTTAATATGAGTCCTTTTATATTCTCTCCCTTCAAATTCTTTGGATTAAAACAAATACCGTCTGGTTCTTTTAGCTCTTTTGATTATATATTCAGAACTATTGTGTATCCTGGAAAATGAGTTCTTTTCAGTTTTCACTTTTCTTGACAACAAGCTGAAAAATTTCCCCAAATGAAAATTTTCTGCAAAAGTCTTGGTTTGTTCCAAGACCCATTTTTCAAATAAGTAACGTTTTGATGAAAAAATGCCAACCTGTTCTACTTAACAACTGTTCGTAGAACTGACGAGAGAAAAACAAGGAATCAGAGAAAAAAATTACCGAGTCTTTTATGTAGAGTTAATCTTTGAATATTCCTGTTGTTTCAGTAACAGGCAAGATGTTGGTACAAGTAGATGAATATTTAAACATTAGCGTTGACACTGACTTATCTTCTCGATAACATATTGATCGCATTCTTTCTATAGAGATTATTATGGACTTCCCATAGAGTCAGTGAGCATCTCAATGAAGTCAGAGGCTGGATGTTTCTGTAGGTATTTCCTTAGAGGTTGGTTATACAGACAATCTATGCACTGAATAAGCCCCCCCAAACACACCTCAAGTATAAAACCGATCCATGTTTCTGCCTTTTTATCCCCGCTAGCATGTGTGATTAGGTAGAAAGGTTGGCGTTGTGATGCAGTCTTAGCTTAATATCTGTTATTCATTGCATTTAAAATGACCAATAGCTTTTCTCTTTACCAAAGCATCTGGAAGCTGATTTAGGCTGTCCTTCCTACGGAAATGGATGTTTTTCAGGCATTAAAATTATGCCTGAGAAGTGAGAAACTCCACAGCCCTTCCCATGGACACCTGTAAATCTGTATCCATGCTTTCGGGAAGTCTCTGAAGGGTGCTGTGCTCGCAAGGGTGTCCCAGCGCACCCAAGGGACCGCAGCCGGGGAGCTGGCTGCTGCCCCCAACACCAGGTGAGAGGATGACGGCCAGGCGGCTGTCACTGCTATGAAATTCAACGGCGATGGAAGTATGCCGCTTGGATTAATACAGGATCTGTGTTATGTTAGTGGCACCAAATGAATTTTGCAGTGGATGGAGATATATGGAAAGAGAGGTTTTAAAATGAAAAACATATTTAGTGCAGTAGAATATATGCTAGTGTCTTTCAAGAGAACTTTTTTTTAAAAAAATAAACAGTACTAGGAAGGAAAAACATAAGTACATAATAAATTATGACTCAGAGGAAAACTCATTGACTTTTAGAGGAAGGCAGGATTTAATTTTCACTGTAGTTATTAAGAAATGCCTCTCCGACATGAAGATGAGAGGCGGAGAACACTGATCTGTGGGACAGTGAACAGTTGTTAATTCCGTTAATATTTAAACTGGACAGTAGGTTTGGAGTTATTCTTATAAATAGCTGCTTTTTGCAAGTCTTGCAAAGTCATACAAGTGCCCCAAGATCCTAAAAATCGTCAAAGAATAATTTGTCAGCCTCGCAGTTCTCAGCCTATGACTTTCTCTGCACACCTGGATGAAGAAGAGTGTCATACACGCAAGAGGACTTCTTCCAAAAGGTGTTCAGGACAGTAGCAGTTTTGGGTTGTTGAAACTATTTTTGCGTGGAAGGTCCCCCCCTCTAGGTTGGAGGTGTCAGTTCTTGGTGGGGTGGGCATCTCTTCTCCCCTTCAGTGCTCTGGGGAACAAGCGGGTGGGTTTTCTGAAGCTAGGTTGCATAGACTTCCCTGGCATGCAGAAATGTCTCCTTGCTGATATCCCACGCTGAACACCATCACGAAGTGATATTGGCAAACGCCTATTCCCCAGCGCATTTGTGTGCTTCTCTGAGCGTCAGCTTCGGGCAATAGGAGAGACTTTATGTCACGGGATTGCTCTGAATATAGTTAGCCAAATTGTCTTGCTTGGCTCGGTTCCACACAGAGGTTTTTAGGTTTCAATCCATGTAGGTTTACCCCCAATTTGAGCTCCAGCCTTGAATGAACCCTAGATTTGGAGTCAAACCGGAGATGTATGATACAATTTTTGATAATACAAGGACCTGAAATTTGGACAGTGCCAGAATAAATGCATGTATTGATCCAGGGTTGTTTTAAATTAAACTGGGTTTGCTTAAAATATTCATGAACTGGAAAGGGTCAGTTAAAAGCTTCAAGCTGTGAGATTTATAACAGGCTTATCAAAGCAGATGCGTTTTGCATCATTTCTAACTTTTGACTGGTGAGAAGTTTAGATTTTTTTTATAAATACATATACATTTTCTCTAGCAAATGTGTGTGTATATTTATATATATGTAATTTTTTTTCAAATACATCCCCATATGCACCCTCACTCACAGAACATTTTGCTTTTACTCTCCCTGCGTTTCAGTAACTTGCCTCAGCTGTGCACCGTGTTGCCTTCCAAATGCAATGCATCATAAATTCATGATGGTTTGCCAAGCAAAAGAGGGCATTGAGCTTCTTTATGAAGGGGATATTTTTGCAAACTGGACCTCATCTATATCCCAGTAGAATTTTCTGATGCTTCCATATTACTCCCGTATAAAACTTTTAGGGAGTTATAGATCAGACATCAAAACCAGTAATTAAAGTCCAACTTACTCTTCTTCAATATCTGTCTATCCTTTTCATTAGGGAGCAGAGACATACCTTTCCTCTCCTATAACAGCCAGATCCAAACAGTCAGTTTAATGACCAGCCATCAGTGCTTCTGCTTCTCAGATTTCCAAACCTTCTTGGTTGGAGGATATTGCTTATACTGTTGTGTGCCATTAGGTGTACGTCATGTAAGTCCCAATTACATAGCCGGGTATTCAAAAATATTTGCACATATACAACGAAGTGCAAAAAGCAGTTACCAGGTGAACAGTTTGGTTTTGTGCTTGGAGCCTGGATGCCAGCAGTGGATGTGGGCGTTGAAACCGCGCTGGTACCCGTTTACTGAGAGTAGTCACAAGGGACTGGGAAATTCTGAAATGTCTACAGTAAGCCTGGTCTCTTTTAGGATGTAATTTTTTATTCAGGCATATTTTGAAAGCTCACGGAGTGAAATAAACCTAAAGAGGCCTGTACCTAGTACTGAGAATCAAGCGCAGTTTGATACTGGAGGTCATGGCATTGTTGCAATTTGCATAACTATTTGTACCACTTTTGCTGTACCACTGTACACACTCCACACAAATGTCCTGCCCCGATGCAGTCTGCTCTCCTCTGCTCATACCACCCCAGGTCCCACCTGAAAACCTAATGAAAACAATAAGCATGAGAAAGCAGCACAATTCTCCTGGCAAACATGTCCTTGGTTTTTTGGTTGGGTTGTTTGGTTTTTTTTTTCCCCGAGTGTTGGCAGAACCTCACTTCAATGACTGTAACCAGGCACCCAGATGCTTCATCTGGTTTTGAGTCTGAAGAAGATTCTGAGATGCCTGGAGAGAGAAGAAACCTGCCCATAGCCAAGTGGTGGACCTTGTTCCTAGTACTGCTTCCGCGCCTTGTGGAAGAAAAGCCACTCTGGGAAAGCAATGCAGGTTTGGTAGACCTGACCTCACATATAGGAAGGGTTTGGCTGTGTAAAGATCTCACAGACCTCTAAAAACCACTTTTAACTTTGGGAATGGGGCTGGGAAAACCCTGTGCAATGCATCACTACAGTGTTATCTGCACTGGTCTCAGAAGGAGGCACATGATGCTCTGTAGAGACCCTGGGTCTCCCTGCTTCAGGAGCCAAGTGAGCCTTTATCACTGGCAGATGAGAGCTCATGAAGAGTACAGCCGAGGAGTTGTCATTAGTCTGTGGCCTCTGCTTTAATCACCTCTGATTTAATGTCCTCAGGAGCACAGAAACTCCTGGAGCTCTTGCTGGGATGATGGGCCTTTGCAAAGATCTGGCTCTTCGCTGCTGTTCAAGCCTTAGAGAGGTAATTATGCTACAACTGACTCACCAGCAAGAGAAAGCTTGTAGACTTTCAGCTGTCTTTAATTTTACATTAGACAAAAAGCGATAAAGAACTTGTTTTCTGTAATCTATGGATTTAACTTTGAATAGCAGGTGGTAAATGTTCCAACAAATATGTATATATATATCAAATCTGTGAGTGCCCAAATATTTACATCTTCAGCCAAACAAAGGCTGGAGACTCACGTTGCCTGAGGGGAAGATTGTTTTAGAGAAACAGGTTGAAAGGAAATCAAGAACGGGAATTACAAATTTTCTTTCAGAGATGAGTGGTTGTGGTAGGGAGGAATTGCGTGCCTGATAGATCGCTGGCTTAGAGAGATAAGCCGGCTTGCAAAAAGGGGTGTCCTGTTGTCTTTTGAGCCATGGTCTTGTTTCTTTGAGTACTGTGCACATTTGAATCGAAGTCTGTACAAGGAGCACGCCAACAGTAGTCAAAGTTTGTACCAGCTTTCCCAGCATGGGCTGTCAATCTGGATATATGGCAACGGTATATGATCTGTAGCTGATGTATGGATCTGTGTTAGATGGCAACACTAGTAAGTCTATCAGTTCTCCATTGCTAGGGTGGGAATCAGTAGGAACATCAGTGGATTTATGGTGGTCCATGAGCCCCAAAAGTCTGGGAACACCAACATTTGTAATGTAAAATGCAACAATAGGGAGACATAAGCTTTTTGCTTTCCACAGTGCTCTGCCATTTCAAAATCTAAGCCTGGCTAACATCATGATGTGTTGTGTTTACCAGATGGCTGTTAAACAGAGCTAGAACTTCTCTGGATAGTGAAATTAGTACAAATGACTAGTCCCTTCTAGAATCTTGCAAGGTTGTAGGCTTCAAGGACTTTCGGTTACACTTAAGCAAATTGGGAAAATAAGAGTAACTATCAGTTTTTAATTTCCCATTTTGCAATGTTCCCCTTGTCTTTTGAGCAGGGAGACCAGAAGGTCCTAATCGATCTCTGTTACGCACTTCTCTTGTATGCTCTTCTCTTTAAGGTAAACAATCCCAGTTATTTCTAGCTCTTCACGTAAGGATTTTTCTACAGCTTTGATTAGTTTGTCACTCCCCTATGAACTTCTTCTGGGTAATACTGGTGTGCTAGCCTGTAACAGAGTGGTTCTGGTCCATACACTGGAACTATATTTCACCAAGTTTTGTGGTTTCTTCTCCCAAAGACTTTTGCAGAGGCAGAACTTCAGTTGGACTTATGGACTCCAGCGGTGTAATGCACCTGTGTATTTTCCCATTGGAAAACTCCCTGTTTTTTCAGATAGTGTCATATGTGTCTGTTGCTAGACTATTGCTAGCAGAGGACAAAAATTTGTGTGTGTCTGTGCACTAGTGGGAAGTCTTAATCTTCAGGAAGGTTTTCTAGAGTGTCAAGAAAAATACCGTTAATATGTAAGACACAAGGGATGAAGACTGCCTTTGACCTTTGCTTGTGGGCTATTTAGAACAAGCTGGAACCAGATGCGCACTGCACTGCCTAAGCAGTGCCAAAAACAAGGCAAGTGCAGGATAAATGCCAGGACAAACAGGTATACTTCGCTGTGCTTTTGATGTGTTCGGTGACAGATGCCGAAGCTTGGGGTTTTGTATGGGTATGTGTCACCTGTCAGGAGCTGCAGATAGATCCAGGCCTTTTTTAAAGAATTAGGGGAATGCAGGCAGGTGCAGTAGTCTAAGGCAGAAGGAGGAAAACAGTGAAGAATGTCATCTTTCCTCCCATCACGGCTGATGCAACCTTTCCTGTACATCAACACACGCTAAATCTCTCTCATCCAGACTTCCATCATCTTTTATCTCCTTTGCTGCTACATCTTTTAGTCTCAGACACAAGCTGCTGATTTTCCCATTCAAGGCTCTTGGTCTATCTTGATATATGTGTTCATCAGTGAAATTTCACCATCCTCTCCCCAGTAGATAGAGATGGGCCTTTTTTTGCTGACTTAGTATAATGGTATAGAGGCTTCCTTGTATGTTGGTCGAACACTCTGTAACAATGTGCAAGCCTCATTTTATTCCTTCAGATCCTTCCCCTGGTTCCATGCTTGCAAAAATAGTTATCGCTGGAGTTAGGTGTTACCCACCCATTTCCAAACAGGAATAACTGACACACCACTTACAGTGCTGATAGCTGGTGCTTCTTGACCAGTATGGCTGAGGTAATAAGGAATGCAGTAGTGATCCAGACATAAAAGTAGGAGTTGGCACCATATAAAAATAAACCTAGGACATTGTTAGTGGCCATGTCACATGGGCAGGACTCTGAATAGCTTGATAGAAGAGAAAGAGTAGGTGGCAAAATGAAATTATTAATTGTTGTACATATATAAAATACAGCAAGTAGAAAATAACTGTGAAGTTAAAGGGACATTTAATTTCTTTTGGAATTAGATTTCAATGTATCTGCAACTTCATGAAAAGAAAGATAAAAACATTCTGGAATTCAGCTTTTCAGTTTGCTATATTTTACCATATGATTGAGTTTAAATGTATTGGTGTATTGGATATGTTTTTCCATTTAAAAAGCTCTTGTAAATGAACTATTTATTTACATGAAAGAAAAGGATTCCCAGTGCAGCCCACGATACTTCTCCCTCCAAGCCTGCCTTGAAAGAAGGTTGCCGTTTCATATTTGGCTCTAGCTTTCAATGTTCTCAAAATTAAAAAAAAAAGTATTCTTAAAACTAAATAAAACATATATATCAGTATTTCTGGCTGAATGAATGAGCACTTCCCCTGAATAGACCTATCTGAATAGCTACTCAATATTTTGTTAGAAAAGTATATTAAAAAGTTGAAACAGCCTGCTGAATGAAGGTGAGGGACAGAAACAAAATATAAAATATGTCATGTGAAAAAAGAGCCCCTTATCCAGGAAGATCTTGGTAAAACTTTAAATGGAAAAGTGACACTCATCAAACGATTTCTATATCATCTGCACTGAATAATTTACTTTTGGGTGAGATTCACTAACATCATTGCAGAGGAAGTGTAATCGAAAATTATGAAAGCTATATCTTTATTGTGTATTACAGCACATGCCTTTGATATGGCGTTATGTCTGCCACAGCGGGAAGTGTTTTTCAGAAAAAGTAAAATCTCTGGGACAGATTCTCAGTGGTGTAAATCAGTGTTACTTCACTGAGAGCATCCTATGTGAGCAAGCTTCTGCCTGTACACCCAGAGTCCCATATCTCTGTAATCACCCGGGCAAATTACTGATTAATTTCAGGGAAAGTTGACATGGGTGGAGCTAAGGAAGAGCTCTGCTGTTTTGTTTATAATGGACAGCTCCAATGTGATTTTAAAATTTCAGGGTCTTCTGCTCAAAGTTTATATAAATATATATTTTCTCCAAGTGCAATTTAAGTAAGTCTTGTTAACGACCGCTATACAATGTCACAGGTCCCTGTGGCACTGCGTACACCCTCGATCTAAGCAGCCTGTTATTTGAGGTCTTGACCATGCACTGGCTTTGATACCACAGACCCTTCAGCTTCAAAAGGTGCTTCAGAAGTAGGAGTCTGAGCAGGAGCCGGCCTGAATACGGAACTGGTGTCTAAATCAATGAAGATATGCTGGCTAAGGACTTGCTAAATGCCTTTTACAGTGTACATGGCAAGTCCAATGTACTTCTTTAATTCCCCCAAGAGTATCTGAACGGCTAAGGCCCCATGCCCAGGTGATTTATAGAAATCCACCCTTTGCCAAGGCCTGGCAAAAAGGGGCAATGCTGGTTTAAGGCACTTAAATAAAGGGTTTTAGCCTGGCCATGTGCATCGGGGCGAGCTCCAGCTGGGCAGAGCTCCATTGCCCCAGGAGAACGGCCACCAGCTCCTCCAAGCTCAGCCGTTTCCCAGATGACTTGTGCTGGTGGAGAAAGTCTGCCCAAAGTAGAACACCATGAGTGACATTAGCATTCTGAGAGCATCTGTTCAGCCATCCCCAGCTAGCGTATGACTGTCAAACTGAGACACACGTCTATTCCCAATCCAACTCCTTAACCCCTGCTTTGCCTAACCCACTGCCACGTCTCCCAGGGCCATTTCTCATGGGAGAGGCAGGCCAGTGCCGTGCACTGTGTGGTAGGCGCGTGAATTAATTATGAAGGCCTGACTACCTTATTAGCAAGCATCTTGCTTGCCAGTGCAGAGAGAGTGTGCACGAGCCCCCTATGGACGGTTCTTTGATGTACCATATATATGCCTTTCTTGGCCATATGCCCTATCCTGTTCAGGGACGTGGTTTTACCCTACTGGAAGGAGAGGTGGAAATGTTGGCAGCCTCGGTAACTAGGAGGTGTTAACCATCATAAGTGAAAAATATGAGTGTGATGTAAGGAGCTGGACCCAATGTGGTGCCAATTTCTTCCTGGTTTCTTCAGGTGAGCCTTGGCTAAAGAAAGGCCAGCAACCACTTTTGTAGCCCATGAGCAGCAGTGCCTGAAATGGCCCAAGGTGCAGAATAGCACACCAGCATTTCCAGAGTTTACTGATACGTTTCCACAAAGGGAAACGCCACAAAGCATTTTTTTTCATGTGGGCTTCCACATCTCCTTAGTGCAACTTCCATTTCCATCGCTGACAGAAAGTCTAATCTGTCCTGCCCTCCCAAAGTAAGTGTGTGTGTGTAGATGAGTAGAATTTGAATGTTAATCAACACTTGCATAGTACTTCAGAGCGCTTTGCGCAGCAATTGCCTCTTTGGAAGAAAGAACAGTATTTTTGTTACTTTTAAAGAGAGGTTGACAGAGAGGAACTTGTCTCGTTAGCTCTGTGTTGGAGATATCTCCAGAGTCTTCATCATTAAACTGTCAGCATTTGCCAAGAGATACCACACAGTAACCACAGGTTTTGCTGTGCTACGCACCAGGGAGTGCTGGTTCCCCTGAGGAGCTCAATGCAGGATCAAGACCTGCGACATTAATCCAGAGAGGCTTTTGGCATTTAATATCTTTTCGATGACAGTCATTGCCAGTCCTGTGAGATAGGTATCACTCAAGTTCCCATCATCACATCCCGTGCTTCATCCCTAGGCCAGCAAGGATGTTCAATTAGCAGCTGGCCTTGCAGTAGAGTATTGGATTGAAACCCTCAGGGCTGCAGATTTGACTATCCAAAGGCCTCCTTGTGTGACCTTGGGCAAATGCCTTAATCCCTCTGCTCATGTGGCCACCTGCATCCCACCCAGATGTTTGGGGAGGTTCTGGCACACTTGTGCCCTGATCTTGTTTTGAGCTCTCGTGGTGCAACTGTAACATGAATGTCAGTACTTAACGAGGATGCATTGCATGCTTTGCTTCTCTTTGAAAGGCAAGAGATTTTGAACTTTCTATGCGTTCATTTATTTATTAGCACAGAATGGTTTTTAATCAAGTTTGCTACTTAAAACTTTGCAAGCAATTAAGTGGGTTTGCTCAACAATGACAAATTATTATTTTCCAAGACTAGTGAAAAATGCCAATGGGCTTATATTCCAGTCCCTGAACTGTTAAAAAACCCGTTCTTATAGGTGTTTTAAATGTAATGCATTTTCAGATACCATTTATAAATGTCCAGTGGATAGAATTTTATTATTTTTTTTTAATTTCCTTCATCTGATCTAGGTCTTTGATAAATACTACAGACAAACTGAGTGCTGTAGGATCAATCTTGACAGTTCTTCAATAAAAGGCTGTGTGGTTCTTCGTCAGTGTCTTCCTTTCAGTGACAGCTGCTTTGTTCTTTTTCAGTCAGATTTTCTAGTTAACACATCAAAAGTGTATCTGTGTACACGCAGTACTGAGAAAACAGTTCAAAGAGGCAGGAGATTCACTTTTAACTCTTCATTGCATCTCCCTGCACTTGTCACAGAAGATAGCTTATACAGAAACCTTCAGAACAAGGTGAGGGGTTCACCAAGGAGCACTGTGAAGTACAGCCCATGTGGATTAGTCTTAAAACACAAATTGGTCAGTCAATCCACTTACCATCCCAAATTAGCTTTCTTTCGAGCCAAGCCATTAAGTGATAAGAAGTTTTCAGGTTTAGGCAGCAAAAGCCTCGCATCGGACACAGATAAAGCCATATGTTTGATTGAGCACTGAAGTTTTGTCTGATGGTTCTTGCTATGGTGTCAATACCTTAAAACTAATTAAACTGAGTTCAGTGTTCAGTTTAAACTCATTTCTTTGGAGGGTTGCCATGAGCTCCTAAACCAAGGTAAATAGTAAGGACAAGCAACTGCTTTGCATATCACTTATCTATTGTGGCTGAAAACTTATTTCTGACTACATTTTTAATTGCCCATGCTTCACCCACCAGCTCAGCAATGTAGCACACAACTTGGAATGCTTTCTGCTGCTTTATGGCTATTAAGCATTGCTCAGGTAAGGAGCCAGATCAGCAGAGTAAAGTGCTAACTCAGAAGAGCATATTCCAAGCATAGTATCCTAGTCTGAGCAAGGTTTTAAACCTGTGCTAAAATCCAGTAATGTTAAGTCTTACGGGAAGGTCTGGTTTTGAGTGCCTGTCCTCATGAGCTGTCTCCTGAATAAGACCAGGGAAAATGGTTGCAATTAGCAGTGATGCAAGCTTTCTCCAGGATTTCTATCAGCCTTACGGCACTACAACGGTCACGGTTGCAAACTGTTGCTTGTACCCTCAGGTAGCCTTGGCTGACCAGAGAGCCTGTTTGGATGTGGGGCTGTGACCCTCGGGCATCAGTGGAGGCAGCACGATATTTCTAGCAAGCACTTGTGCCTGTGGGGGGGTGTCGTGGCTTAACCTCAGCTGGCAACAGAGCACCACACAGCCGCTCACTCACTCTCCCCGCCCCCCCAGTGGGATGGGGGAGAGAATTGGAAGAGTAAAAGTGAGAAAAATTTGTGGGTTGAGATAAGAACAGTTTAATAATTGAA
>NW_008795909.1:3272591-3315478 GCF_000699145.1 Aptenodytes forsteri | reverse complement strand
TGGGGTCAGCTGTCCTGGCTGTGCCCCCTCCCAGCTTCTTGTGCACCTCCAGCCTGCTCAGTCGGTAGAGCACGGGGAGCTGAAAAGTCCTTGACTAGTGTAAGCACTGCTCAGCAACAACTAAAACATCGGTGTGTTATCAACATTGTTCTCATCCTAAATCCAAACCACAGCACTGTACCAGCTACTAGAAAGAAAATTAACCTATCCCAGCCAAAACCAGGACAGGGGGAATCATTCCCCCATCAAGATGCCCCACTTCAAGCCCCGCTGATGGGCTTACTGCACTCAGGTCTCTGCCTCTCCAGTTTGGAGGCAGAGTCCTGTCTGGCAGGTGGGGATGGCAGTGACACCCCGTAATGTGGGCACAACCAAGGCACCCACTTCACGGCTTCATCATTGTAGCTGGGGAGCAGGCATATCCCCTGCCTGCCTCAGCTTGAGCTTCTCCTTTCTCTTTTTATTGTTCCCTTCATTGCTCCTATTTCTCTGTGTCATTCTTGTTTTAATTGCACAGCAGGTCGGAGCATCCAAGCACCTCCGTAACCAAAAGCTATGCTTTGTATCCTAAGCAAGAGGATGTGTCACACGTTGGTGGGAAGCAAGAGGAGATCTCATTGTCCCAGCAGTGCCAGGACGCAGGAGGTGAGCAGTGACCCCACCCATCCCTCCCTCCGTTCTTCACCCGGTGCTGCTCCTCTCCCTTGTGTGGTCTGTGTCTGTGGGTAGGGGCTACAGCATCTGGTGGTGAAATTTCCTGTGTTATCCAGACCTTGCCTGTGAAGTGTACGTTGTTAAAGGCACACAGGAGCTGTTTGTTCAGGCGCAGCTGTGTTCTCCTTAGCTCAGCACTACCCATCAGCTCGCACTGACACGTCCTCTGTTTGACTCCTGCAGATAATGGAGACCAGAAACACGCGTCTTCCTGGAACGAGCCCCACCAGACAAGCTCTCCTCAGGCTGCCCTTGTTGTACCCTCCTGCGGTACGTACAGCCTCAGACATGAGGCGACAGAGTGTGTGGGAAGACAACATCAAAGCCAGTGCTTGTTACAGACCCTTCCTCAGGTCCTGTCATCTCAGGAGTGGGCTGGATACCCTGGTGGCAAAATTACCACATTTCCACAGAACGGGATTTATACAGTCTGGGGATTTTGTGTAGCAATCCTGGTAGAAACCATCAAAGGAAGGACAGCTGGTTACAGGAACAGATAAGGAGGTATGTACCACAGAATAAGGATTCTTCCAAGAAAACGAGGGGGAGCTGGTGATTTATGTGAGGTGGAAATTAGTCATCATTAAAACAGATGGGTTGGAGGAATGAGGAGGAGAGCTCAGTCCTAGGGTGGACTCCTGGGAGGTGGCGAGTGAGTCCAGCAGACGCATTCTCCAGGAGAAACACAAAACTGTGCTAGGATCCTTTTGGGTACACACGTGCAGGACAGGGCCTCTGGACCTTAGCATCTGAGAACGTCCAATTGCTCTGCAAACACCAGTGAACGAAGCACCATCACCTGGCAAGAGTCTTTATCCCAGTTTCTGATGGGACATAGAACTGTAAATGAGGAGGCATCACTGGAGTCAATGGAAAATAGAGACAGCCACGTCTGAAATTTTGTGTGGACATGTTTTGGTTAGAGAGGAAGGGTGAAAATGAGTATAATTAAAGACAAGAGGTAAAGAAAGCACTAATAAATGGGAACCTCTGGTACAGAGGATATGTTTTCCATTAAAGGGATAATTTCTAACTTAATGTTTCTGGAATACATTCTAGTAGGGGATCAGTATTCATTATTTCTGGAGAAATAGGCTTTGCCCTCTCATCTCTACTGTATCACCAAATGTTACATGAAATTTGCCTAAACCCAACAAAATAAAAAGTACTGCAAGTATGATTTAGGGTGGAAAATTAGGCTCTGAACAGATGTTATAAATGATTTTAATATTTAAAAATGCCCAATAGGATACTCCCTCGGGGTAGCTGGATATATGTTTATGTATATTTATTTTGCAGAAAGATGACTTTGCAGCTAGCTGGTGAAGGAGATACAGTACAGGGCAGCTCCCTTCCAGAGAATGTGTGTGGGTACAAGAAAGAGGTGCTGGAGCAACCAGGTCTATCACTTTGTCCTCCCCTGATCGCTTTGGTGTGCTCACATTTCCAAAAAGCTGGGCATTGCCCAGCAGGTTTGCATCTCCTTGGTTGGTTTCTTGCACCTCCACCCCCGTCTCGCCTCCCTCACCCTGAACTGGCTGAGATGATACAAAATCTTCAGCGCTGGCCCCATTTTAGCCAAATTTCTGAATTCTTTTTCCACACTGGAAAGCATCAGCGGGAATAGTCCCATTAATTTCAGTGGTCCTCTGCCATCAGCTGGCATTAGCAATAGTGAGTGAATGATCTGGAAAAATGTTTTTTATATACTGTCAGCCAGGTAGAAAGGTGGCAAAAGAAGTGCATTAAAAAATCTGCATTTATTTGTCAATATCAGAGTGTGCACCGTCAGTAACCTCTGGCTTACATTGTTTTATCATGTCAATATTTCATAGCATCATAATGCTATTATACAGCTGACTAATGGGAATGGCTATTAGCAGTGTTGATGTAGTTTGAAAATAGCAATCCATATTTTATGGACCAGAAAGAGACCAAGCCTCTACCTTAGACCTTAGCAAGCGTAAAAAGGGAGATAATGTAAATGAAATTTACCTTCTCATTTCCATCTTCCCCCAATTAGTTCATAATTCACATATTGTCCGTCTGCTTTCATGCTTTGAATGCACTTACACAAATTAAAATATCCTGAGGAGGTCTGGTGAAAACTCATCCTTTTCTAGCTTGAGGTAACACAGACAGCTCTGTTCTGCCCAGCCTGAGCGCCTTACTAAATCACAGCTGTCCTTTATATTATTATGGGCTAGGCAGTATTTTGAATGATTTACTAAAATTAGCAACTAAGTGTATGGACAGTTGCTGCTGGGTCTCCTGGCAGGGAAGAACAGGGGGACTGTGACTCCCCAAGGTCTCAGCTGCTGACCGTAATATCTGTGACCACAGTCAGGCTTGGTGCAGATGGAAGAGTTTGACTGTGAATGCACGTGACCCAGACCTTACTGAGAGGGAATACATGCTGATGGACTGATCCATAATGTACATGGCTTGAACCCTTGCCCCAGCACCCACCTGGTCCGAAATCCAGGGCTGCATGCATAGACTCTTCCCCTCAGTGCTCACTGCAGCGGTGGACCTGCTCGTGCTGCTCCATCCCTGCTGCTCGGTGCACGGAGGAAATACCCGGTGGCAGATGAACCGTGCTGGTCCCCAGGCATGAGCAGGAGCTTGCATGCAGCTGGTTTCTTGGTCAGGAGGAAGCACAGTGTTTTGACCACGTGGGATGCAGAACTGGTGTTGTACACATCATGGGCAAGCATGCCCTTGGCCACGACCCCAACAGGAGCTGAGGTAGGAATACAAGAGAGATGTAACACATTGTGCATTGCACTGGATGTGAGGTCCTCCCACAGTGGATGGGACTCTGGTATTTCCATGGGCACTAGGTTTAAAGCACTGGCCCTGTTTACCTGCCTGAGTATCCAAATATATTAAACACTTTGGTGCCTAGCAGAGAAACACATAGCTCTGCCTGAAATCCCAGTTCCTCTCACCTAAAATGCAGCTCCCCCTTATCCTGGTGGCCAGGAGGAGACAGACACATTGCTGCTCTGAATCTGTACAGGCTTCTAATACACACTGTGGAGGGGCCAAGAAAAAAAACCTATTAGGCTGTAATCGTCAATCTTCTGCGCTAACCTGCTCTAGACCTTCATGAAGTTAAGCCTATGACATTAAAGAGAGAAGAGAAATGAAAATTGCAAATGGCCTGTGAATAGCCTGACTCTGAAAAGCTGCCATAATGCGGTTTTACACAGGCCAACTAAATATACTGTAATAGTAACCTAATGGTGGAGCTAGAAATTAAATAGATTGTGTGTTAATTAGGTATTGGTTAATGCTATTATTTCACTTCATTATTCCATATTCCATCCCTGAAAACTGGAATCCAACCTTGTGCTGAGAGGCCGAAGTTCTCCCTGGCAGAGCAGGCCTGAAGAAGACCCTGTGCATGTATCACTTACACCCTACTGAAGCTTTTGGTGTGGGGCGTAAGCGCATTTACTCAGTGAGAACAGCTGGAATAACACATTTGAACTTTGCTACTTCAACAATTAGCAGCGTATTATTAGTACATTATGAACTTGTTTCTAAGAAAAAAAAATAACCTCCCCAAGCTAGAAGATAGTAAAGTATTTAGAGAAGGTGATGGGAAGCTTTCATCCCATTAAAATGTAAATGTTTTTACATTTTTTACCTTGGCCTTATTGTCCTCATTACACAGTATGCATTATTTATTAAAAATGCTGTCCACACAGTAGTGGGCAGCAAATTGCCCTTTAAGCTAAGTATTCATGAACAAGTGTAAAAACTTCCTGAGAAGGGGAAGATTTGGAAACCCAGTGGTCAGCCTGCTGCATCCCAGAGAGCCAGATGTGTTGTCAAAGTTCATTTTACAGTTATGGACATGATGTCAACGCTTCATGTGAATGCAGTGGGTTGTCAGTGCTGAGGTAATCTTGCTGGAAAGAGTAAAAAGGAGCTTAAATTAGTGAAAACTGAATTTATCCCAAGGCTTCTTAGAACTTCTTTGTCATTTATGCCTCCCTTTGGATCAAGGCACTAACCGTATGTGGTATTTTCTTTTGGTACAGTCATTGATGGTCCAGTAATGGGCGAGAGTTATACTACATTGTCACAACAGTCAATGGTAGAATGAAAAGGACAGGAATGTAAAAGATAACTAGGTTTTCCCCGTGAAAAAAAAAAGGAAAGTCTGATATCCAGAGAAGGGCAACAAAGTTGGTGAAGGGTCTGGAGAACAAGTCTGATGAGGAGCGGCTGAGGGAACTGGGGTTGTTTAGCCTGGAGAAAAGGAGGCTGAGGGGAGACCTCATCGCTCTCTACAACTACCTGAAAGGAGGTTGTAGCGAGGTGGGTGTTGGTCTCTTCTCCCAAGTAACAAGCGATAGGACGAGAGGAAATGGCCTCAAGTTGTGCCAGGGGAGGTTTAGATTGGACGTGAGGAAAAATTTCTTTACTGAAAGAGTGGTTAAACATTGGAACAGGCTGCCCAGGGAAGGGGTTGAGTCACCATCCCTGGAAATATTTAAAAGACGTGTAGATGAGGCGCTTAGGGACATGGTTTAGTGGACATGGTGGTGTTGGGTCGATGGTTGGACTCGATGATCTTAGAGGTCTTTTCCAACCTTAATGATTCTATGATTCTATGATTCTATATTTGACTCAGCATCACAGGTGCTCAAAAATGAGATAATTTTCTAGTGGGGTTTTGCAAAAAATCCATCTTTTCTTTTTTTCCCCTGAAATCTGATATTTTTATTGTGCTGGTTATGAACAAGACTTGTTTCTTATTTTCTTTTTTTTTTCTTTTTTTCTTTTCTTTTCTTTTTTGGTAGTCATGTTTTGTTTAAAAGCCTACATTTTCAAAAACAGTTGGCATACCTTCCCCTGTCCCTTGGGACGTTTTATTAGCTCCTGATTCACAGTGAGCCCAAGCCTTTGCTCTCTGGCACTCGATTCTCTTGGGCAGCCACCCAAAAAGAGCAACTAAAACCAGCAATCATTTTCTGAAATTCAGAGCGATGCGCAGTTCGTACCATCAGCTGTGCTAGGGTGGATTTTAGCATTCCTCTAATGCCTATGTGGAGGTGCTGGCTCCCCACATGAACTAACACAAGGGTCCAGCACGACGGGACAGGACTCTGCAAGTTCAGTGACATGATTTTTTACCCCTCTGGGATCTTACCCAGTCTGAACAACTGCAGATGTAGGTTTCCAGGATAGGAAGACCAGATTATTTTCTTCCTTGACTTACTATTAGCCCTTCATAAGCATTTTGTTCCATGTATTTTATGTGACTGGAGTCTATATTCTTCCTAAAATTTATAAAAACATCCTTTGCATACTTTAAACTTTTAGTACCATGGCACTTGCCAAGTTAATTTTCAGGCTTTTCTCTGTTACTCCTGGCTTATCATTTCTCAAATCCTGTGCTGACACAGCTACAAATCCTCTGATTCAAAGTCTGCACCATCAGAGACCAACAGCAACTTACCCGAGCAAGAAAAGAACCTGGTCTTCAGTAATTAATGTAGGAACCATCAGATCATGAGACTCCAGGCTATGGATGCCTAATTTTGTAGGTAAAAATGACTCGTAAGGGCTGCCCTGGAGCTAAATGCAGTAATCTTTACAGTAGGTCAAAACGAAAGAGCAGGCCAAACGAAATGCCTCCTCCTTGCTCATGTTCTTTACAGGCTGGCACGTGTCTTAAAATATAAGGCGTTTCAAGCCCTTTCTGCTCTAATTATGTACAACGGTCTCTTCCTCTACCCCCTTTTTTTTAAAAAATTTGCTCAGATCCTTCTTTCAGGGATGTCTTTTGGCAATGGGCTTTGTCAGCTGCCTACTGTGCAGCATTTCTGTTTTATCTATTCCAAACTAGCGTTGCTCTATTAGCGCAACTCGGTTGCTTTTCATTCCCCTCAACTAGCTGGGTTGGAGTGCTGCAGGAAAAGTGTCTTGGTCATTGAGTGAGGTTTAAAAGCATATGATTTAATCTAGGAAATTTCACTTGAAATATTTTAGGGCAGTGTTTTCACTTTTCTGGTAGTTAAAAGGAAATGGGAAATGTTAGCTTGGAGAACAGAGTGCAAAGCGAGCATTTGTACAACATAGACAAATTATTACCATCCCAGTTCAGTGAAACAGAAATCATGAGTTTGTTTTTTTTTAAAGGAAATTGTAAATATGAATTTGTAATCCAATATTTATTGGCCTTGGTTTCTTCAAAATATATAGTTTCCAAATCTGAATTTAAATATTTATGCAGTAGCACATATTCCTGTTATAGCTAATATAAGTAATATATTTATCTTTCAAGGCAGCAATATTTTTTCACTCAACCTTGACTTTTAAGTTTAAATATGCGGATAGGAAGTGGTGCTATCTAGAAGTTGTTGTCACTTATTTCTGTGTACAAATCAAGATAATTCAGATCGCTTTTTTAAGAGGTAGCATTTTTTATTTCTGTGCTCCAGCTGATCAAGCAGATTATGATGGTTTATTGTCAGTTTTCATTTTTCTTCCTTGAGTTAGATAGATTTCTGTACATACCTTCCAAAATGAGGAGATGAATTTCCACAGCCAGTGGAACTGCTGGGAAGAAGTTTAATGATAAATTATGCTTTTCCCTGTAAAAATCCAGGATAAGATTTTCATACACGTGAAGTCTGTCTTTCATCATTCTCACACTTTAAAGGGCTTGTGATGGGTATATATTTAGAAGAGCAAGAGAAGGATTTAGGGTAACTAAGACTGTTGTCCATATCTCTGAGGAAGTGGAAACATCTGTTTCTGTAGGACATTTTTGAAAGATCCCTGACATATTCTTGTCTGGTATTAAATCCAGTGCAGTTATAGCCATTTACGCTTGCCGAGGAAGAGATCCTGAGACCCTTCCAGTTCTTGCTCATTGTGTTTCCAATCCTCAGTTTTGTTTTGGCACTGAATTTTCTTTTTATCAGACAGAATCTCTAGATACAATAAGTTTTATTTTATTGTCCTACTGCTCGAGGGATAACTTTTCCCCTAGAGAGACCTTTCCTCCATCAGTTTTTCTTCCTTTTCTTTGTCTTTCACCCAGTTATATAGCAAAAGCAGGTGGCAATGGAGTATTTGTTTTCCCCTCTGGAATAGGCCACTTTTCCCTGCATTGGTATCAGTCAATGAGCCCCTGCCAGGGGCCATGAGCTCACTGCCTGGGGAAGGGACGGGTCTGTGCTACAGCAGATGACTCGCTGGGTATGTGGGGAGGAAACATGCCAAATGGCACCCTTGTCCTGGGAAGCAGTTTTGTCCTCTTTTGGGTGATGGCAATGTTGGTTTTCTTCTGCTGAGGAGGTTTGAGCCAGCTCTGGGAAACACCACAGTCGACTCTTAAAGAGGTGTGGCTCAAAAATTGATCCTTGGCCTTATCGTCCCAATAGCAGAATAGGTATTAAGTCTCATTTTCAGAGGTGCTGGTTTGTAAAGGGAGCTCCCAGGGGTTTTCACTGAATTTTTGAGTGTGCAACCCACCAATTAGTCCAAGAAGAATTTAATGGGCTGGAGGGTCTGTGGCTGCACCTCATTCACTGTATCTTGAGCTCTTCATCCAGGAGGACAGCAGTGGAAGAGTCCTCCCTTCCCCCTTCCCAAAAAGGAAAGTCTCCCATACACCAGCATTGCAACAGAAGTATTATTCTGTCAATAAAGTGGCCCTTGGGATGTCAATGGAAAAAGTTAAAAAACTTGAAGTCAAGAGAAAAGCCTAATACAGTTGCACTGACTTTGCATACACTTTGAATGAGCCATCACTGTGTCAATCAAGTGTCTAAGACTGAGCAATCTCACAGTGTCAATGCAAGCTCTGTGCTAAAATCAATGGCAGAGTTCCTATTAATGTTCGGAATTTCTATTTTCTTAGACTCTTAAAGCTATTTTCATATCTTTTGAATATTCAGTAATGCATGTGAGAAATATTGCTGCTCTTCGGCAGTCTTCTTGTTTTCTGCATTAGAAGTTGTGTGACAGTAAAGGTTTTTTTATGAACCCACTTGCTGTCTCCTTTTTGTACAAGGATGCCTTGAAAAGATCTCTGATCAGCTCTGTGCACATATACTAAAAGAACAAAATGTTCCCTTTGTGGTGAAACTCCCTGTGGTTTCTAAACATGTCATCACTGCCCCTTGCTTGCTAAGGCCTAGCAGAAGAGTCCAAGCAACCTTCGAGAAGATTTAATTTGCAAAGGCTTGAGTGTTGGTACAGGCAGACTTCTTTCTGCTCCTGTACAGATGACAGCCCTGACCTAAACACCTGTGAGAACTTACTGCATAAACTCAACCACCTGGAATTATCTGACTTCTCCCATAATTTTGTAAACTACTGGGGGACTTACCAAGGGCCTTAAAATCATTATCCAATGCCCCATTAAATCTCCCTGCAGCTGAGTTATAAGATGGGAAATAAGAGACGGCAAGCAGAGAATATCGTTCCTCGGCATGGTATAGCCACCTACTGTACCAAGCAAGCAGAAGGCGAAGCAACACCGTGTTTCTGGAGATAAAGCCAGCACATCAGCATTAGGCAATAATGGAGAACGTATTCCTCATCATTCTTCTCCCCCAGACAGCTAGAGGTGATATATCTTTTGGCACTGTCAGCCTAATCTAGGTCAGTCCTATTGTCAGGCTCTTCAAATAGTACCTGTCCACAGTTAAAATTTATGTTGGAAAAGCATTAATGCAAGCTTTTAATAAGATGAAGAATTTAACAGTATGCTGTTATCTGGAGATGATATATTTTATATACAGGAGACATATTTAATTAGCTTTGGAATAGTCAAAGTGGCTCATGCAGAGGCAGGCATAGCTGTACCTCCACTCCTTCCCTCCTGTAATTAGAGACAGCAAATGCAAAGCACATATTAACTTTTCTGGTGGCTGAGCTGCCTTGAGTAGACCTTCATACACACTGCTGCCCAAATATAAATTAGCCCTTGCAAAGCACGCTTGGTGGATAAATAAAAAGGAGGAAAAGGACTCCTTGAAGTTTCGCTGTTAGGTACCCATAGCAAGGGAGAAGGCCAGGAGCTGCACGACCTGTGAACGGCTTGGGTTCTGCAGGGAGGAGGACGACCCAAAGAGGTGGGTGAGATGCTCTGGGTTCGAGGTCCTCCCTGCGCTCGGGGTTACCTCTACAGCCAAACCTTTCTCAGACATCACTTGATGTTGTGGGCCCAGCGGGAATGCAGGGAGCTGGGTTGTCCCCATCCTTGGGGAACCCTCCATTTCCTCCTGCTCAGCCTTTTTCAGAGTAATGATGTTCAGGCACCCATCAGAAGCTAGTGGGTCACCTCCCTTCTGCCTGGGAGATGCTCTGGAGTGAACAATGTGGGTGAAGTCAATGACACCGTTGACTGGAGCTACCATTGATGATCCTGCGCAGGTCATTACGAGCGATACTTCAGCTGATCCCATTTCTCTCTCAGCCCTCATCTCTTCCTCTCCATCCGTGCCAGAGCCTGTCAGGAAAACACAAATTTCACTGCCGCGTGCCTCCGGAGGCCCCATGCAGAGCAGTGGCCAAGGACGTCCTTGAAACCCTGTGAGCATTTCTGCTCTTCAAATGCAGCACGTGCAAAGGCTTTCCTCTGGATTATGGCCCACCTGTGCACCAAAATGCAAGTCCACAGGAGTAAGAAAGTTGCAGGGGTGAATGTGATGCTAAATGACACTACGCTTGGTTTCTCCTCCCTTATATTTTCCTGCCCAGGAGATGGTAGATAGTCTTCACGAACAAGGTGATGTTTCTTTGAGCCTCATTCAGGCCGCTCACCCCACGTGCATAGCCCAGGCTCTGTACCACCGTGGATGGGGTCACGTCTGGCACCTGATGGCTGAGAGACTGTTGCGTTGGGACCCCACAGCAGTGTGACAGCCAAGGTAAGCACAGCTCTGCCGTGACCTTTGTCTTTGGGACAGCTTCCTGAGAGGACTTTAAACACTCCGTGGGGGAGAAGTTATTTGGTTTTTAATGCCAAAACAATTTTTAAGGATTGGTGATAAACAGCACGTCTGTTTCAGAGGAGTTACATTTATTAATGCATAGCAATGAAATATCTGTGAAAAGAAAAATCAGGAAATATGCTTTAGTCTCCTCATAATGATGATACATCTCAGGTTAAATAGACAAACATGTTTTATAAATACAGTCGTCTAGGCTATTAAGGCTTTTCTCCTGGCTGAAAAGATACAAGAAATCACCATAAACTAACTAAATTTAAATGGCTTCTGTTTTAAAAGAACAGTTCACTATTAATAAGTTGTTGAATAACAGGCATTTAAAGAAAGACATAACTATGATATTAAATAGATAAATGTAAAATACTCTGTGTGCATTTAAATGTGAAGATCACATTAGGAGTAGAAAATTACAAAAATTTAAATACTGTAGGAGGTTGTTATGTAGGTAGTCTATAAAAAACAGGCAATTTGGAATTCCTCTAAAGAACATAAACCCTAGATAGAGCTGCTAGTTCCTTTGATAAAGACAGGTCTCAAGCTGAAGGTTTGATGTTTAAAACCCCCAAAAGGTGTCTGAGCTATCTTTTTCTTAGGGATTATATAAGATAAAAGCTTGCACTGTGAGTCCCTATTTTAAGAAACAGAGTTGCTAGGAAGTTGCTCATACAAAAGGCTAATTGTGCATGCAGTAAAAGTATCGCTCCATTCACAAAATAAAGTGCTAACATTTTAATAAGGGTTGAAAATTGTCTGCTCAGGAGCTGCTGCGGGGTGTATGTCACTGAGGGGCTGCTGCCTCGTCCCCCCGTGGCTGCCTCTAGTCCAGTTTCAGCACCGGGATGTCCCATGGGCATCGTGGAAGCGCTGTTGTCACTTACAGCAATGTTGAGGGAATAAGAGGGTGACGTATCTAGGTTTTGTACAGTTCAGTCTTCCCAAACTGTTCACATCTCAATTACCTACTGCTTTTATTCAGTTCATCATGTTTTCTTCCGCTTCCAACCTCCAGTTTCTCCCCCAGAAGTTCCCATTTGCCTGCATCAATTAGCTTGTTTGCCCTGGGATATTTTCTCTTTCGGATGTCAGGACCCAGGTGTCCAAGATCAATGCAGTTGCTCAGCACTCCCTTTGCTGTCAGTGAAATGAGGTTCGCACCCCTCGTTTAAGATATGCTTCATATCTTAAAAGGGCTGCAGCCCCTTCTGGTTGTGCCTACCTCTTTCTGCGGGTTAGGAGTGCAGACCTGGACTGCTGATTTAAGCATTGCAATTAGTTGAATTTCTACAGTTTGGTGAACTTAATCTAGGCTTCAGGGGCTGAATCCAAAGCTGGTGTGAAATGTCACTCCTCCATTGGATTTGCTGATTTATGTGAGCTAGATCCAGGTGGAGACACGTATTTTAAGGCGAGATGAAGGACAAAAGAGCTGAGCACAATTGGGACAGTGGGGACCCTGCACCCAGCACCACCGCACGGCCTCGTGGCACAGGACAGACCCCTCTCCTTTCCTTTCCTTTCCTTTCCTTTTCCTGGGCTGATGAACACATCTGGTTCAGACCGTTCAGTCATGCGTTCCCACCCACGGCATTTCAAGGGCTCATTGTAATCATCGAGGTCTTGTATTCCTGGCGATGCAGCAAGTTATGTCTACGTACAAGAACTTGTATCAGAATTAGGAACCAGATCCTCAGCTGATGTAAATCAGCGTCGCTTCATTAATGTGGCTACCCTGGTGCTATCAGTGTAGCTGGCTTGATTTATAGCAGCTGAAAATCAGGCCCCAGAGCTTCCTTTTATTAAAATATTCTTGATCTGTAAAATAAAGTTGCGAATAAGATGATGGTGACAGAAGGGGATAGCCTGCTTTGTAGTACCTTGTTCACTAACATTATAAACGATATGGAAATTCAGTTGATGTTTTGCCTTTAAAATATTAGTTAAATCATTCTGTCAACACGTATTTTTTAATACATATCCTCCCTGTCAGATTTTACACTTAATCTTGGAGTCTGTAGACAGCTCAAGAGCATCGCTTTCTGCAGCGACTCCTGCATCAAGGTCTCCTTTTCTGTTATATTCAGCTTGCATCTGTTTAAACACAAGATACGAGATAAATGATAGCGCCAAGCTTAAACATACATCATCAGGACTCTGATGTGAGGCTCTGGAAATGGCAGGCCAGATGGTGTAACGCAAAACTCAGACATCACAGTTTGTCATGCCGTGCTCCAGTCCACCGTGCTAAAAATGGACTTCCCTGCGCACTTAGTCAATCATCTCTCCGGTGACCAGAAAGCAGGGGTCAAAACAAGAGATGTCACGAAACAAAGGTTGTGGTCCTGCTTGGCAGCTGTTCAGCCCTCCAAGCCTGGACATCGTCCTTGCTAGCTACAGAGATGAAATTAATAGTGGAAGGAGATTATTCCAGATGATATGTCCAGGCTGGGTCTGAACAATCACTCTAACTTTTTTTTTTTAATTAACATAAAAGAAAATGTGCTTACTAATTTTGTAGAACAGAGTCAAGAATATAAGGACCCATCTGGAATAATGTAGTATTAAAGAACTGGTTTTTTGGAGGACACTGGAGAGATCAATACATAAATAAGTTCCTGTGATGTTTGCTGTAGGGGAACTATGTTAATGTAATCCAGAGAAAAAGATTAGCAACTGCCTCGCTATATTTATTGGAGAAGAATTAATCAGAGAGAAGAGTGGCAGAACCAAAAGACGCTCATTTGAATGAAAGTTTTTGGCGTTAATTTTGATTTATGATATAAAACCGCATTTGAAATGTGGCCACACTCTACATTTTTTGCTTGCTGACCTCAAGACTATATTTAGAAACTAGTCTTGCTGCTGAACAGAAGTCAGGATTGTATGTAAGAAACTGCTAGGAGTAATTGTATTTCATATTCATTAATAACCAAAATACTTGTATTTGGAGGATAATTCATCACCACGTTACTTCAGGTTTTGTGTGTGCAATTTCAGTGAAACCTGACAGTTCAATTCTTTTGAAATAATTTGAAAACAGCCAGCAGTGAGGGTCCTTTGCTCCAGTTGCGTAGCAGTGTAAATCCTGGAATAACATGGTAGTCAACTGAGCTTTCTGGTGCTAAAGGCAAGCAAGGAAAGGAAAGGAACCGCAGCTTGCATCGGCAGATCAAACACCTCGCAAACCCACTGAATTTGAAATGTTGCTCCTAGTTATCAGAAGAATGATTGTTATATTGTGCAGGGCAGGTTTGTTTGCTAAACTCTGCCAGCTGGGGAGAAACACTGTATGCGGAATTTGTTTTGATTTAGCAAGGTAAGTTACTCCTTGCCCTGTTACACTTAACTTTGCGGTAGAAGAGAAGGTTTCTTAGCTCATAGAATACTCATCTCTGTGAGATTTTGTTTTATCAAGCAGCAACTTCAGCATGTGTGTGAGGAGTGGAAAAGATGCAAATAAAACACACCGGCATTTTTTTAAATTTCCTTCAATTTACTATTCTTTCTATATTTTCAAACTGCCTTGAGTGTAGACAGGGCTGAGTAAGAGGCCAATGTACCTTAAAGCTTGTTTACCAACATTGATCTATGCACTATGAAATCCAATTTAACCTGAAACAGGACTACAAGAAACTTAAATGCTTTACCCAGACTCCAGCTACCTCCACGCAGAGGTTGTACTTGCTCAGCTGGGCATGTCCTTTGAACAAGGTAAAGGATGCACTGGCGCAGCAAAATGCTGTCCCGTTTGGAAAAAAAAAAGATTCAGAGTTGTCCCCTGAATACAAGCAAGTAGAATTGGTTTTGATTCTTTGCTTTACAAGGAATAGATCATTATTTGTTGCCGAAGAAGAGATTTTTGGAAGTACATGTTGATGATACAGTTAACTTGGTGGAACAGGCCAGTAAATGTAGAATCAGCCTGTTTTGGAACTGTAGAGTTAAGCTGAATTGTATTTATGGGAGCAAACCACCAGGAGCCCATTGGTATTTTATAGAGCTTTGATTTGATAGGTTATTGATTTTGGCTTCGGGGGATATAGCCCCTGTTGAGAAAGTATCAAACTCACACTGAATAAAATTGTCAAAAGCCCTAAAACCAGTAGTGAGGGACTGGCTAGCTCTAACTGTAGCGCTTCAAATGGAGTGGGGAAGATATGCCTTATTGCCTTCAGACCTCTGGAAGCAGTTATGTGTATTAAATACTGGAATAACTTGATATTTTAAAAGCTTATACGCTCATCCAAGTAAAATGGGTTTAGAAGACTGCTGGGAGTTTCATTATTTTATGACTAAATCGATACCCAGATTTATGCTTTTTGGACATAGAAACTTGAATTTAATTGAGAAAATGGATCTAATGAGGATAGACTTTTTTTTATGCAGGTGCCCTTGTTTAAAGACACACATGCTCACAATTCTGTACCACATGGGAAAAAAAAGAGCAACTGAGTTTTAGGGGTCGAATATACCCACCAAAGAGGGTGACACACCCAAAATACCTGGGAACAGACAACGGCAAAGAAATGGTAGTACTTCTGAACACCTGAGAAACCAAAGGATTCTTTATTGCTCCTGAATACAAAATTAGTTAACACAGAAAAGCATATTATTTTCCAACCTATGAGCAAAATTAATGGCCAGACAGCAATAACCTGGCCATCAAAATCAGCACTACTACTGATTCAAGTGCAGCATCAGTATTTCCTATTTGCCTAGTCTCTGGCAAATGCATGATATTTATGGTACACTTTTCCTAATACAAGCTATTATCTATAGTGGTGAAAATCAGAAGGAAATCGTATTAAATACATTTAGCTAAATTCTGCTCCCTGTATGGAATCAATTAAAAAAAAAAAAAGCCCCAGACAAGTACGTATGCATGTGCTTAATTTTATTCCCGTCTCCAAGACCAACTTTAGACCACATGCTTTGCCAAATCGAAATCAAAACGCAGAGTAACCCCATTGACTTCAGTGAAATAACTTGTGATTCAGTCCCATATATTTGTCTCAATATGTGTTTCATTGGCTATAATAGGCAGAAACTATTTATGACACAAATTTCCTGGACTTTTACAGGCACAATTAGCACTCTGAAGGGCAGAAGAAAACTACTAGGAAAAGCTAACAAGTATAGAAACGTAGATGGAGAAGTCATTAACATCTCATTTCTTCTATACATATACTCACACACACACACACAAATGACTCTCCTCTGGGAACATACACGTCTTGAAAAATCTAAATTACACACTGCGAATAGGTTTGTGTTGCAATGTACTGCAAGAAATTTTCAAGTTTATAGTTGGCAAGAAATTAGCATTTACTATATAGAGAGACAACGTGATGGAGTGTATTTTGCTCTTTATGCTAAACTTCCATTGATTGCCATGGGAATATTCTATGTGTGGAAAGGCGGTAGGAGCTGTGCCTTTAACAGTAAACAACAGTGATAGTCAGTGATGTTTCTGTCTGCACTGAAATAAAGTGCTAATAAAAAAAAATCTGCATTCTTATTGTTTAAAAGTCACAGTCGATAGATTTTTATTTTCCCTACTGACTTGAACAGTAAACTTCTGTAAACAAAACCTGACATGCCTATCTTATTAAATGTAATTTAAATGAGCACTCTGAAAAAAACCAAAGATGCTTTCAGTGAAAAGATGCAAGGAATGGGACTTGGAAAGTCTCAGGCGGCACTGCTTTTCCCGTGTAATTTCAGGCATGGTCCTTGAGTTTTCTGTGCCTTGCAGAAATACCACGGAGCCACGTTCACACGAGATGCTTGGGACAGTGCAAGGACAAGTTGTGATGGGGCTCGGCATCGCGCCCACCGGAGCTGCTGTGGCTGTGGGTCCCGTGCTTCGGTGAGCTGTACCCAAATCAGATTTGACCCATAGACACCCCCCTCCAGCAGACTGGGAGCCTAAGCAGGAGCTGCACAATTCCCTGGTGCCTCCTCCCTTCCCCTGAACTCCCCTGCATACCAATCAATGTCTATTTTCCTTCCAACACCAGCCGGGAATTTTAATGACCGTTAATGGGATTTATGCGTAGGCTTCAAGGGTAATGCAGACCCTGCTGTGGCACACGGTGTGTACTCCACCCATCCAGCCGACCGGACCAGACATCGCTTTTATTTGGCAGCCAAGTTTGTCCCTGAAGTTAATGGCAGATTTGGGTGCAGGTATAAGCCTGCACATAGCACGCAGAGCACCGGCTGCAGCAGATAAAGACGGGGAGAGGAGCCAGCGTGCCTCTGCTGCGCCCGGGATCACGCCTGGGGAAACGCTCTGTGGTCCAGGCTGGCCTGAGCGTCCGCGAATGTGCAGCTGCAGATACTTCTGTAAATAGCTCCCAATAAAAATAAATCTCCAGAATGAATAACTGCAGGCTGTACGCTTTGTATCTATTACTGCTCACTGTGCTGATAGAAATTCCGCGGCAGGTCTTTCTTGTTTTATTCAGGCGAGCAGATTTCTATTGGAGTTAATGGCGTGACTGTCATGTACAGTGAGCTGGATTTGTGCATCGTTCTGCCCCAAGTAATTTTATAGGCAAGTGAATCCTGTGACGAGTTGATCGGATGTCCTGCACAACACAAGCCATATAACTTTGTCCCATGAGTCCTGTGTGAAGCCTGACTGTTGCTAACTAATTCTGCAAGTGTGGCGTGCTCAGGAGGAATTAGCTGCTTTTTAAAAATAGATTACTTCCTGTCACATTCCAGTATTTTTACTGAATGTTTTTCACGCTAATTTTCTGTGTCTCACTGACACTAACATTTCTGAAGATTTTTTTTTTTTATAAACAACATACGATTAAAAAAAAAAAAAAACCTGGAAGAAAATCTGTAAGGATAGTGCCAAGGAACTGTGGAGTACTGGAAGAATGAACGTTTTTATGCATTGATGCGAGTTCAAAATTGATTGCATTTTCCTGAAGTGTTTGCATGAAGCAGGAACATAAGGGAATGAAATTGCTGTAATGGCTATTAAAATCATTCAGGTCGGTTGTACCCATAAGATTTGCCGTGAGGACCAGCTCAGCATCTCCATGTCAGGGATGATGCTGGGGCAGAGGCACCCGCGGTGCCCGGCGGGGCTGTGCAGCATCACCCAGCGAGGGCTTACGAGCGATGGCAGATCTCTGCGCAGGGGATACAGGACCAACCCAAAGCCTAAACTTCTGCCATAACATCACCTTAATGACCCCCCCCCCAGCCTCTCTTACAGTTGCAACAGGATGTAAAATATACACTGGAAGATAAAGGATACACCTTTGCCTGTTAGTAGCAGTTTGTAATGGGATATTCAGAATGACTCTGACGGTCCCATCCTCTCTCCCCTAAAAAGAACACCCAAGTGAGGGCTATTCACTTGGCCTCTCCTCAGAGAAGAAGGAGGCTTTCAGCTTCGTGATTAAATCTATCTAAACTGCTTAAAAAAAAGTCTGCACTTTCATGCTAGAGCAATTTGCATTAGGTTTTTGCCAAGCAATTTTTTTTTCAGGCATGTTTTTTTGCTTTATTCTGTACATGAATAGAGTCCAGGTAAAATATTTTTAATTCATTTCAGGCTGGATTAGTTATTGGAAAAAAAGAGGTATTTTTTTTCCTTGTTGTTACTTGATTTAATTAGTGCTCTGTTTTTAAAGTGGCAAGCCAATCTTTGCCAAGTCTGGCTCTCTGACTCATGTTAACAGGGTTTTATAGCCCCACCTGCATCTAAGAGAAGGAAAAAAGCCCCAAAGCTTTATTTTTAACTCCACGTACATACCTTGTCCATTCCATTAAAACACGTGCGAGTCCCAGCGCCCACTGCCTGCCCAGCGCTGGTCTGCGGGGGGCTGAGCCGAAGCCCACCGAAACCCGCAGCACCGGTGGTCCGTGGGATCTGCTGCTGCAGGCAGGGACGGAGGCAGGTGAGGAAGCTCACTGATGTGCCTTGTTTGCTATAGCCAGTGCGTAAGTGAGCTTGAGGGAGAGAGAGCTTTTAATTTCGTATTATTAATATTCTTCTCTTATAGGAATCTGTGCCTTCGCCCCCCTCCAGCAGCTGAGCACTGTGCAGGTGGATCCGGGGCTGCCTGCAGCGGGTGACCCAAAACCTCACTTATTTACCCAACCTCCACGTGAGGTCTGGGAAAGAGAAAAGGTGCAACTGCAATTCCCTTTTTTTTTTTCTTCCCCTTCTCTCTTTTCCCTTTCTCAAACCAGAGGCCCATGGCTGTAGCTGCGCTTTGCACTCCCGGACCACGCGCGGATGCTGATGGAGGCTGCGCGTGTGAGCGTGCTGACGTGCATGTGTGTTGCATAGCCGATCTGGGACCCCAGCTCCGCAGCCCCCTTCCCACCTCACTGACCCGAGGCAGGTCTCCCTCCTTGGGCTCACCAGGAATCTGGGCGCGAACCTTTAATTCCGTTGGAAAAAAGTCATATTTACTGTTGCTGAGGCTTTTTGCAGGATGGGGCCTGTTGGGGTGAATCTCTTCAGTTTGAAAAGGTTTTGGGTGAAAAGGGTTTTTTTAAATTATGAAAACTGTCCAGGTTTTGACACTTAAAAATTTTCCTTTTTGCTTTGAACCTTTCGTTACTTTCTGCTTTAGGCTAAAACCAATAAAAATTCTGTAAAGCAAAAAATTGAAGAAAATATTTCAAAATTATCAAAATGAGTGATTTACTTTTTTCCCAATGGTCAGCTCAGAAATTTTTTTTTTTTAAATCCCTCCTTTCTTTATCCTGAACAGGAGCAGAAAAAAGCACCAAGATGTCTAAACCTCTGACAGGGTGGGAGAACTCCATCTTCCCAGGCTCTGCACAGAACAACCCTCCCTTGAAGGTGTCGGGGTCTCCTCCCTCCCTCCCTCCCTCCCTCCGTGGGTCCCAAAGCCCCGTGCTGGAGGATGGGGGGTGGGGAAGGATGCTCCTGGAGGTGGCTGATTCCCTCCTCCTGCATCTCTCAGGGCCAGAATAACCTGGCATGGGGCTTGCTTGTCCGCTCTCCCACCACCTTGCCTCATCCCGTTGGCCCGTGAGGGCCCCGATCCTGCTCTTCCCAACGCCTCTGGCAACCTCCCCGCTGGCTTTGGCAGGAACGGGCCTTTCGCTGTTGATTTTTTCCCTGTCAATCAGTTACTTTGACATCTAAATGTCAAATGACACCACATGGCATTTTTTTTTTCCTTGTAATTTGTCGGGGTCTCCTCCCTCCCTCCCTCCCTCCCTCCGTGGGTCCCAAAGCCCCGTGCTGGAGGATGGGGGGTGGGGAAGGATGCTCCTGGAGGTGGCTGATTCCCTCCTCCTGCATCTCTCAGGGCCAGAATAACCTGGCATGGGGCTTGCTTGTCCGCTCTCCCACCACCTTGCCTCATCCCGTTGGCCCGTGAGGGCCCCGATCCTGCTCTTCCCAACGCCTCTGGCAACCTCCCCGCTGGCTTTGGCAGGAACGGGCCTTTCGCTGTTGATTTTTTCCCTGTCAATCAGTTACTTTGACATCTAAATGTCAAATGACACCACATGGCATTTTTTTTTTTCCCCTTGTAATTCAATTGCAAGCACAAAATGGTGGGTACGGCGCGAAGGGTTTTGAGAGAATGTATCATTAGCAAATTCAATTAGCTGGCACTTGCGCTTGCTGGCATGGAGGGCTCTGACGACGGTGCCAGGGAGGCTGCTGCCACGCAGAGGGGGCCACGGCGGAACGGCAGCTCTCCCAGGCTTTCTGGCTCACCTTTTCTTCCTACCCTTCAGGAGCAGGAGAGCCGTCCCTCCCAAACAGCCCAGGATAAGAGGCTGTACAGTCAAATGCTCCCTCTGCAATGATAATAATACGAGGGTCTCTCCTGCTTCCAGGAATTGTCTTACTGTACCAGCAAATCAGCATTTCTTCAATTGTAACATCATTCCTGGAAATAGTGTTACATGACATGCCCTCGCTGCCTGTCTCGGTGTGAATGAGAATACAGCAAAGCTCATGTTTTCCATTGTTGAAATACTAGCATAAATCTTTCACTAATGCGCTGCTGTCTTTTATTATAACAGTCACTGCAGCATAGAAAAGTACGTCAAATCTCTCCTTGTTGGTACAGTCAGTTGTTGGCATCGCCCTGACATGTTGTTTCTTTCCGTAAAATGGCTTTGTAAAGGGACTAAAATGAGTTGCTCAGCCTCTGGCAGCACCTTTGCGTGTTTTGACAAATCTGAGGCTTCAATGTTGTACGTAAGAAGGTTCAAAACAGTGGGGAAACAGAGTCCTAATGATAGGTTTTGACAAAAGTCAGCTCCATGTCAGAAGTGACAGTCCTGGATCTCATTATCGGGGCAGATCCTGCACTGGTGCCTGCACAGCGAGAGGGAGGTGATGTGAGGGACGAGGGCAGGCATGTGGGGAGGGATCTCCCTTCGGTCACAGGGTGGCCAGGAGCATCCGTCCAGTGCCGTCAGGATGCTCGTGCGTCCTCTGCAACACCTGTGGACAGGGAGGACCGGGTCCTTCCCCTGGCAGCCGTTAGCAGGGACCCTCACTTCAGCATGTGGATGCCAGCTTGCAGGAGCCGAGGATAAGGCTCAGCTGTGTTTAAGTCAAAATCAGCCGTCCTTTGCAAAGGACAGATTCGGGCTGACCTGCGAGGGCAGCAGTTTGGGAGCTGCCTTTGCCTGTGCTTTCTGAGGGGGGACTAAGGTCGCTCAGAGATACGTGCTTTGTGTTTCCCCTTCAAAACTGAGTATTTCTGTTGTGTTGGAAGGGGAGCTAACGGTTGGAGACTTGAGGCTGGTTAAGCAAATGGTTATATAGAGAAATAATAAAACCACACTGAAGTGAGGACTTACTGACTGGCTGCCTGAACCCCAGATCATCCTGTATCCCTCTGTCTGTGCCTTCTCCCGTTGTTTCTCCTGTGTTGTTATTGCCTTCCTTGTTGTAAGCTCCTCAAACAGGCTTATGCCTTCTTGGATAGGCATATCCATAGGCCATATTCTGTGGCCCCTCGTGGCTTTTGAATACTCCCCCAGTGGAAGAAATTACTCTTTCATGATGAAAGGCTTCACTGCAGCTTCCAGCAGCACCAGGAGCTGGGGCTGCCCTGCTGCTAGGGGAAAGGCTGCTGAGGCAAAGGCACCCGGTGCTTCACCCTGGGTTGCCAGGACCAGCCGTTGGGGAATGACCACTGGCAAAGGAAACAAAATACAGAAGGGGAAAGTTAATTGGGGTAAAGTATATTCATCTGCAAAGTGCTTATCTTCATTGCTCTTCCCTTGACCAGTGTCTGGCTGGACGCTCCTGATCACCCACCCCAGCCAGGACAGTGGCTTTTCTCTACTGCTTAAAAATTGCTGCACTTCAAACTGTCTCTTCTCTCTCTGCAACAGGCGAATGCAGCTCCTCTCAGCTCCTTTCAAAGCAGCGAAGGGCACAGCTTAAGTCAGCTCTCCCCTTGGTTCACTTTCTCTTCAAGCTTTGTTCCTTCTGGGCAAGAAGGAAGTTCTTCTTACCTGTAAGACCCTCCTCCTACATCCCAAATTGGGAAAAGCTGCTTCTCGTGAAGCCAAAGGTTCATGTTAGGTCTGGGGAAGAGCTTGTCTCGTAGGTCCCTACAGGACAGTGTGGGCAGCAATGCCAAACCGCTGCAGAAGCCCAAATCCTCTTCAAAAGGAGCTTAGCTCGTGTCCTGTATTCTCCCGTTTCTCTGCTTCTCTGTTTCCAAACTACGTGATTCAGAAGTGGATGTCCCTTCAGTGCCCAAGACAACTGTGAAGGACATACTAACATTTTTTATGGTTGGGGAAACTGAGGCAGGAGTCTTGTGCGTGTGTCAGCAGGGCTGCAAATGGATTCTGTGGCAGGACTGGAATTAAATTGTGCCTCAGATGAAAGTTTTCTCCCCAGGGGCATCAGAGAGCCTAATCTCTATGCAGACATCTCAAAATTACTGCAGTTCCTCGGGAGCACGAGCTCTGCCCCAGCCGTTCTCCGAGGGTGCTGGCAGAAGGGACGTCCCTGCTTCCTGGGGCTGCTGCGGGGTAACTTTCTGATGCCCCCTGCAAAAGACTGCAAAGCATTTGGCATAGGTGCAGATAAGCAGAAAGTGTTTGGCAAAGCTCCCTGGCTTTTTTTTTTTTTTTTTTTTTTCTCCACTCTGCACAAGATGTTTTACAGCCTTTGTGAGCCCGTATAGATGCTGGTTTCTGGCATGTGGTGTGCTGGCGACTGCAGGCTGTTGCTGAAGCCTCGGGAGTGCAGCTGGCCTTTAAACCCCGGCTTTATAGGAAGGAAACTCTCTGGTCCCGCTGGAGGGAGGTACGATCTTGTGACACTTAGTGGAAATAGAGCAGGTTTGGTTTGGTCAAAGGGGGAATATTTCCAAGGAAACCTGAGGTTTTTAGGAGTGTTCCAAAGCCAAGGCAATTCCAAAAACTTTCAGTCCAATTGTCTTGCTTTCCCAGGCTAATTTTATGAGGAGGCCCTAAGATGTGAATGAGGAGTGATCTTGTTCAGCCTGAAAAATAAAATTAACACCAGTATGAAAAGGACTGAAGCCCAGAGAACCGCAAGTGTCTTATTTTTTCTAACTGAAGGGTGCAAAGGCTCAGCTCAAGATGGAACTGAGGTCCATTTGGAATAATATATTTCATACTTGCCTATGAGAAGAAAGTAAAGTAAGATCCCTTCGGTTGGAGGCAAGCCCTTTTTTTAGTGCAATAAAGGAGAATAGGGATGTTCTTTCTCTTCCTTCTTTTGTAGGACTTTCTACCCTGTCCTGGGTCCTTTCCCCTCAAACCTGCCATTTCTCTCTCTTTTAGGTAGGTAACTCCATCCCTCACAAGTCAGCCTGTCCTTCATTTTCTTTCCGTTTTGGTGCTTAGCACCATTACAGTTCTCAGGCAAAGTTCAACAAAAAACTGTATCCCACTAGCCAGGACCAAGCCTGGACGGTACCACCTCCCTCCTCAAAACTGATGGTCATGTTTCTCTTTCTTGCCAGCAACTTTGGAGTTCATCTTGAGTCCCTGTACTTTTGTTTTGTGCCTTACATGCATTTTGATCCCCTCTCTTTCTCTTTCCCGCTCCAGCCCTGCACACCAGCTCACCCTCCCGCTGTAGGCATCCCTGTACGCCACCTCCGGGGTTTCAGAGGGGTTGTTAGAGAGCAGCGAATGACAAAACCTGGATAACCTGGATTGTGATGGATGGCCGCAGCCTCTGCCGGCAGCGGCTGCTGTAGGTAAACCAGAGCACTGATATTTGTACCACTTAAGTTGCCTCACTCTCCCGAGTGAACCTCCACAGAGTTGCTTTCCTAGGTGTGACTGTTTAGAGTACAGTCCTCCCTGTAAGTTAGATACTCTGCAATAAAATAGACTTCAGCAACTTCATTGCTATATATAAAGTTTCCCTCAAACCTTTTTCGAACTAAGTCCTGTCTCCTCCCTAGGAAGCATCTGCTTCCCATTGCCAAGTTCTTCTGCGTTCCTGTCCCTTTGGTCGCGTTTTCTCTGAATCCTTTAAAAAATGTGCATTTTGGCTGCGCGGTCATGCCAAGGAGTGTGAGAGTTTGCACATTTCGAGCAGGGATTGGCCCGTCTCGAATTAGTGCATCCAGAGAACCTGTCACAAGTTCCTTGAAGCACTTCTGCCTTCTGTTGTGCTGGCACCAAGCTGACGGGCGCTCATTTTGCATGTCTCGGCTCCGCTCTTGGCTGGTGAGGATATTTGCAAGGCTGGATATTTCTGGTTCTACTCCACAGAAGCCTTAAATGGAGTATTTGCTGTGCCCTGCCTTACAAAAAGGAGCCTAGTAATAAAACTTTGAAGGCTCCTGTTCAAAACCCTTATGTCAGACCTGCCTGGGTGGTGGTATGTCTCTCTCCCTGTTTGCTGAAGGAGTTTCTGAATTTTTTGGCTGTTGCCACACTCCCTTAGCTCCCCTGCAGCTCTCCTTGCTTTGCCTTACCAACGGGTTTCATAGGGCTTATTAGTGCCATTTCTTCCTATACCATTCAAGCCATTTTTCACACGTAGATTGAAAGATTTGGAAGTGGCTTGCAAGGCACTTCAGACTATTTGCCATTGTGCAGGACTGCACCGATGCTGTTCCCAACTCTTTGAACCACCCCATAGGGAGGACAGCAGAAAGTGCTTATGGCCTGAAACCCCAGAGCGGGTCCTTTTCCACGAAATGATGTCTTTGGAGCCTTAAAAGCTACATTTCTGCTCAGCCCCTTAGGACTTTTCCATCAGGCGGTGGCAGAAGGAGCCTGTGCTGACCGATGAGCAAACACCAGCAGCTGTAGATCACTATCATGCAGCGTGAGCCACATCCCTTGAGGTTACCAAACTAGAAATGATAGCATATGGATGCAGGTCTATCACCTGTCTCATCTGTCAGTGGTGACTTAATTATCTGGCACCTGGAATCCTCTTACTGTCCAAACAGAAGTAAGAGGAAGGAATGACTGATTTAAAACCTCCCTCCTCCAAGTAGATGCCAATCTTGTGTTGCCAGATAATTTAATGGTGCCTTCTGACCTTAAGAGGAATGAATCTAAGTTAAATATCAGGCATTTAGATCTCGGCAAAGTTCAGATTTCCAAAATGAAGAAATACAAATAGCTGGAAAGGCGACACTGCGCCTTCTCTGGATGGCTGAACAAGTGCCATTAGCGCTTGAGTGTATTCCCAACTAGATATAAAAGGAATCAGGAGTGTTAAGGAAAAACAGAGTAAAGTGAATGCCTATTACAGCTGTCGCAATAGGAAAGTTGCAACATTTGCTTGTAGGAAAAGATGCAGAAGCACACAGAGTACCTGTTAGTGAGAGCGAAGCCAGACTTGGGCAGGATTTCAAGTGTTACAGACACAATCCTGAAGGCTATATGCAGAGCAGCGTGACATTTCCATGATGCTGGTTAAGAAGACGTGCCATTGCAAATTCTTTTTTTTTTTTTTTTTTTTTAAGGCTGCTTAAGTTTTCTTGGGCCTTTATAGAGTAGACGCAGCTTAGGAGTGTTGAGTGCGCTGGGGGACTGGACCGAGGGAACAGCGTCCTTGGCTGTGTTATAAACACGGCTTGTCCCTTGGCCCCCCTCGCTGCAGATCAGATTTCTAGCTGAGAAATGAAGTTCTCGGAGGAAAAAATCCACCCTTGGTCCCTTTGTTCTGCTTTCCTGTTTGCAGACTGTACAGTCTTATACTTCTCCCTCTTTCATCTTTAAAATTAGGAGCTCTCTGGGTCAGACATAGTCTCCTCCCATGCCTATAAAACACTGGTCATGGCAGAGCCATTACAGGCAAAGATAGGGGGGTTTATTCCACCAGGGATTCTGGAGTTTGGGGAAAAATACCGGTTCAGGTAGATGCTAGGAAATGAAAGAACTCATGTAGAAGGATCGTCAAAGAAAACTCATTCTGGGAAAAAAGGAAGGTTTCTGTTCTAGTTCTTATTTTATATTTTAATGAAATGGAACAGGTGGTTAACCTGAATCTCAAGGACTTCCCAGGCTCCCAGGAAAGTGCCTGGGTCGTTCTTCTTTCTGTGGGCTGCCAAAACCCCATGGATCCCTCCAGAGAAATGAACAGTTCCCAATGCTACCTTGCCCGTGATGCTGCAAGGTCTGCTTTAGCAAATGATCACTGTCATGAACAACTCTTTTACTGGAAAATTTCTGCTCAACCTTAGCTCTGATAATTATACAGCTTCTAGAGGTATTAACAAATAATGTTGGTTCTGGCTTTGTCTTAAGAAGGTTTCTATCACAATTAATCTTTGCCCACTCTCCATCTTTTCTTGCTTCTTGGAACATAGAGGCATTGCTATAAATAGCTGTGAGGATAAATATGGATTTCTACGTACACATATACACTCAAGTGCACAAATTGATATTTTATCATATCATACCATACTGTGTCGTATAACTTAATATAATATTGCATGTCTGCAATGAGAAGACACATTTTTCTGTCCTGGTTAGTCAAAGTGAAGCATCAAAGGTTAATTTCTTTCTGTCTGAAATTTGCACAAAGTAAGTTAGATCTGACTTTACTGTGCCATGATAAACTTTGCGTAGTATATCTTGTATGAAGGTAAAATACATTTTCCGTGACTTAAACCTTTGTGGATTGGTGCTATGCTAAGGGCAATTAGATTTAACATCCCGGGAAGCTCCAAAGGCATTTTAAAGGACTCGCTCTTTTGTTCCAACTCCAGCTCTCAGAGAAACTGAGACATTTTTGGAATGGGTTTTGATGGACTTATATGAAAATTTATATGACTAAGAATTGGATTTGTTCCTCTGGAATATTATGGATTATTTTTATGTTGGAATTACATAAGTGTGCAGAGCTGCATGCAGTTGGCTTAATGTAGCTAAAAATATATCTTCTGATTTCCATTTGGAAAGGTAGCTGGATTTTTCCAGCTTCCCCTCTCAGTGATGACTTTATGGTGTGTATGGGTTATAGATTATAGGAAAAATTGAAATGCATAGTAAAATCAAGGGTTTTAAAATGGATTAATATTTGATTATATCTTTGAGAAGATGAATATTGATGTATGTCCTTCTGCACTCCTGATTTTGAACTCTGTTGAAATCCTTTACAAATGAAACTTATTTCAGAGAGACCATCTGGATGTAAATGAGGACAGGAGTGGGCAGCGTGTGAGGAAGCAGAAATCTCCAGGAGCTGGGGCAGAGGCTTGCTGATGCTTGTCCTGCTTTCATACCATGGCTCATTTGCCTCTGGTGCAGCAGAAATCACAGAGATTACCCTGACAGGAGAAAACTCTTCCAGGGAGCAATCGGAGATCACAAGCTAGTAAAAACTGCTATCAGTTACATTACCCAAAGCTACCCCATCTCTTTCTGCTTCTTAATCATTTACCTGTCTCTCTCTCTCTATATATATATAGCAGACTTTGTTGGACACTGTACTACCCAAAAAACGCTTCTTGGAGAGAGATTTTTCTGGCTACATTTTTGACGAAAAGGCTCATGAAGTGCAGGGTGAGCTCTCCTGTTCCAAAAGAGGACAGACTAGAAAACCTGATCCTTTTATTTTAAACAATTGACCGTCCCATTGAACACCAACCTTCGGCACATTTTGCTTCACCCTCCATGTGGAGCAAAGACACATTACAACACCCTGAAAGTTTTTAGGAGCTGAAACTGTGGTTCTGTGGGCAGCTTTGCTGTTTCCTGAGTAGAAGAGTTTGTGTGTGTGATGACTGTGTCAAGTGATAAGGCACATTGACTCTCTGAGGGGATGAATGATGTAAATATAGTGCAATAAAGATGAACAAAGAGTGTCCCTGTAAATTAACTGCACACTTGTTATTTACCTAGAACAAGTACAGTATAAAATTGAGGAGCTAACAGGATGCTTCCATCAGGTTTCTAAATGCTGTGTAAGATGGAACATGTTTTACAGCATAAACCCAAAATTCTTCTTTTGTTTTGCTTCTTCTGTCCCTGCCCTGTATGTTTTCTCAAATGGACATGTCACTTTGGCTGTATAATATTATCATATTTAGATTTGATTTAAATCCTGTCTTTTCTCAGCTGTGGTTGCTAATGGAATCACTCATGCTTTTTATACAGTTGATCTAATAATATTTTCTTCACTGCTCTCTGGCATTATTTTTTACTTTGTAGAAATCATGGCAAAACTGGCAATACAAATTGAGTCTGCATTTTAATGATATTGATGGTGATTTTCTTGTGCACTTGTATAAGGTGGGTATTTTTTTTTTCTCTCTTTGTACCATGGTCATTTTAATATACTGTGGCATGAGCATGTGAATGACTGTTTCAGTTGCAAGATTCTCTAATAAGGAAGCAGACTTTCCCGATATTACTTTGTCACTTAAACTGCTCTGCTCAGGCAGGCCATCAACAGAATGTCCGTGAGACGACTTCTTTTTTTGCTTTTTATTTTATAAGCAAGATACTCTAGTGGCCTGTGAACTGGCATGTTGGAAGTCCACGGTCCCTCTTCAATACAAGGAGAATGGTAGCTCACCACTGGAAAGCACTAGGAGATGATAAGTCAGTGACTTTTGGCGTTTCCTGATTTGTAGATTTCTTAGATTTCAAATGGGGATTGATGAATAGACACTTTTTATGCAGTGACAATAGATTTTTTTTCTGGATACACCTAGAAAGAGGACAAATCATACACTGTAACAACGACTGGCTTTGTTTCATTTTATACTTGTGCAACCTCCACGACTTTAATGGGTGCGGGGGGAAGAGGCACAATGAGTGTGTCCCTTAAGAGTGAATTTTCTCCTTATTTTAAAGGGGATCTGAGATGCCAGCTGCTACCTCAGGAGAGTGAAGCCCTTTACAGAGGCAGCAGATGTAGTTCAGCATTGCTCTTTCTATTGTGCTTCAACTCTGACCACGGAAGAGCTATTTCTTGGGACAGAAAGTGCTCTGTTTACACTCAGACCTTGGCATTTTTCCTCAGGGTACCATGGTGTTTTCTGTGATGTGGGCACACATCCATTATGCATTGGCTTGCACCCACCAACTCATTTCATTGTTTACACTCAGACCTTGGCATTTTTCCTAAGGGTACCATGGTGTTTTTTGTGATGTGGGCACACATCCATTATGAATTGGCTTGCACCCACCAACTCATTTCGCGCAGGCCATGGAACGTGCATCCGATGGCAATGATTCCTGTTCGTGTGCAATGTCAAAGAAGTCTAGATCATTACCAGCAGAATAATGAATTCCATAGAATTGTTCCGTTGTGCAATTATATGAAGTATGCTAAGAGAAAGTGCAGTTTCTCAATAATTCCCTCCTTTTTTTTTTTTTAAACCACAGGAATGATATATTATTAATCATGACTAATACTCAGTTACTGTGAATTATAGTGGAGCAGTGCCTGGAAATCCCAGTCTGTTTGGTAAACTTATTTTCTTGCATAATAGGAAACTTACCTTGCATTTAAGAGGCCTGAAATATAGTTTGACACAGATGAAGATTAAAGCAATGGAACCACCCATTTCATGTAAAAAAAGAAAAATTTAATAGAGACATACATTCTTAGTCCAACACTATTGAACATTTTTTGATATTGTACAAGCATAACAACAGGAGAAATACAATTGCAAACGTCTTAATTGTTCCCGTATTTTGCTTTCTTCCTGAGAACCAAAGTCTTCTAGAGCTCAGCTGTAGCACTCAGCCTGAATCCCTAATCAGCACTGGAGTTAAGGCAGAGTTGTGTATTGTCTTGACATTTGGAAGATGTTGGTCATTCTGGTTGTGATTGCTTAAAAGAGTAAGAACTGTTGAAATGCTCTAGGAAGCAGAGGAAAGTCAAAGGAGATAATATAATATGCTCCCTCCCTGTATTTGGGGGTGTACATGGGCTAATTTTTGTTAGGCCCATATCTAAAGGGACTCAGTGTGCGCATGGAGAGTAAGGCACCAGAACGACATTATGGAAGGGCTCATGTTCAGTCAGAGAATTTCATTTCCTTTGAGATAACTGGTCTTTAACCTTTCGGAAGCACCCTGAGGCCTTTCACATTCAGTCCTCTGTGTGCAGTACAATATTTAGCAAATGACAATTTCTGCTGCAAAGGGTTTACGTCCTAATCTGTATTGCGTCCTGAGAACACAGTGAAAGGAGGTGAAAAGACATTTTCCTCTCAAGGATGAGACTGCTGGGTCATTTCCAAGAGGAGATCCTTAGAGAGCATCCCATGGTCCCTTCCTGTAGAAGGTAGCGATATAGCTCTTTGTTATTATCTCTGTCTCTCTCTTCCCCCAACCAATCTGTCAGCGCATTTATGGTGCTGAGGAGAGGCGTCGTGTCGGAGCGATGTTCCCGTTTGCAAAATGGTAACTTCTATTTGTTGTTCTGAGGAGCTGGTTTCACACGCTGCGGAGCTGACATCTCTCCGGGAGCACAGCTGAGTCCAACATGTTCAGAACAGCCATCCACCCAAACGCCTCCTACTCAAGCGCTCAGACCTTCCTTCCCAGTAAATAAAAAGTACAGAGACAGCCTTGAATTGTTCCAAATATTTCTGTTTCACGGGAATGTCTACCCATGTTCAAATCTGATAAATGGGTATTCCTCTGGCCTAGGAAGTCAGTGTAGTATGGGAATAGGATGGCTCTCCAAAGAGGAAACCCAGTTTCTGGAAGAGTTAATGGAAAAGTCTGACTGACTTTCTCTGGTGTCAGCGTATTAAAGGGTTCCTGTGTGTCATGAAAACACAGTGTTGCAATTAACAATTTTATGACAGAAAACAAAGTCATCATAAGCTGCTGCTTCTACTAGGTTGTACAAAATAACATGTTTTTCAAGGTTTCATTGCTCATACAGAAGGCCTCTAAACATCTACTTCCTAAAACAGGAAACCGAGCAATGTGTCATTGTACGCTTTAGGTGAGGAGATATTGCTGCGTTATTTAAAACACCACCATTCACTGCAACAGCAGCTCTCAATATATCCCTCAGTGGGATTAAATTCATATTGTTGGGACATCCTGTCTAGCCATGGCTATGGCCGTGACCATTGTAATTCTGTCTTTGACCTTACCCATGCCCTATAGCAGACATGACCTCAGTTTGCCAACCTATGGATTACAACATGAAAAAAAAGCTCTTTTGAATAATGATTCCTAGGAAAAGAGTTGAAAAAAAAGTATTTTGGCCAGTAGTCCTTAATTCAGCTCCACAGCTGATGCATAGAGACCTCACTTGCCATGGGTGATCCCAGTATGGTCAATGTGTATCACCTTGCAGGCTCAGAGCTGGAACAAGACATCTTGGCTTGCAAGAAAAGTTCCCCATCTCTGGGTCCCTCAGTGGCAGCATTTTGGGGTATGGCACCCTCTGGTTTCCTCTCTTGGGCTCCTTCCAGCCATTGCACATGAAATCTCCCCTTTTGGATGGTAGCATCAAGAGCAAGGACTGCCAACATGCACCTCCATTGGTACTTCTCTGAGAAATGGTGTGTGGGGCAAGTTTTCTCCTTTTCTGACTCTTAAATGCTTTGGGTCAGTGTCTTTATTCATACATGCCCACTTGCCACTTTGTCGAGGACAACCTATGGTAGAAAGCGGAATGATCCAAGCCTCTGCGGCCCGATACGTTGCACTGAGAGTTCAGCTGTGAGGCCCAGTATTGGGACATTTAAGATCAAAAATCTACGGGAGAGTGCAAACCGGAGCATTAAAACTCAGCACTGTCCAGCCCAGGGTGTGCAAAACCAGTGCCTCCTGGAGGGCAGTGGTTAGTGCTTTTGGGGTTTGGGTCCAGACCCAGCCGGCAGGCTAGCGTAGGTGTGGCAATTGAGGACTAATGACTTTGTTCCTTTAGGTGGCTACAACTCACAATGTGACATTGCACTTAAAATAAGCAAACCTCTCTCACTCCCCGCCGGCGTCCTGGAAGGAGCACAGAAACAAGGTATGCTGGGCTGCTTGCTGCGTTTCTAAGGTTTGTTGTCCTTAGGTCACTAAGCTTTGTAAGATAGCTGTACAAAGATCGTTAGCAGTTCTGCCTACTTCTTACCTTCCGATTTTTTGAAAACATGAATTTTCCAGAAGTGGGGAAAAAAAAGGGAAATTCACACGAGTTTTTGTTTCCATTAAATATTCATGTGTCAGGACTACAGATTTGAAACAAAGATTATTAAACAAGTGGCTTCAATGGTTTCAGCAATGCTGAGTATCCCAGCATCTTTCCAGGGTTCTTATTTGGGATTCCCCAGGCACTTCTGCACTGAGATCAGTGGGGGTTTTGGGACAAGTTTTAGTGCCTATACAAAGCAAACACTGTCTTTGGTGTTAGTTTATAAATATCTAATGTGAGCAAGCAAAGTCTGTATTTTCCTCTGTGCTTAATACGTGCGTTCTGCACCCTCAGGCAGCTGAATTTACATGCTTTTGTTGTCATATGTGTAATGTGCTCTATGTATTTCCTTTTTATTAGTCAGACCTGCCACCAGAAAAGATAGAGGGAGTTTGAAAGCACAACCAGGATAGATACTGTCATTTTGTAATCTTTTGTGCACAGGTGGAGGTGCCTGTTTCCACTGGAATAGGTGGCAATATTCTGCTGCTTGCAGAAATCTTACAAAAGGAAATCAGGCAAAGGAGTTACTGGCTATCCACAGGGCAATTCTCCTCTGGAAGTGTGCAGTCAATTCCCATTTAGGCTAATTACACTTAAGGAGCCCTTTCCTATAACTAATGAACAATAGACATAACCTATTATTATATAACCATAGGCACGCACATTAATACACTGTCAAATTGCACTACCCTGTTAAAATGCTTCCTCTACAAAATTCACTGGAGATTTTTAGAGACATTTGCTGTAATTACGACTAGCATGGTTTCTAATTAATTTAATTTTCTTTTCTACCTAAACCGAGCATATAAGTGTGTTTTAAGAGATTGAATAAATAAATTTTTAATTATAAAATGATGCTATATCATACATTATTAGTAATAACCAACAATGTGTAATACATGTTTAGGTATGAATCCATTAGGAAGATGAACTAATATATATCAGTCCTAAAATAATGTCCTAATTTGTCCTGTGTTTATGAATGGGGAAATCCGTGTTTAAAGCAATTAGAGGTTTATAAAAGCCTTGGATTGACAGTGGGTAAAGCATCGAGCACACTTGGCACTTAGGAATTCTGTTGTTGTCTATGGCAAAGGAGAAGACCCTTTTTTGCCCTTTATTGGTTTCAGCAGTTTGTGAAATCATACAACCAGAATGGTACAAATATTCAGACCTCCAGGGTGGGAGCAGCATGATGCACGTAGTCCTGGTTGGCAAACACTCTGGTTACTACTGTTATCTTTAAAAAAAAAAAAAAAAAATCTCCTTTGTACTCTGTCAGTTGACTTTCAGGCTGTTTTGAGGAATTTTGTCACTTATTTTCCTATTAGCGATAGCAGACTTCGGAAATCTCCATGGCAAGTTCCAGGCATTCACCAGTCTCATGGCAGGACTCAAAAAGGCTGCAATCAATGTCACAGTCACAGTTGCAGTCGTTGTTGGCGTGGTCTTCATTGGAGGGCTGGTAGTATCTATTGGATGGACAACAGGTATCTGTCAGCCAATGTTCACAGGTATCAGGCAGCATTATAAGAAAGTCCCAAAATTGGCAGAACAAGCAGGCCAGGATAAGTGTTGCGCATTCATCTAAGAAAAAGGAAAAGCAGCGAGACGTAAGAAAAAGGGTGTGCTTTATTACCCAGGTTCAGGCTAGTGTGACTACACAGAAATGAGACGCAAGACAGCACGCAGGGTAGGCTAAAAATATATTGATGATAACTGCTTCCATAACGTCAAATGAAAGGATTTATTTTCTGTATGTTGTTTGTTCTGGAAAAACAACAGCGGCATGAAAATGATTTGAATGAAAATATTCTGTGGCAGTGAAGATCAGAGGAACAAGTACTCTGAACCAACTTTACGGTTGGACTCGACAATCTCAAAGGTTTTTTCCCACCTAAATGATTCTACGATTCTATACTTTTAAAGTTTTGGCTATAAATTTCAGCACAGGAGTGGACCTCACGCAGCGGGGATGCTCTGCTGGGGGATTTGCAGCCTTGCAGGAGTTTGGAAGTGCTGTTGCTTTGTGCTGCCACATGCGCTACCTGATCAACGCACGTGACACTGGAGTTTATTTTCTTTTTCACAAGAGTTTGCAATTAAAGATAAAAATCATCAGGCTGCTCCTCCTATTGCTAGGAAGGCAAAAAAAAAAAAAAAATCAACAAAAAACCCCAAAAAACTTTCGGGGCATTTTTGCCTGCATACGAAGAGTTCAGAACCGAATCCTTCTTATTTAAATGATTCCTTTCTGGGCTGTAAGTCTGTTACGGTCTGAATCAATCCTTGCTGGAAGTCAGTGCGCAAACACCCAAAGCTTTTGTGGACAGTGGACCAGGTCTCGTTCTTGCTTTTCTATGATGTGGTCAGTCTGGATGCATGGGACAGTGCGTCCCTGGCTCATGAATTCGGTATGGCATCTGGATAAGGACTGAGATGATCTTATGAACAAGACCAAATCCACACACACGGGGGGAAAAAAAAAGAGTACAGATTCGTCATCTGCTTGTAGTTTGATTCCTGTAAGTAGTCTGTTTCAGTAAAAATGTTTAATGACAGCTGGATTGCCTAACCAGAGACAGGGAGGAAAAACACGTCTGGAGAACAGCATTTACAGGGGGCAGCGTGCAGATCGCTTCTCAGCCCAGGGTCCTTCCACTTCCCCACTGAAACGGGTTTCTCACCTTTTCATTCACAGACTTCTTAATTTTTGAAAGGAGACAAAAGTTCAGAAAATTGTATCAGCTAGGATGCATGTCTGGAGCCAGTGAATTATTCCTGAAAACTTGGTCACCGTGACAAAAACTTTGTGTTATATTTGTTCCCCTCAAAAATCAACTAATTAACTACCCACCGTTCCAACTACAGCTTCTGGGGAGGCTGCCTCCGGGTGCAGCAGGGCTCGGAGCAGGTGTGAGATTCTGACTGTGTGAATCCAGTTGGAGCGCAAAGACCCAGACCTTTCAATTTTTTTTTTTTCCCTCCTTGTTTTTGGAAAGGAAAAATGCCTTCAACAATATGAATGCCTTTTCATTGGTTCTTTCAGAAAAGCATATGGTTATAACCACATTTCTTGCCCTAGGATGACTAACTGTGAACTCATTCAACTGCATTGGTTCTGTTGTGGCATTTTCTCTCTCATGTAACATAAAGTTCACTGCCAGGAAGTTTTCAGAATTATGCTCTTTTTTTTTTTTTTTTTCTTTTTAAGAAAGCTTTCTTGATGAAAAACAAAATTAAAAAATCATTCCAGCTTCTTTACAAAAAAACCCCCAACACTTAAAGCAGGTAGCAAGAATAAATAGCATGTGATTGAGCTTCTTTCTAAGTAGCATATCATCACCAATGTTATCAATTTAATACTTATTTAAATATGTCAAGATCTATTTAAGTTCAGACAAGCACAACTAACTTCTAAGTCAGTTCTGTAGAATAAGAATGACTAGATTTTGGTGATACTTAGTAAATTCATGCTTATATTTTTTTCTAACTAAATGAACTGAAATAATTATAAAATTGAAACATTTTATAAGGTGACACTGCTGCATTTAATTGTATGAAATTTACAGTGTAGAAAATGTAATCATTTTATCCAGTAGTCCATGGTGTAATTAAGACTATTCTTTTTAGATATCTTATGTTTATGAAATTTCCTTCCTATACATAGATATGAGAGATGAAATTCAAAATTATATATCAGTTAAGGATCTTTCAATTTTTTTTTCTCTCCAAAGATCTGTTTTCTAATAACAGTTTTTTTCCTGAATGTGTTAACCATAATGGTGCTTATGTAATCTTGAGAGAATAGATATGATTCTTAGGGCTTCATCCAGGAAAGGGAGCACACAAAAAGCACAAGATTTTAATAATAAAGTAATGTTTCAGCACAGAGTCTGTGATGTGCAGTAAAGATGCTTTTAAATTCCCATCAGAGCACACACCATGAACTGTGATAATGGATGTAACACATTTCGAAAAATCTGCATGTGTGAGGCTTTTTTGTCCTGTTTTAAGTGGGGTAATGTATATAAATAATAGATATTAGCAATTAAACATCCATTCCTATGCATTCATTTATATATTTGAAAATAAATTAGCCACAAACTGCATAAAAGAAGATGCAATCTCCTGTTTTCCCCTCTGTTTTCCCTGCTGTTTGCGAAACGGCATTATTGCATTTATCTCAGTGAGAACAACGACCTCAGCTCCCATTCTCTACATTAGTAGATTAATTACCACAAAAGAAGAACTCCTAATAATTTTGCTAGCCTGCCTCATCTCTAAATTTTCCTGCTCTTGTTTGGTGGCTGTCAGCTCACCCTCTGCTCACGCAGATGATGCTCTGAACGAAGGTTGTCCAAAGCTCACTGAGGCCACGATGGTCACCCCTGGTGAGACCCACGAGCTTTGGATCTGCTCCTCTCTGAGCACAGGGAACAAAATAATCACCAATTTCCTCAGCTATCGCTCTGCCTTCAGAGGTTCTCCATGCACCAGCGAACAGGATTTGGCCTCGTGTGTGGAATAAGCAGTAACTTGTCAGAGTAGAGTGAGCAGAGTATGCAGTGACAACCACAAATCTGGCTTCCTTTGGTTTTCTTGGCTTCCATCCAGCCCTTAACATTATTAATTGGGCACAGATTGGTTTTTTTGTTAATTTCCTTCACTTTTAGCTTTTTTAAGGAGCATGAAATCTGTTATTTGCATCACGTGGTACACACCTGTGTGCCAGTAATGGTTGAGGGGCCTGATCGGATAGTCAGCAAACTCAGAAAATAGTGTCTGGACTAGAGGATGAGTCCCCTCAATGAAATAAATATTTCAGATCCTTCATTGAAATTAAATGCATTCTAATAAATGTATCAGGGACATCCCTTTTATTACAGGATCAGTGATACAATGGAGATGGTAATGGCTCCTGGAGAGCATTGTGGTTTATTTTGTTGATCTGTATTTAGAAGTTCTTAACTCAGGGACTGTTAATATGATATATGTGATAGATCCCAGCTCCGTTGGATATAACACACTAATCCATTATTGCAAAAGGCACGCTTAAGAAACTTCAAAAATGCTTCACAGAAGCACTTTTTTCATATCCATCAGAATAACCAGGAATAACTGCTTCTCAGCATAATTTCACTAAAATCAGGGGTGTTATATTATTTAGATGAGCAGGAATCATGCCCCTTGGTCTGTAATGAGTGTTCACAACCCATCTATTCATTAACTCTTGGTTATACTATTGCCTTGGAAACTCTTACAAAAAATAATGCAAGTATTCAGCTCTTTAACTTGTGCTTTTACACAATAAAAAGGATCAGCTCCTTTTCTGAAAACATAAGACACCTCTGATTAATAGTCCCAGAGCAAGTTATGTTTTAGCAATGTTCATTTGCAAGAATGCACTGAACTATTTGGCTTCTGCTGCAATTTTGGTTTGTAAGTACCTTTCATAGCGCTTTGTTTTCAAATATGCTTTTTCAAGATGCAGAGCATGCTGGACTAACCAAAATCCTGTCCACGTGTATCCACTCGGCCCAGTCTTCAGAGACAGTTTTCTGCAGGAGCAGGGCAGAGTATGAAGAGAGCTCCTCATCCTGACCCACGTGAGTTTTGCAGCGTAGGCAGTAGAGGGAGGGTTTGGTGGTGGGTCAGCAGAATGGCAGGGTTGGATGTAATGGTCCATACGAGAACTGCACATACAAGACCATAGAAGTAATGTGCAGTCCACCAAACACAGCATCTGTTCAGCAACCACAGCAGCTGCTGCAGTACCAATGGCAAAAGCACCAACCTCTGCTACTGGGGAGAAGTGGGTCCGTGTGAGATACTCTGTTTCTCCGATACCGACACTAGTACTTCTGTGCAAACACTCATTACAAAAGTACAAATGCTCTGTTGCACAATAGGCTCTAAGCTCCTCTTCTATGACTTTAATATCACTGACAATTTAAGATCATCTTCTACAGATTCTCATCTATCACAAAAATGTCTGCAGGGCAACTTAATGCTGCTTTTGGCTATGTTCTTGAACCTCCTGTTTAGCGTGTAAGCATTTATTTCAAGTTAGATACACATAGTGCTCTTGCAATGGGCATTATTTAGAAATCAGCTTAAATGTGATCTGTTTTGTAAAACATACCGTCACTGTCTCTCTGATGTACTGATGCGTCATCTTCGATGTAAGTGAATTCTCTGCATTTCTCCAGGGAAGCAATGGATGATGTGCTCGCATCTGACAATTTCTTCCCATTTTTGGTACCCTTTGATGAAGCGTCTGTGATGCTGAAGTCTGTGACAGAACCCATAACAATACCTTTCATAGGCTTTTCATCTGTATGTTTTTCATTTGTAAGCTGGTTATCTGGTGGGATTAGGAAAAAAATAAAAAGACTTGTTTGCGATACTAAGACAAAGATCTGAAAGAATAACATATGCAGAATTTCCAAGCCTACAGTTGTTTACTTCCAAGGCCTAACCCTACTTATCTAATAATTTCAGTCTCTTTACGCAAGTAAAGTTTATTCATAGTATAAGTATTTGTGAGCTCGCATTCTAAGGTTTTCTCTTAAACCCAGTGGACTTAGAGGCTAAGTAATAATTCACCTTCACTGGGTGGGATCAGGTTAAGAGAGAGAACAGAACTATTGCCTCAGTTGACATCTATTTCGAGTGTCATGTCCTAATTTCAATCTGTCATATAAAAGAAGGCAAAACAATTATCCTGTTATTTTTCAACAGCAGCTCTGTTTCCTTAAATTTACAGCCAACAATGCGTGTGTAGGTGGTACCTAGATGCAGATGTGCCAGCTTACCATGGCTCATAATCTTGTAGCAAAGAAAGCCAGATGGTCTCTGTTTAACATCCAGATTCGTTATTTCATAAGTTCATCCACACTTGTGTTGTTGGCCTGGAAGTCAACTAGAGGATGGGATACTTCACATGCTGTCAGCGTGCCACAGAGGCAGCTCAAAAACCAGAGGGAGGCTTAATTTTAAGCCCCAACTAGGGGAAAGGTTAAGAAGAGTTCTGAGCTCAATTTATTCTTGAAGAAGTTTTCAGGCACAGATAAACATGGGTTGATATATAGTTTCACTTACTCTCCGAAGTGATCAAGAGGCCAAGAAACACAGTCATTCTCTCTATGGCTGGGATGATAAAACCTCATCAATTCTTATCTACAGCTGATTAGCTCCTACACCTCACATCAAGCACAGCCTCACTTTTTATCTTACTTAAATCTTGTGATATGCTTGCTCTTGAGCTATATACAGATAATCAATCTTTACAAACACCTCAGTTATGCAAACATTACTTTCTGAGAGGAACAGTAAGTGCTCTAAAGCAGCTAGTCTGTGCTCTGCTGCAAGGAGCCAGCAGAGAAACCCTGCATCTCTCTTATTTTTCAGGTACCTTTGACACCTGACATATATTAAAGAAAAGCCAAGAAAAGATTGATAGAGAGTGAAACCTTAATGAGACTGCAGTTGTGTCCCGTAGCACCCTTGCAGCCAAAAGGAGGAAATGTGGATGGAATGGGTGGACTGCAAGGTAAGTGAAAAACCACTGGGACCATTGGGCTCGAAGTGGGGGGAAGCAAGGATTTGAGGTCCAAATGGTATCTGGAGCAAGTCCAGTGAAGGCCACCAAGGTGGTGAGGGGTCTGGAGCTCCTGATGTATGAGGAGAGGCTGAGGGAGCTAGGCTTTGTTGGCCTGGAGAAGAGAAGGCAAAGAACGGTGCTAGATGCTGTTTTCCACTTCATAACCAGGGTAATGGAAAAGCCAGACCCCAACTCCTCCCAGTAGTGCACAGAGGTGAAAGAACAAGAGGCGACTGTCACAGGCTGCAGCAAGGGTAATTGGGATTGAGTATGGGACAAATCCTTCATCATGGGAGCTGTAAAGCACTGGGGCAGCTGCCGGTGAGGCTGGGGAAGTGTGGAGAGCTCAGCTGGGCATGGACCCCAGAAACCTGCTCTTACTGCAGAGTTAGCCCTGATCTGAGGCGGAGGTCAGATGAGGTGACTTCTAGAAGTCCCTTCCAAGCTTAATTTTTCTATGATTTCTATGATTCTATTTACTTACAGAATGAGTAAGCAATTAATTTAAGTATTTACTCATAGTCACAATTCATGCCATTTTAGATTATCTTCATGTGGGGAAATATGTAGAAGCAGAAAAGGTGGGTAGAGGTTAGCAGAGTAAGAGCCTGGGAGAGGATAAGAAGAAATACTAAGCTACTATTTTCATTTTAACTTTAAATCACTGTTTTAAAAATGTGTGTTGGCAGATGGTTTGGTTTGATTTTGAGCTTGTAATAATGACAAAGTCTACTATGAAGGAAATGTGGATTTTCCCTGTCCCAGAGAGTTTACAGGTTGGCCTTAGACAGGGAGCAACTGGTGGGATAGAGAGAAGTGGAGGGAAGGAGACAGTAAGACAGCAGTGGCACAGAAAGGAGTCTCAGAAACCTATAACTGTCAGGTTTTGTAAGTGTTATGACAAAGGAAAGCCACAGGTGAGACTTGGGAAGGGCAGGAGAGGCAGTGGCTCCTCCGGGTGTGCACCAGCAGTGCAAAGCACAGCGGTGCTCGCCTGCAGGTTCTACACTTGGTCGTAGGAAGCCAGCATCCTGGGCAAAGCACGTCTGATTTTGCCCGTCTGTGATAATTTGTTCATGGTTTTCCCCCCAGAGTAAGTAAATACAGCTTTTTTTTCCCCCTCTGACTTCTTGGCCAGCCTCTTGAGTCCAAAATGTGAAAATTCATGCATTTTGGATGTACTTACATGTCTAGTAACCGCTGTTTTCCAGTGTTTATAAATCAATGACATACCACAATTTTTCCTGCACTTTCATTCAATAACATACCGTCTCCAGGAAAAGTTGTGCTAATTGAAGTAGCAGAGCTCTGGAGGAAGCAATGTCCCACTTATGCATTGGATTTATTGGATAATAATTGATTTGTGAGTCCAAAAGACACATGCCCCACCTGTTATTCAGGTGCCAATCTTACAGATGGATCTTGTTTGTCCAGACTGAGAGCTACACACAGGCTGAGCAGTTGAATACACACGGATCAGATTGAAAGGCCTAGGCAAGAATGACGATTTCTATCATTTTCTACTTTCAAAAGTGGCCCAAAAGTCTAAACCGGATATATTTTAAATCGTAATATATCTGTTGAGTTCCCTGTTTCTGCAACAATACAATGGTCCACATTGTGGCAATTTAAACGTTAAAGAAATGATACTGAAAAAAAATCAGATGGAAATAATCAGTAAATGCTAGACTAACATTTACTGTATCCACCGACTTCTACTATTCATGCTTCGAGTCAATTTTTGTTCGTGAAGTGCTGTTGAAGAGAAATCAAAATCAGAAATAGAAAGGCATAGACATAACCTGAATTTTTCAATACAGCACCATCAAACAAAAGGGTAACAAAAGCTGTCATTCAAGGACTCTTCTGTTTGTTAAAGCATACTACATCTTTGAAAATACAGTACATTTTAGTGTCAGACTCTTAGTTTGAAAAGCTCCCTTTAAGTAATGTTATACTTGTCTTGCACAGCCAGATCAAGTCTTCATGCAGTCACTGTAACGAGCAACTTGCTATGACAAGCAAGATCCTTGCTTCCAGAAAACAGTGCGATAGAGGCTAAAGCAGTGTACAATTATAGGTCTCCATTTCATTGTTATGCAATTACCTTCAGTTCAGCTGTGGGTCCATCTACATTATGTCTTTTATCAATTTAATGTTTGCACAAGGTGTCTAAAGAAATAACGATTATGCTAGATCAGCATAAAAAAAGTGGTTAGCACTTTTTTTTTTTTCTTTTATAGTTTGTTGCTGCATGGAACAGTAGTAGGTTGAGAGATTGGAACAAATAAGTGCAGCCAAATAGGCTTTAAAAATATATTATGTACAACTGATATTATTTATTATTACTGTTAAATGAGAATGTAAAAAAAAAATTAAATTACAATTCGAGATGGGCAGAGGGTCAAAATTTGTTACTGTCTATTAAGATCCTGTGTTCAGTTTCAGATATCCACAAATGACTGTGTTTTTAACGTGTAGAAAACATCCACTGAAGTGAATTAAAAGGGAAAAATAAGCATAATATAATGAAGAAAGCTCAGGCTATTCAGTGTTAGGCAGAGGCAGCTAGAGATAAGCCCCCACAAAGTGCCATTCTTAATAGTATCTTTCTTCCTTAACTGGGGAAGCTGGGGCTTGCCTTGACTGTTGCAGTAGAAGACTGGGATCGTTCACCCATGTTTGTATTAGAGACAGAGATAGTCTAAATACTCAAATGAAATTTCTATTTTTTTTTAATTTGGCAGGCAGCTGACTACAGTGTCTAAATTCATGAAAGTACAAAGTAAATCACTTACTTTCCACTGATGCCAGCCCCAGATACCTCTGGTTAATAGCGAGGAGCAGTAATACCAACACTGGCATTTACAGTAGGTCCCCTGGCCCCTATTTCTCTTCATTGGCTCAGGCACAAACCAGGGTCTTGCAGCCCTGGAGAACTGAATCATAGAATGGTTTGGGTTGGAAGGGACCTTAA
>NW_008795909.1:3260705-3269258 GCF_000699145.1 Aptenodytes forsteri | reverse complement strand
GGGATGGACTGAGGCTCCCCTCCCCTGGCATCTCTAGTTTAAAGCCCTAGGAGGCTGGAGTTTCCTAGCACGCTTTTGTAATTAGCTTTTATACTGTGGCATGTAAGGGCCCTGTCCCTGTTTTTGGCAAGGGACAGGGAGGATAAGACGTGCTCTGTTCTGCTGGACAGGGACTGCAGCAATATGGGTAGTGCCACAGAGCTGTCCGGAGTAACTGGCTAGGGGGAGCTGCCTCTGAAAGAGAAGGAAGAGAACTGATCTATCACCCTATGTAGAGCTCGTACACATCTTACAAGCAAAGGACAAGGGAGCCTGTGGCTCTACTCGCCAGTGGCATTTGTTCCCAATCCATCCTGGCAGTGGTCCTTGGCCTCACACCCCTGTGACAAGGAGTCCCAAGGGTTAATGGTGAACTGTGTGGAAAACTCTAGCAGTTTAGCACGTATAACTTTTTAATTTCACCGTGAGGCATCTTCGTATATCAGCGCAGCGAAAGAACCAAAGGAACGCCTGGCTGATCTCCCTGCCATTTGTTATCCCATGCACTGCTGTCGCTACCTGTCTATTTAATGTATCACATGCTCATCACTGAAAGAGCTGTGTGCCATGTCCATTCAGTCCTGAGATGAAGCAGGCAGAGCTATATCAGACCTGATGGATGATAACTTGTGAGTATAAAGGCTTGAGCTGAACTCACTTGGTTTGAAAAGACTCATAGTAAAATGAAACCCAAACCCCAGGTTTTGATGGCCATGTTTCAAAAAAGAAAAAGTAAAAAGGAAAACAAAATACTTTTTCTTGTCAGTCTAAAGGACATAATCTGTCTGCCAGCAGGAATGGGAGGGGATGCCAGGGGTATCTCTGCACGGTGTGACACATGCACAATCCAGCAGCTTACCTGGATGGTCCTCGCTGCTCAGCGTCACCCCGGGGAGCACCGGGAGGGGGAGGGAGCTGGTGCAGCTGTCTTGGTGGAAAAACAAAACAACATTGCAGTTGGACACTGTAAATAAATGTGTTTTGGCACAGGTATCACCCCCTGTGATACAGCCACTTAGTGACAGCCATTGACTTCAGGAGTTGTTGCTTTCGGGGGCAAATAGAAGCAGGTGTGCTTCCTTGCAGGGGGAGGTTACGTGGGATGGTGCACTGTTTCTGTTACTCCCTGTCTCATTTCTGGAAAGGAAGCCACAAGAAAAACAAATTGCTAAGAGAAAAAGTTTCATCTGAGAAGAGGGGAAGAGGATCACTGGCAAACACAGAAGTTCCTGTTTCAGGTAGGTACAGAAAATTTGAAAGCTGGAAGGTCTGCGATGAAATGTGGGGCATCACCCATGCCCAAACACCCCAGAAACCTCAGATGAGACTCCCAGATCATCAGCAAAGGAGGAGAGGAAATTGCACCCCCGAGCTCCAACCTCCAACCCTTGGACAAGATGCCCAAGGTCCTTGTGGTGGCAAGCCCAGGTCCCAATGTGGGTGCTGAGCTCCTCCACCTCTGCTAAGCTTGCCAGGCCATCCACTCCCTGCACAGGCCTTAAATCTCCCTTCCTTCTCTCTCCCAGGGTCAGGGAGGAAAAGTAGGAGGTGGGGGTGTGGGACTGTCCCTACAGTGAGTGCAACAGATGAAGCAAACTCCATGGGAACTGCTCTCATCCATGTAGGAGAGGCCAGAGAGAGAGCGGGCGTCACAGCCGACCCAAAGCAACCTGCTCTAGACTAATATATCATGGGTGCTTTCATAGTTTCGTGCCCATTACATTTTGCTGAGCTCAGGCAAAAAGGATACGGGGGATTTAGAGACTGTTTATTTTTGTCGTAGGGAAACAGGAAATAGTACGCAAGGCTATAAATATATTTCGGGTTTCATATGACATCATGAACCCGTGCAAGTGCTTCCCTTCTGATTTATGATGATGGACTGGTAATTCACAAGAGCTTTGGGTTTACTTTTTTTTGCTGTTGCAGTAACAAAGCTAATGGTGCAATCCCTGGAGGGGGTATTTTATCAACAGTGAATTTTTGACCTCATTGCATACGTTTTAACTTCATGAATTAGTGACCCAGCTGACTGTAAAGCCTTCTATAGGCTTATTATAAATCTATCACAAGACTGGCAAGAAATTTTGGCCCAGATCCTAAACTCTGACAGGCATGTGTTGATGGACTGCATAGCAAGCACTTCCACTAATATTTCTCACTAATTATACCATATATTAAAAAAAATGAATGAAGCCAATGTTTATATGCAGCTTTAACTGCTTTTGATATAAGAAAACAACACAATCCCTAATAAATTTTCACCTTCAACATTTCTATTCATTATAATTTTTACCATGATGAATGAAGTTAGAACTGGAGAGGGAGGGGGTTCGTCTTGAAATCTGTTCAGTGAATGACTGAATTTACTTCCCTTTCCCAACTTGCGTTGAGGAAGGAGGGAACAGATGGACACAGGAAGAAGAGGGAGGCGAGTGCGGAACGAAGGAGATGGGTGAGGAACAGATGGAGTCGGGGGAAAGCAAAGAGGAGAGTCAGCAGGGATGGTAGGAAAGTTTTCCACTTGACCTTGAGTTGAAATGAAGATCTGCATACACCATGGGGCAGCTAGATTTTGGGGTGCATCCTTTTTTCTCTCTGTGACACCTGTGCCTCAAAGTCTTGTGGGCCATCCCAGCATTCCAGTCCATCCCAGGAGATCTGCAGAACCAGAACCTAGATTTTCTCGAGGGGACGGCTGCTGCAGAAGGACGTCTGCACTGTGTTCAAGTCCCGTAATGGTAATGGCAGGGGAGAAATGTGGGCAAACGCAGTACCCAAAATGGGTTGGGATGTGGTAAGTCTCCCAGGCATCCCAGCCAACACAGAGAATTGAGCTTATGATTTTGAAGAGGTATCCCATGCCCTGTTTGTTGTTAGGATCCAATGGCCAAAATATTCAAAGTGATTTATGATTTTACCTACTTAAAGTAAGATATTCGAGATGGCCTGATTTTCAGAATATGCTGAGCATCTGCGCTTTGAGGTGTATTGAATTATATAGCCCAAATCACTAGTAAGTCCTGGAAAATCTTGATTATATTCTTAATTCTATTAAATTGCCTGCATATAGTCCATTGGTTCTGGCTTTGCTAGCTGAAGAATGGAAGAGGTGAAAGTTAAATATTGGCCATGTGTGTCATTCCCTTTGAAGAAAATGGGAGCCATGTGCACTCACCTAACAGCAAAGTTTGGCCCCAACTATGATTTCACAGCTGGGCCCTAACTTCAGGAATGCCAAAGCACTAAATGACTCAATTGGAGTAATCTGATCAATGCTGTATTTTCACTGTGGATTTAAACTGCACACACAGCAAGAGCAGAGTTAGTTTTCTTCTCTCTCAAAATCACTTTTCTCTGCAGATTTGATAGCATAAATATGAAGTTTTGCTCTCATCTCACAAATAAGTGAAATGGCAGAAAACATATGTCAAATAAAATGTACGACATTACGTCCTTGTTACTTTTTGGAGGCTGTTTAAGAAAATGGCTTCATTAATTTTGACTGAATAAAAGGTTCCTTTAAGGGATTTCAATAGGTGACATGAAAAAAGTTAATAGGAATGATCAAGACAATGGAGGTTAAAACTGTTTTGAAAATATGTTTCTTTTATAGATCTCAGCTGTTGGAAGAGTTACAGAATAAATACACGGTAGTGCTGACATTCAGTGCTGTTTCATCTTAGCAAAAGAGTTTTTAATAAAGAAAATTCTTTTCAAGGAATGCTTTCTGCAGCCAGTCTTCAAAAAGAGGTTTTCCCCCCTCCTAGTTTAATAAAATTAAAGTAATTTATGTCATATTGATATGTCGATATGTTTTTCAATAAACTTTTTCACAGAGATTTTAAAAAATTCTCTTCACTTTAAAAATTATAATTATATGTCTTCCTCCCACTTTGAAAATGGCACAAGGTGCTCATTTGCAGAGCTCTACTGTTCAAATCTTCACTGAGAATAGAAATGTCATGACTCAGTTAACAATGCTTTATTATTCACATTGATCTTTTTTTATAGTGTTCTTTATCTCAAAAACATTGTAAATCAGATATCTTCCTCCCACTCTTTTGTTCATTTGCAAATTTTTATTATTCTAGTTTAAAAAAGCAATGGAGTGTCAAGAGTCAGTGTATATTGTTTATGTTCTTTTTTGCTTTAAAATTACTTTTAACTATAAAAAGTAAGATGTACAGCAGGGAAAAAAAAAGCTGGATTTAAGGATGCTGAAAAAAGAATTGAAGTGATCAGTGTGAATTTTATGTTGTTCGCTTATACTTTAGAGTTGTAACGGACTTTGCAAGAAGGGGGACCAAACACTTTATGAAAATGTTTTTATGTGCTAATTCAAAAGTCCCTATTGCATCAGACATCATCATTTGCATTAGACACCGGACACAATTCACGCTCTCGACGAACACAATAGCAAAATTCACAACTGCTTTTGCAGCATGTTCACTGGATGGTTTGCAGGTGCCTGCCCAGAGACCTGCACTCTCCATCGCTCGGTGTCAGAGCTTGGCGCCAGGTCCTCAGGAGCCCTTGGCTGATAAGCACCAAGTTAAATCACCGTATTTTCACAGGAACTTCACAGCTTTGGTATCAAGTGTTAACTGCCGCAGAAACATAACCTCGGCTGGTCAACAGGCAATGCAATCACTGAAACCCATGGGCCAGGGTGCGGGATACGGCCATGCATCCTCCGGGAGAGCTGTGCCGGAGCCCCCAAGGTTTGTTTCTACATTGGATCTTCCAAATTCTACTTCAGCCACTGTTTTCTTTCCTACCAAGTTTTTCTTTAGGTCTTTATTTACGTCTTGGCTGTTGTGACTGTATGAAATGGCCTCCATGAAATAAATCCATCGTAGTAATTGGGGTTAGCCCAGAGAGCAGCAGGACCTCTTGGCATTTCACGTACTGCTTGCTGATAGGTAATTTTTTTTTCTTGTGCCTGTTCTGAGTTAGTTTCCTCCAGTTTGTGACCAGAGCATCCTGGCACCCTGTTGTTACTCCAGCAGCTCTTGAGAGAGATCCTCCTCTCTGGGAGTCTCCAAGAACAAGTGGCTATTTCTGAAGTTGAATTTAAGCCCCAGATTGGATTTTTGGATCTTGTAGGTGGTGTGGCAGCTCTACCACATGAAACAGCCCTAAAAAGATTTTGTAAAGAAAAATAAAGTCTTCTTTCCATATTCTTTTGTTTCTCTCTTTCTGTTTCAAGGCTGCACTCTCCTGACGTTTTGCTAAAAGGGATAATTAATCCAACTCAGAGCAAGTAAGTCTCAAACTGAACCTGAACTGAAACCACACAGCCCCGTCCTTCCCCCTTCAAGTGGAGGGCTAAGCATCTATTTGTTTTTATTAATGTCAGCAGGTCATCCCAGCCACCATAGTGCCGTGCCAGTCCCTGTCCCCGCCTCGGGCTGCAGGGACTTGGGAGGTACAGCCCCATGCAGAGCCCCCGAGGCCACCCGGCTGATGGGCATGCATCCAGGTGCTGGGGCAGGTCCATCCCAGCGCTCATGGGCAGCTGCTTGTTGTATTGCAAGGATAACTCAAAACTCTCAAATTCTCTTTATTCCTCACTGCAGAGTGTGAAGCTGGAGATTTTGATGCATTACCTTATCTGAATTGATTGTGGTGTTTTCAAACTGTAGAAAAACCAAACCTTATTATTATTATTACAGTCCTTGCCTCAACAACACTGCTGCATTAATTTAGTCTTCCTTCCTTCCTTCCCCTCACGGTTAATTACTCACCCCATCAATGAGGTTAAGACTGTCTGCCAATATGATCAAGTTTCAGGAACAAAATCCTAACCAGAACTGAGTAGCCAGAAGTGGACAGGGCTTTATTTAATACGCTGGCATAGTAACTAAAGGTAGGTCTCACCCATGGACACGCTTGTGCAATTGCTCACTCTGTTTAGTTTGGGAAATTTATAGATAATGTAAAACAGAAAATACCGAGTTTATTACAAAGGAATTTTTTTCGACCTAAAACTCTGCATCATTAAATTTGGAAAGCACTTAAAATTCTCAGTTTTATTTTTGGTAAGCACTATCTATTGAAAAGTGAAAATATTAGAGGGATCTCTAGGCAGAATTTGTGAACCTTCCAATGAAAAGACAGCACAGTGTCTTCCTTTCATGTCCCAAGGTCTTTGTCAACTGTGCCACTTTCTGAATGACACTGAAGTTATGTGCCAAGAGTTTATTCCCAAAGCAGGTATTACACACGGTTATGGTCACAAAGATATCCTTGCACAGCATTAATGCCAGAGGAGCTCTGAGGCTGTCAGCCTTTTGATTTGGTGGGGCAAAACACCGTCAAAACCACATATATTCTTAAAATATATCCGAACAGTTTAAACGCCATCAAATAGAGCTGCAAATCACAGAAGATGCAGCATTTCTCATAGACGGTCCTTAAAGCTCTACTCATGGTAAATTGGCATGTGATAATATATAGCTACAAAACCCCCATGTCTTCTAATAAGTTATAAAATCTTTTCTTTGATTCAAATCCAATGATGAATGGCAATCTGTGAGAGTCTTATGTCTTCTAGAGTGTTTCCTAGCAAACACTTCCATTTTTTTCTCTCTCATCTGTGTGCCATACTGGAACACAACTGGGAGCTGGACTTGTCCACCATAGCAAACATTTTTAATCTTATTACCATCTCAGCACCTCGCTGGGTGCTGCCGAGCAGCCTTTGCCGGACCGTGCTGGAAAACCATTTATTTAGCTCTGCAAAGGTCTGATCCAGTATCAGCAGATGTCAATGGAAAGAATTCCAGGGAGCTCAACAGATCAGGCTCCAAAACGACCTCCAGTACGGTATCCTTCTCTGGTTTTTTTGCTCTTTTCCTCAGAAAGGGTTGTGGTAGACAAAGCAGTTGGCAATATCTGAAGCAGAAGATGTATCATGCTATACAACTTTTCACAAAACATTTTTTTCCTGGGGGACACCGAAGATGCAGAACATCTATTCTGGGGGCACACAGATGACATCCACTGTTTCATAATTATGTAATAAGCACTTCTAGGACAGTGTACTCTTGCCTGCTCTGGCAAAGGCAAACATAGTAACTGGTCTGCTCACAGTATTAAATACACTTCTCTCACTGTGCAGTGGAAGGATGTGTTTAAACTCACAGTCTCTCACTATTCCTGGGTAGTGTAGGAGAGTCCAGGAACACTCAAGATGTCTTTTCCCGTGTATATTAACTTGTTCAGAACAAAATAGTGTTCTTAGAAAACATGAATCTTATGGCAGAAGAAAGTTTCCTTCATGACTGTGCTTAAAAGGTTTCCAAACAGCTGCTTGTTCATTTGGGTGCATGAAATACTAGGTTCAGCCTGCTCATAAGCACAAACACGTAATTTCTTCTCGTCATGGCACCTTCACTGTCATCATTTCTGCCTGGCTTTTTAATGTTGGCAAGAACTAGCACAATATCTTCATTGTACGAGCTTTCAGAGGAGAGCTGCAGAGTTCCTGCAGTCTCAGTGAAATGCCAGCCTCTCCCCAACGCCGGCTGTTTGTCCTGCTTTGCAAGGAGCCACACTCCCAAGGAGTTTTGCTAGTGTCCGATGTGAGCAGTGAACACCAGAGGTTTCAGGTGTTGTTAGAGGGTAGGTCAGCACGCTCCCACCTGTCTGTGGACCACGCACAAGGATCAAAGGGTTGGTTGGGCGACCTTCAGCGCACTGAGCTCGCCAAAGCCCCAGGAGAGGCACCCCTCGTCCGTCCCCCTCGGGGCTGCCTGGGCATGGGGGCGGGTGAGAGCTCAACCCTCTCCTCAACACTTCCTCACATCAAAACTTTCACTGAAGCTTTTGCTCAAGGCTCAGGTGTACAACTGCTTCCAAGCAAGGAGGTCACAGCCCAGGCCCTGAGAGGAAAAAGTGGGTGTCAAAAAAATGGAAGAGGTGTCACTGTTTTAACGCTGAGATTAGGCAAAATCTAACCCCCATTAATCCTTCGGAGCAGGGCCTCTGGTTTGTTCTTTTTTCAATCTATTCTGTATTCAAAGCAAGTACATTTTTTCTGTCACTATACCACTACTGTTAACAACTATAAATGTATTAAAAACACAGGGGCATTTTAGTATGTGTATTGTGCATAAGAAATATTGTTACATGACAAGCTCCAATTGGCAAGTGAAAAGAGGTTTTATTGAAGGAAATAGCAGTAGCAAACAGTGAACTATGCAGAATAATGGTAATTGTTCCTTTAACATTGGCAGCGCACGTTCACTTAATATGACTGCTCCTCTGTCTCTGCCTCATCCAGACCCAGAGGACCTGTTAGACAAGCAGGCAGCCACCTCTCTCTGGGATCAAGCTGTCAATGCAAACTTGCTTTCTTTCTATTTCTCGGAGCTAAGCTATACCCCCAGAGCTCCCGAAGCTTTTCCTGAGTGAAAGCTTTAAAAAAGCTCCATTCTAAATTACATCACACGAACTGTTCTCTTCAGACTGACAGAACAAAAGCGGGGGGGGGGGGAATGCCAAAAG
>NW_008795909.1:3246978-3260675 GCF_000699145.1 Aptenodytes forsteri | reverse complement strand
TTTTTCTTTCAAAATGGAAAAAAAAAAGGGGGGGGGGGGGGGGAATGCCAAAAGTACCATCTGAATGACTTCTGAGTTGCACAGAATGATTTACCTCCTCATGCTTTATCAGAGCAGACTAACGTTGTCTTGACCTTGCCTACCAAACCCCCAGCAGCGTCCTCTAACTAGCAGAGAAAGTTTGCATCACGTGTGTTTGCAATACAAATAAATGCAGAGCCGTTGGGTGCAGGCTTTTTGCCTGCAACAACAGGGTCTTGGGTGCCCCATTAAGAAAGGTCCTAAAGGGGCATGGTGCTTTCTAAACTTTTTTAGATGACGTGGTCTCTAACACCGCCAGCTCATTGTTACTGGAAGAGCCCAGCCTGTGTGTGCTGCACAGCCCGGTGTGCTCACCCTCTAATCAGCAACACCCCAATTAATGGTCATGGTGAGGATTGGAGAGGGACACTGCCAAAATCTGAGAGGTCTCTCAGGTTGGCTCCACCTGGGGCTCTCCAATTAAAGATCATCATCAGAAGTAAAGGGAGCAGATAAGCATTACCCACTTCGTCTGTGGCTGAGTAGGATGCAGATAAATTGGCATATCTCCTCCTTCTAAAGGCTTTCAGCTGGTACCAATTGGTTCGAGAATCCTCACTCAGGAAAACATCCTAAGCTGGGAAGGGAGGGGGCCATAGGCCTTCTTCAGCAGATAAATAAAGGTAAGAGGAAAAGAGCAACGTTATGGATGTTCTCTAGGTAAGGTGCAGAATCAGCAGCCCTTGTAAGGTGACTAGGTGTCAGTTTGGGGGTTGCCTGATCCCAAAGTAATCCACTGAGATCCTGCAAATTGGAATAAGCAGGTTTTGTGTGGCTCATAGGCTGACCCTTTTGGGGTTCTTACTCAATTTTCATAAGAAAATGGTTGTGAGGTTAAGAGCTCATTATCCTCATACTCAAAAGCTTGTAGGCTTAGCCCACTGCACAGCATTTCTATGCTTGTTCTGCTGTTTTGAGTAAACCTTAAAATGTTTAAGTCGTTAGTATAAATAATAGTCTCATTTTAAAGATGGGCTGAAATCTGAAACAGATGATGAGTCAGTATTAAGGCAAAAAATGTTGCTCATGTTCCCCGTGGGATTAGAATAACTGAGCCTGTTTTCTTGCATGAAAGGGGCCGCTTCAGTAGTTGCAAAGATGTGGTGCCATGCCCTATGTACTGTGGGGGGACTTACCTGGGCCTCCAAGGATGGGGCTGTTCAGTTCTGGGAAAAAAAGAATGGGCGAGGAAGGCTTCACTAAGCAGGAAAAGCTCCTCAGCTGGTGATGTGGCTTTGTTATCCCACATAGGCACCAGCACTTTGTAAACACCTCAAAACTGTGTTGTTATCAGAGGAAAAAAGATAAGCTACTGGGGCTGGAGACTTAGTCCCCTAATTGACTTCACAAGTATGGAAAAAACAGCTCTTAATAGAAGCTGGGAGATATTTCTTCCCTTTAAGGATCCAGTGTCCTCTGGCCTTTCACTGAGATGGTTTTTTTTTTTTCCCCAGTGGACAGAGCCAGTTTTCATACGGTCAACACAACTTGTCTTACCCAGAGGAGCAGAGACTCCCCAAGGATCCTGACTCACTAATGCAGCGCTCATCCTGGAGTTCCTGAGTGAGTAAAGTGAGTAAAGTTTGGGTTTTTTACTATGTCTTTTTGGTGGCTCATGTCTGAGTTGTTTTCACGCACCTGATCAGTGAAATGGTTCTGCCTTTCTAATGCAGACCATTAGGACCATTGTTTTCACGCACCTGATCAGTGAAATGGTTCTGCCTTGATCCATAAAGGACCATTCTAATGCCCATTAAAGCTGATGGAAACGTTTGGCTTCAAGGCATACTATATCAGGTGTTGTATCTGCTCCCTACGCCAAATCGTGAAAATTTTAATTAGGGAAAATCTTCATTAAAATAATCGCAACCGAGGAAAACGCTGGTAACGAACCTCAATACAGACCTCATCACTCTGTGTGTGCTTCATCACATCCCTGTTCCTACCAATGGTATACATGAAGATGCTGAACTTTCAGTTTTTGAAGCTAGCAGAATAAGTTATTAAACAAAACCACTGTAATACATGCAGTCTAGTTTCCTGAACCATGGTTTTAGGATATGGTGGAGGTTCAAGCTTAGCTCACCCATCTTTATTTTTCTGTTTCAGCATGGCAATGTTTCCTATGCTTTTAGGTATATTAGGGTTTTGCACTGCCTTTCTCCACTGTGGTATCCGGGTATCTCAAAATCAATAATGATGGCAAAGTAGAAAACCTCATGGTGTTTGTAGCGCTATGCATTTCTCCTCTCCTTGGAGGGGAAGACATAGGTCTTATCTAAATGACTGAATACTTGGGTGACATTGTGATCCCACTGGATATGGGATTTTGTGCCACACAGGGGTCACTCAAAGAAATAATGTTCTGCAGGTTTTTTTGGTAAATCTGGATCTGAATGCGAATTGTGAAAAACACTAGCCTACCTCGTAAATCTCAAGTTGTGCTTGTAATAGTGGCAACCAGAAGCTTACTTGCTTATAAAATGAGGAAAATAAGACCTGGAAATAGTTTTCAGACGACAGACAGGGTGCCATGGTCCTATTTCCAGGCTCTTGATTCAAGCATAGCTGGCCTTTCAGCAGGACAGCATCGAAGCTCCTCATGGCATGGGGACAAGTGTGCTTGTAGGCGAAGGCTTGTGAGTCTCTGACACTATGCCACAAGCAAGACCTGGAGTCCCTGGGGCATTGTGTGACTGAGAAGAGATTAATTTGCTTATGCCACCATGCAAACCACACTACCCTCCTACCCTTCAGTGATCCACATCCTGTATTGCTTTGCCTGGTACGCTGCTAGCTACGTGCTTTGGGGATGTACATAATGAATTACTTGCTCTCATCTGGACCAAGGTCCAGAAAGTTTACTTAGAAATCTGTAGATATCTTTTCTCCCTTTTCTTCTATAAGTATGTGTAAGCCAAGCTTTATGTGCTCTTTGAGCTTTACTAAAAGGAGAACAGAAACACATGCCTTTTTCTGTGCATTTATTTCAAGCCATGATTCTTCTGGGAAGTGTGATTTGTTTACATCTTTCCATAACAAATGACAACGGTTAAGGTTGCATCTCTGCCAACCTCTTTCTAAGTGGTTTCAAGTAGTTTACTTAAAGAGGGATTATTTCATCTGCCACAGCATATGGGGCAGCTCCGAGGTAGTGTCTAGCTTGCACAGAACAAGACCACTGAACATTATCTTAAGGCAGGAAATTTAAGGTCCAGTAGACAGTAGGATCACAAGAGCATAGAGCGATAGTTTGCAAGTGTGCTGCACCTGAACAAAAAAGAAATTGCTTGACTCTTCCTTTCCTGATGGTACCAGAAAGACTGTGAAAGGCTAGCAACATCAACCGCCCATTGGAGGTGGTGACTGCTTAAATCCTGGCTGTCCCTCAGTGAGTGTTTGCACTAACCGTTTAATTCTTGTGTGCGTTATAATACCCTACGAAGTGGGGACATGTATAGTTCCTAATCATATATGATTGTTTGGGTGCTGAAGTCATGTCTGCAAGTTAATATACGATTTGTAAATGCAGTTGTCAATGTCTTGTGGTTGCCTTGTTCAGCTTCAGAAAGAGTCTTAAACTCTGATGCGACAAACTTCTACAGCTATTACAGCTTATGGTCACTAGTTAGCTACAGCAGGAGGGTCAAACTTTGGAAACTAGTTTCTTTCCAGCCTGTAGGCTTCCTCCCCCTTCAAGTCTGTTTTCTACTCTTGCCAGTACCCTGCCTTCTGTTTAAAGGCATTAGTAATACCAAATAAAGCTGAAGATGCTTGTTATAACAACTAAGTTTTTTTTCTTTTTTAATCAGAGCACATGCTTATGCCAGGCTTGGTATGAAGAATCTGTGTATGTGTCTGGTTTAGGGCACAGTTAGTTATGTAATGTAGGGCACATTTGTTATGTTAGACGGCTAGTTCATTACATATAACTTTACTTTTAGCCGTACAATTTACGGGGAGGTTGGTACGAGCATTGGTAATCTAATTTTTGCTTGGTTGGTGGTGGAAATATAAAGAATGGGAAATAAAAGGCTATTGCTATGTGTGCTGAATTGTGGTGTGGTTTGGTAGCAGCAGTTGTCTTGTAGTTAAGTGACCATCAAAACCTTTCTTGGGGTGGCAATAAATTAAAAATCTTCAGGAAAATATATCAGTTTTCAAAGAGTAAAGAAAGATGCAGCAATTATTGTGGCACAGGTTTGCAGTCTGTTTCTGATTATCCTTTTGGCTGGAGAGTTGGGGTTTCTAATTGTAAGGTTAAGGAATCCTTTTTATCCATCTCTTGCCTCCTAATCCTATGCTAGACAGTATTGTTTTCTGTGCCTTTTGTCTTCTGGGGAAGGAGACAATCTCTGGCTCATGTGAACATCTTGTTAAAGTCTGCTGAAGATTAGGGGGTGTGACAGTTTTCTTGCTGAGCCCTTTTTATTGGGGATTTTTATGCTTGCTTTTCTGGGAGGTCTTTGAAATGTCTTTTATGTAGCAATCATTTCACTCTTTCTTTGTTGTCTCAAATGTTGAGGCTGTATTCTTCTCATCTGTTCCTGTTTATATTCCATACTAGCTGGCCATAACAGTTTAGCTTGAAACTATCATCACACCGCGTGCTTCTGAGTCGCAGGAGTGTTGCTAACTGCTCTAGGACAATTGCAAATTTGAGCTTTATTTTAGGACATCTGAAGCTTTAGCATGGCTGTTTGGTATGAAATACTGTTAAAGAGGTTCCAGATGAAAAACAATAATCTAGGAGTTGGACGTTTCAAGTGGCCACAGTACAGGCATTTGAAAATGCTCCTGCTATAATGAGGTAGGTCCCCTTTAGTGTGGTGTTCATCATACCAGCTGTAGCTGGTATGGTAGGTGTTCAGCCTGGCCTAAACTCCTACAATAATCAATGGAAGAGACAAGTCTGTCCTGCTGGCAAGTCATCCCATCTTGACAGAAGAGTTTAAGCCAGGAAAAAATTGCTCTTTGGAAGACTTGTTTTGTCCCTTTTCTCACCTCACCCCCCCTGCAGCTGGCTACAGACAAAATATAGATAATTACCCAGACCAGAAACTAAACTTCTAGGTGACAAAAGTTAGATAACACAAAGACTAATCCTGGCCAAAGAAGTGAAAGAACTTAGCTTATCACAAGAAATTTGGAAGACTTTTGTAATTTCACATTTCCATTTCAGAAAGCTATGGGGTTGGTCAATGTACTTAAGTACAGGTAAAACACAAGATTTTGTTTCCTAAAATTTTTATTAAATCAATGCTTCTACGTCTTGAGTGGCTGTCTTAAGACATGTGGACTCTCGTATCCTTTTTTTTCCTAAATAAGATAAGCACATTATTGCTGATTAGTGCTTATCTCTGACACTCTGTAAGCTCAGGTACCAGCTGGGGAGATCCCAGATTCAATGTTAATCAAGGAGCCGGGGTTATGTAGTCTTGCTGATAATGAAGGTATCGGAGGCAGGTTTCTGAGACATTCACATGGAAAAACTGGTTGCATCACCTTCCCCTTTTGAGACAATTGAGGTAAAAATTGTGTTTTCGTGAAGCCATTACCAAAACTGAGTGACTAATGTGCACGAGGTGCTGTTTCAATTTTTTAATCTAGCTAAACTCTTATTTCACTAAATAGTGCATCATATCTTTACAGAGGAAGAAGCTACCTGCTTAGATGCTTATCTTTTGCTCCAATAAATACCTTCCTAAAAGCAGTTTTTTCTCTCCCTATCAAAAATTTGCCCCATGTAACGCAGCATTTCCACCTGCCTTTGCTTGCAGCCTCTCTAGCCTAATTTTTAGTGTCTAAAGCCATATATAATATCGTTCCATTTCACACTTAACCACAAAACCCACTCTTCCAGATATGACCTCAGTTTATTTTATATTGCACATCTTTTTCTTAAAGTATTTTATACATAGCATAATAAGCAATGATACGGCACTGATGTTTATCAAAATTGTTTCACACTGTACTTATTTCTATTCCTGTCTTTTGGATCAAGTGCAATACAGCTGCAGATTAATACCACCTTTTAAAATAGGTTTAATGTGTTTATTTTCTTACCACACTCACTCCATCCACTAACTTATTATATGGATTATATTTAATGGGAATCTTGTGGGACTATCAAAGGGCATTTATTTTCTATTGAAATAACAATTAAGATAACATGCAAACTAATATAGTAATCAAATAAACCTGACAAATAACAAAAACTTTTTTAAAGCTGCAGAGGCATGCTAACAAATCTATTTGATCAATGTATGGGATGTGAAAAAAGAGGAGACAAGATTGACTGATGAATAAAATGGAACTGACACAAATAGGCTGACAGCCAGTCGCAAGTCTCTTTAGGGCAAATGCAATTAACTTAGAATAATAGACTCAAATTTGATGGTTAGAAATGCATTTTTATTAACAATCACAGCCTGAATCATTATGCACTCTTATGAATAAAATTGTAGTTATACTGGAAGTCTGTGTATACATGTATGCATGTACATACAAAAAAGCCTTGTTGAAGGAGAGCTTTATTTTTGTGACAGAATAGCTGCATGAGATTTAAAATATAAAGCATACACAAGTATAAATCTAAATATTCAAACCAGTGGTATAAAAACCACATATGTGGTATGCTAGTATTAATGATAAAGGCAATAAGCATGGGTCCCAGGACTGCTTATTCTTTTGGGATGTGAAATTGCAATCAGGGATTTACAGATTTCATTCTGAGGCAGAGAAGTCATTACTAGAAACATAAGCTCATTCTCTTTACTTTAATAGCTATTTTAAATCATTCATTTAGAAAATACATTAACTATTTATTGTATAGGCAGTACATTTCTATTGGCATTCCATTTTCATGCTTTTTTATAATCCTTTTTAACAAATTATTTTATTATGCTTTTTTTTAATCCTTTTTAACAAATTATTTTATTAAAAGAAGATTAGAATTAGCAAAAGGATCCTACCAATTCTTGAAAATGCTACTCTTGAAGAAGGATATTTCCCATTATTAACAGGTATGCGGCATTAAAACTTTAAAGGGAGGGAAGATATTCCATTGCTAGTATGTCCTTTTTCTTTTGACCTTCATTGCAAAGGCTGATTGCTATTTGTAAATTACTTTCAAAATTATTAATCTCATTTAATTTCTGAATAAATATATAATCTTCTTTTTTTCCAAAAAAAAATCCTTGGGTTTTAGATATGAAAAGAGCTGCCTATAGGATATGTTATGGTGCAGATGTCTCTTATTTGTGGGAAAAGATAAAATATACCACTTAATGCAGAGAAACTCTACATGGTATTAGCAAAGTATAACATGAATATGAAACCACGATACCTGCAATGCTTGGTGCTTAAATATCTTGAGAAAAAAGGTGTAACGGTAGGAAGTAAAACTGCACTGGAAATGATTTAAATCCAGTGTTCTCCAGCTCAGTGTCCTTGGTGGACCACTGGCTGGCCAGGGACAGGATAGCGGCAGAACACCATGCTCTGTAGCTGCCTATAGCGTGAAGAAGCTGGTGTAAAACATCATCATGGTTCTCAGTTTCTGCAGTTGCTGAACTGCATCCAAGAAGTCAACCACACTTGGTTTTCTCCACTTCAAAGGTGGTTTTAATCCTCCCCATTTCTCAGACATGAGAAGTGCGCAGATGTACTGGGAAGGCAGACCGCCTAGTGTCTGGTGGGGGAGAGGACCATGGAAACCATTGAGAACAAGGACAGCGTGTGGCTGGGGAACAGATTTTTTCTGGTAAACACCTGGTGTCTGGGGAATTTGTAGGCTGCCATTTTGGTTTTCTGCCTCTAATTAGCCTTAAAGTCATTGCCATGAGGGAAAAAACTTCTCAGGGACTCCAACGGTTGCTGGAGACTTTCCAGCCATTTTTTTTTCTCCTCTCATAATCTATTCTAGATACTCACAGCAGCCCACCACAACATTTCCTGAGCTGGCTTCTTGAATAGCTGGTACTACCTATTCTTAGAGATAAGATGGATGGATCACATGTTGTTCTAACACCACCAAACCTGGTGTGTGCCTAAAAAGGGAATAATACTGTTGGGCCTGGCATAGTTGTTTTACTTTGACACAGAAATTGTTGCAAAATGCTCAGACTTGGACTGCTAAAGATTTGTCACAAACTGCATTTGGTGTAGAGGGAGTTTGAGCAGTAGTCAAATTTATGTTATCTATTCAATTTCTCCTTACCCTCTCCGTAGATGTGTCACTGGAGACTGATGGAACAAAAGTTACTTCTTGAATGCGATTCCAGAAAAATATGTGCTCTTTTATGACCACAGTTACTTAACATTTTCAACGAGAAACAGGTCTTAAAATAACTTATATGAAAGTTTTAGTAGGTAAACAGACTAAGGAAGAAAGACCAGATGATCTGTTGATTTAAACGGGGGCAGCTTCTTTGTAGACAATGCACAACTAGTACAGGGGACTGGGGCTGCGGGCTCAGTTCTTCCATCTTGTTGGTTTTAGGCTAGTGGAATACCGGTGAACTCCACGCAACGTTTCCTGATGTATGGTGATGTAAGGGAAAGGAGGCTCAGGCCCGGCATGATGATAGACTAGTTCTCCACTGATGTAATCATCCAACCAGAACAAGAATGACTCATTCCATCCATAAATATCTTGGGGCCTGCTTCTGATCACGTTTAAATTCATTCACACCAACCTCATCTCACTTGATTGAATGGGCTTACTCCTGAGTTAGAATGATACATGTAAGAGAAAATCCAGGCCCTTAAAAAATCAAATCATAATTAGTTTCTTCTAGTAGCTGCTCTATTAAAAAAAAGTCAGATCTTTCAAAAAATATATTAGATAGCAAAAGAAGACGCTTTTAAGTGCATTAGGTTTTTTTTCCTAACCCAGCAGCGGTAGACTTGTTATTGTAAGTATGATACGTCACCATGTTTCTATTGGCATTCAGGCTCCATATTTTTATATTCCCTTTGCTGAAGTTATTTCATTAAAAGAAGATTAGAACTAACAAAATGTAACTACCAGGTTTTGAAAATTCTTATCCTGAGAACGATATTTCTCCCCAGCACCTGCCACTTTTGTTCTACTCCATCTTAAACCTATTCAAGTTCAGAACGCCGATTTCACCATTTCATGCTCCCAAAATATTAAAAGATTCCGTTCCCCGTTGGTTTACGCTTTCCTCGGTTTTTATCTGCTACAATAGTTTGGCCAAGATGTTCTCAATGAAACAAAAATGCTTTCGCTTTACTTTCTGTTCACCTCATCCTCGGGCAGGTGCCAGGCAATCTGCGGTAGCTGTTGTGCTACCTGAGAAGTGTTCATATATAGAAACACCAGGCCAGCCTCCGTTGTCACGGCATGGAAAGCCAAAAATAGATGACATGAGAACACATTTCTTCCCATGAAGATTTCTGCAGCTATGTGAAGAAGATAAGCAGGTTTTAGTGTTAGAAGAGAAAAGAATAATGTTGGAATGAAGAATCTAGACTATATATTTATATTATAAAAATAGTCTCTAATATATTTGATTAGATAGGGATAGTCAGACATTTGAATATTCCTCCTCCCCCCAGTGATGAGGGTTCTGCCAACAACTGGTCCTCCGTGTCAGGTGTATGCCACTTCCTCCTATTAGCATGGTTGGAAAGCCACAAAAAAGTAAATTGCTTACAAAAGCTGTGTTTGTAACATATTTAATTGCACAGTACTGTTTTGCTGTGTGATTCAAGACTATCCCGAAGGCTGAGTTGCACTAGACATCATATTGTGTTAGTGCCACTGGCACGGGGGAAGTTGGTATATTTTAAAGCCGAGGAACGATGCCAAAAAGAATCTGAGATGATACGTCTGGAAAGGACCTCCTAGTTCAGCTAGTACCAGCCTGCAAGACATGAAAATCTCTGTAGGCTAATCCCTTAGGCGTTTTCCCTCTCATGCCGCCTTAGACGCCATCAGGTGACAGTGCCTGAGGCAGAGCATTGCCTAATTGTCCTTGCTTGGAAGGTATTTTCCTATCACCCCAGCTACATTTTTTTTTTTTTCTCTTGCCAAATAAGCATGAGGGCAGGTGTCCTGCTGTGGAAGTGGAAAGACATGTAAATGGGGTAAGTAATTCCAAGTGGAGTAAAGCAGTCAGTACTGCAGGTTCTTCAAAACTTGATTTTTCTGGAATAATTTGATGTTTCCTCCCTGGTCTTGGTGGTGCTGCTTATTTATGCTTTTCTTCACAGTAAGGGGTTATGTTTTGTTCTCTCACATGTGGTTTTCTTTTTAAACTGAATTATTCTTAAAGATGCCAGGGCAATTGCCGTTTCAGTTAGGACCTAAATTTGCTAAGGTTTGATAGACATTTTATTTCTAACAGGCAGTGTCAGTGATGATAAAACAAGTGATTGATTCTGCTTTAGTTTTTACGATAGTGCTAATAAAGTTCTCTGGCTCCCAGATAACATCTAACAGGCCCTATACTGCAGTGCACAATTATGGCAGCTGGTGGTTATTGTCCAGTAAATGTTCAACATATTTTAGTAGTGCCTTAGTAGAAAGTTAACTGTAGTGACTGGTGATTTCTGCCATGACCAAAAATCTGTCAAACTAGATGCTCAGTGCAGATACAGTTGAAACACTCCTGTTTCTAAAAACTTGATCTGCGTAGGTAACTGAATCATGATGATTTTACAGATGATAAGCTGCAGTGTGGACACTGATTTTTTTTCTTTTCTTTTTTTCCCGGAAGAACACACAGACAGTCTAGGAATAGCCAGGTACCAAACTTTGTTCTTTTGAGTGTTAAATGGATAGTAAAAAGCATATTTTTCTCCAGTTTTAAATAGTCTTAGTTATAGCTTTCAACCTCTATATTTCTTAAAAATCCTTGCTTCATTTTCTTCTGTAATCAGGGAGAGGACTGCATTGATTCACTTTCTAGGTGGCTTTCCAGCTGTGTATAGTGTATCTTTTTAATTCCTTCAGGTTCAGTTTGAACTGTTCATAGAAGAACACTTACGTAATTTCAGTGAATCTTCCGATGTTCTCCCAAGAGAAGGTGAATTTGTGAGAGTTAACCATTATGCTTCTCTTAAAACAATCTCTCCCAAAATATTAAGGAAGGAAAACCACAAAACTGCACTAAAATGGCAAAAAACACAAGAAAACATTGCTTTCTTGTGAAACTAAGCAGAAGAACTGTAACACCCTTGAAATTCAGGGTAGTCTATAGACTTCTGTGATTTTTGGGAACAGGCTAGTCCAGTACGATTATCCCGTCTGACTAGAGCTCATAGAACTGTCCTCAGTAGTTTTTCCTTCAGAGGGATTTATTCTTCGCTGCATTAGCGAATGCAGTCAAACCCCACCGCGTATCACCAGAGGCCCCCGTCTTTAAAGCTAGGTGCTGCTCCCTGAAAGCCAAAGGGAGTTTTGCCATTGACTTTGATGAAAGTAGGAACAAGCCCTTTATTTGCAACTTAAAGCAAGTAGGTTAGAATTATGAAGAATGATTATTTAAAATAGCAATGATGTAATATCAGTGTCAATTCCATTATTTTAACAGATGTAAATTTGCTCTGCTCTTGAACTCTGGTGAATTTTAATGGCAATATTAAAGAGATACTATTAAGACTACTTAAAAGAACTATTTGTAAAAAGTGTCTCCAGTTAGGGGGGGGGAAAAGTTTAAATTGCTTTTTTATTCAGTCTGCACAATTATTTATTTGAATGGTTTTGTATATTACATATTAATATGTATTAGAAGCTGAAAATATCACACAATAATTCCAATAGTCATTGGATATGGAGAGCTCGCACTATTTAGACAAAGCAAACAGACTTCTTATCCAGCCATAGTTTAGGTAGTCTTTGCCATAGGGGAAATAACAGTTTTATGATGTACATTATGGACAATGTAGATGAAGATGAAGAAAGTAGTTGAAAAACAGCTGTCTAAATAACTTTAGGGTAAATTTACATACACTCCAAGGCAAGTGCCATGTCAGCTCCAGTGTTGTACCTGGCTGATGATGACTATTGTCACTTTCCTGGCAGTCAAAGGGAATTGAGGATTCCGAGGTACTTACAGGATCTGGTTCTAATTTTACGCACAACCCACATTCCAGTGGGACACTGGTGGGAGAACGAGGTCAGCGTGGTCAGCCCTGGAAAGAGACATCTAAAAACTTATGTACAAGGCTGTTAGCATCTACTGTCTCAAAAGTGTTGTATTTTCTGGAGGGAAAGTTCAGTTTTAAAAGAAGTTTTAAAACCAATTCTAGGGCCACAAGTCCAGAGCTCATAAAATTAAATGGAAGATTTTGAACAGGCTGGCATTGCACAAATTAGGTTATCACAGGCCAAAAAAGAAGGTGCTGCCACTTTTTTTTTTTTGGAAGAGAGTTGGAAGAGTAATAAAACAAATACTAGAAAATGAGACTGAGAATCAGGGAAAGCCAGATTCTAATAATTCAGTACTGGCATTTTTATGTCAGTACTTTCTGACATAAAATCAATGGCAGTCCTTTGTGATCTTTACCTCATCTACAGCTACTAATTTTGCGTGTTACAGTTATTTCTGTTTATTTCTTGAAAACATGCAGAGCTCACCTTCATTAAGAAGTGCTGGGCACTGGCAACCACAGTCAAGGGTCTCGCTACCCAGAAAGCTGGATATTTAGAATATGTATGTATTATGTCTATGTAATGTATATCTAATTTAGCATTCGGTATAAAAGTTTACTTTGTTACTGTCTCAATCTGTAGGATGCCTCAGTTCCTCAAGATAAGTTGTGGTATAGGGGAAGATGAAACAAGTTGGGATCTGAACCGTTCTGAAGTTTAAAAAGGCTCTGGGCTGAGCTTTCACTTGGTTCGCTGTGGAGTATGTTCCTGCCCCGATGTCCAAATCTAGGAAAGAATTAATTTCACACTTCTAAGTAATCACTTCACCTCCACTCCTCTCAAATGAAAAGTAAAAATTTATCATAATTTGTATTTATTTTTCCTAATCAGGTAACAAAAGTGCCTGAGTGGAGCTGGACATTATGAATTATTTGACTTAGCAATTGTTTCTTCTAAGTATTTATGAGTACAGTCTGAGAATGCATTCTTGGAAGTATTCAGTTTTGATCAGAGAAGAAATGTCTCTTTCCATTAGTTTTTATTTCTTCCTCTTGCTGCAGACAAGCCAGAACATTACAAAGGACAAATCCCTGAAACTTTCTTCAACTTTCCCTCGGGGGGGGAAAGCAGGCTTTTTCATCTTAAAATGGCAGTCTTTCAGTTGTGCAAAAAATGCCTTTCATTTCTGTAAAAGCCACCACATTGAAAAATCTAGGCTGACCTATTGTGGCAGGTGAGGGTCTATTTGACTCTGTAAACTCACATACAGATAGATTTAGACATCACAGTGTGTATTGTTTTCTGAACCCCAGAAGCCCCTAGAACCTAGAAGCCCCTAGAACCCCCTAGAACCCTAGAACCCACCCTAGAACCCTCTAGAACCACCTAGAACACTCTAGAACCACTCTAGAACCGCCCGGAACTCTAGAACCACCCTAGAACCGCATGGAACCCTAGAACCACTCTGTAACCACACTCGAGCCCCAGAACA
>NW_008795909.1:3245464-3246774 GCF_000699145.1 Aptenodytes forsteri | reverse complement strand
TAGAACCTAGAACCACTCTGGAACCACCCCTAGAACCGCTCTGGAACCGCTCTGGAACCACTCTGGAACCCTAGAACGCTCTGGGAACCGCCCAGAACCCTAGAACCGCTCTGGAACCGCCCTAGAACCGCTCTGGAACCGCCCAGAACCCCAAGACCGACCTAGAACCACCTGGAACCCATCCAGGTGGTTTTGGGTTGGAAGGGACCTCTAAAGGCCACCTAGTCCGACCCCCCTGCTGTGGGCAGGGACATCTTCAACTAGATCAGGTTACTCAGAGCCCTGTCCAAAAAATTGCTTCCTACCCACCAACGCTGTAATCCTGTCATAGAAGGCCACCAAATTTGTCAGGCATGATTTGTCACCAGTCACCTCCTTGTTTTCCATGTGCCTTAGCATAGTTTCCAGGAGGATCTTGCCAGGCACAGAGGTGAGACTGACTGGCCTGTAGTTCCCCGGGTCTTCCTCTTTTCCCTTTTTAAAAATGGGGGGTGATGTTTCCCCTTTTCCAGTCAGTCGGAACTTCACTGGACTGCCACGACTTCTCAAATATGATGGATAGTGGCTTAGCAACTTCATCCGCCAGTTCCTTCAGGACCCGCAGAGGGATCTCATCGGGTCCCACGGACTTGTGCACCTTCAGGTGCCTTAGATGGTCTAACCTGATGTTCTCCCACAGTGGGCGGCTCTTCATTCTCCCAGTCCACGCCTGTGTTTGCCTTCTGCGGCTTGGGCGGCCTAGCTTTGAGCACTTGCCCCTGAAGACTGAGGCAAAAAAAGTCGTTGAGTACCTCCGCCTTCTCCATATCCCAGGTAACCAGGTCTCCCGTTTCATTCCGGAGAGGGCCCACATTTACCCTAGTCTTCCTTTTATCACCAACATAGCTTTTCTTGTTGCCCTTGATGTGCCTGGCAGATTCAATGCTATCAGGGCTTTAGCTTTCCTAACCTGATCCTTGGCTGCTCGGATTCCTGTATTCTCTATATTCTCTATATATCTCTATATTCTCTATATTCTCGGATTCTCTGTATTCCTCCCAGGCTACCTGTCCTTGCTTCCACCCTCTGTAGGCTTCCCTTCTCTGTTGGAGTTTGTCCAGGAGCTCCTTGTTCCTTAATTATTCTTGGGCGGTTCTGGGTGGGTTCTAGGGTTCTGGGGGTTCTAGGGTGGGTTCTAGTGTTCTGGGGTTCTAGGGTGGGTTCTAGGGTGGTTCTGGGGCGGTTCTGGGGGGTTCTAGGAGCTCAACCTCCTGGTGGTTTTGCCTGACTTCCTCTTTGTTGGGATGCATCGCTCCTGAGCTTGGAGGAGG
>NW_008795909.1:3188359-3245449 GCF_000699145.1 Aptenodytes forsteri | reverse complement strand
CTTGGGGCCCTCTTCCCTCCAGGGCTTTGTCCCATGGCACTCGACCAAGCAGATCCCTGAAGAGGCCAAGGTCTGCTCTCCTGAAGTCCAGGGTAGTGAGCTTGCTGTGCACCCTCCTCGCTTCCCTAAGGATCTTGAACTCCACCATTTCATGGTCACTGCAGCCAACATTGCCCTTGAGCAACATTCCCCACCAGCCCCTCCTTGTGCAGGGGAGAACAAGGTCCAGCATAGCACCTCTCCTCGTTGGCTCCTCTACCACTTGGAGAAGGAAGTTATTGTCGGTGCATTCCAGGAACCGCCTGGATTGCTGCGTTGTCCCTCCAACAGATGTCGGGGTGGTTGAAGTCCCCCATGAGGACCAGGGCTTGTGAACATGAGGCTGCTCCTATCTGTCTCTAGAGGGCCTCATCCCCTCGGTCTTCCTGGTCAGGTGCCACCTGACCCCCACTGTAGCAGACCCCCACTGTAATGTCACCTGTCCCTGCCCTCCCTTTAATCCTGACCCATAAGCTCTTGGTCGGCTCCTCATGCATCCCCAGGCAGAGCTCCGTGCACTCCAGCTGGTCATTGACATAGAGGGTGACACCCCCTCCTTGTCTCCCCTGCAACAAACCATAGTGGTCAGCTGCCCAAAGTTCATCTCCTTGGCTACCAGGTCACCCTAGTTTTGACACGACTGACCCAGAGCAGAGTGCTCAGTGCAGCCTGTTTGTAGCACAGTTGACCAAAGCAAATATAGCTCAGTATAAAATTTTAAAGCAGAACCAAAATCCAGCCTAACGGGCAAGCTTGGAAAAGATCTCCTGCCAGAATTCAAACCCTGTTCTGCCAGTCTGCTTGTAACTTACTGGTACCCTCTACACAGTGCTCTTGAGTATAATAAATATATAATCCCATATCCCACAGTCCATTACTGCACAGTGTTTGAAACATTCCCATTAACAAAACACAGTACATGCAGGTAAAAATATCAATGCATCTCATTAGAGGGCAAAAAAATGGAAAATATGTATCATATTAAAGCCAAGTTTTGGGCTCTTGTACAAAGTTTGAGGGGAAAAATGTATTTCTCCAGCTGGTCTCAAGTGGAGAGAAGGATACAGTTTCTTGGCCACACTAGCAATTAGAAACAGGGCAACACTATACACAAGATGTAGCCTCTAATCTAGGCCAAGGCATTCTTCATCTTCCTCTTCTATCAGAAGCAGATTCAGCAACATGCCTAAGCACGAGCCTAACTTCAAGCATATGAGTAATTCTAGTGACTTTGCTTTTAATCTTGGTCAAAAGAATCATATCTGATGTTTGCTTTTTGTCAGCATTGCATAGGTTGTTTCAGGCTGCACAGCAATCTTGAGAGTCCTGTGCTCTGATTTTCTTCAGCAATAATAAAGAACTTGTGTGTGACAAAGAGATGGAGGTGGGGTTAGAGTATGGGGGGATTGAACCCTTGGGAAAACTAATACAGGAAAACTGTATGTGATGAATACATGCATTGCAGACCCATGACATGAAAAGCAAACAGGCCAAACCACTCAAACCTTTGCGCGATAAATCTTTTCTTACCATTTTATAGGAATGCTTGAGAAAGAAATCAGTACTGCAAAATACTGGAAATGGAAGAGGAACACTGGCATCATTAATTTCAATGAGCAGCTTATGTTCTCTAGGTCTCGATTGTTGACCCTCTGTTGAACCAGCTTCTGCCTGGGTACAGAAAAGCAGATGTTCATTTTGTGTACTGGGTCTGGAAGGGAGCTTGGTAGTTGCTAGACACTCTGCCTGAAAGAGGAGATTCAAATGGACCAAAGTCCTTTTATTCTTGTGAGTAGATAAACAGCTCTTACCTACTCTTTCACTCCTTGGGTTGAAATAATTAAACCCATAATTCAGTGGGAGATTTTTTAAGGAAGCAGCTCTATTTGGTATAGATTTATAGAATTGTATACATCATTGTTTGGATAAATACAAGCATGTAGAGGATCCTAACAGGCTTCCTACCATGCTTTGGAGTACCTTAGGCAAAACCTGGTGTATCAGTTTCTACCTGGGATCTTTATACCTCACTGTTAATGTAGTGTTTCTGGAAAGTTCTTTAATCTATGGGGAAAAAAAAATAGCCAAAGAAATTAGAAGCTTGGAATGAGAGGTCTGTTGGTCTTCTGCTCACATAAATTGCCCGCAAAACACACGTGGCCCTTAAAGGGCTGTGCTGGGGGAATAATTCCCCTGGCAGTGCAGCACCACATGTTTCTGCTAGCCCATGCACTCCGTGCAGCTGCACAACGTATCACATAACGCCGTCAACTGCAAGCATGCTAGTTTGCCATTCCAGTGGGGCCCCAAATACTGTAAATAGCAATAAGTGAGAAAACTCCCTGAGACACCGCACTCGCTGTGGGAGCATGAATGCTTGAGCCAACTGCCCAAGGCTTGTATTCAATGCATGAGACTTGACAGGTGGTCGTGCCTGGCCCAAGGCACTTAGTTTGTCCCAGGCTCTTGCCATGGTTGCATACCCTGGTCTTGAGTCCAGAGCCTGGATGTCTGCCAGCATGGCTAAGAAGTTGCTGTGGCTTGCTTGGGGGGCTGAGGAAGCGCTGTGGCTCCCAAATCCTCTTGCTGACATTGCACTGAAAAAATCTTTCTATGGGCAGAAGGGGCACACAGTGTGTGTGCAGCTAAGATGTTACTGGTAGTCCAGTTAATGTTTTAACAGTCCAAATGCTTTAATTGAGAAAAGCCTTGATTATATGGTCAGAACTGTTGTACAATCCACACCTAACCTTCCCAGTACCTACCCTCTTTATGTGGTGTTGTGCTTGCCTTACCCATGGAGTCATCCCAGCACCACATGATGTCCCATCTCACATGACGTCCTGAAGCTCCTGCTGTGTTTCCACCTTGTCCATCCTACCCTGCCTCCAGGTAGCCCAGGTAATGCCTACCCAGAGCGACCTGAAACAAGTGAGGGCAATTCTATAGAGCCAGCAGGGCTACCCAGTTGGGGGTGTGTGACCTTGAGTAACTCATCTGTAAGGTCTATCAGGTTACGCAGCAGAAGAGCATGAAGAAGCAATGTTGGACACTGATGGGACAGTACAAGGGCAGTAATAAGGGTGTTTTCTCCTGTCTGTCTCTTTGCCTCCATCCTTCCTCAAACTGGAACACTTCAGGAAGTTACGTGTGAATCACTGCAATGTTGCCAGTAATAGTTGTCCTAGGCAGCCGGTGGTAAGCCCAAATCTTTATCCTGAACCATTGCTGGTGACTGTACGCTGGCAGTGCCATTCAAGAGGTTCAAAGACTAGAAATGGCAAATGGTAGTGACTTGGGATGTGCAGCCTTGAAAAGGACTTGCCCTAGTATTGCTGGGCAGCGGCAAGGAGTGCCGGGAAGAGGAAACCCTATATATCCAACGTCTGCCCTGCACACAATAGAGAGCACAGTTCTCTCTCTGGACACTCCTGTTCACATGCCAGTGGGCAGGAGGTGGGTGGAGCGCAGCTGAGAACTGCCACAGCCCTGGCTCTTCTCCCCTGAGCTGCTTGCAAGAGTAACTGGCCAGATGTGAGACAGAAGATAAATTAAATAATACCTTTCTAGCTCTATAGGAACATACTTTCTCTTATGAAGCAAGAAGAGGGGGAGCGGTGCTGTGCTCATCGGGACTTCTGGCAGGCAGGGTGGGAGCCAGATGCTGGCCCAAAAGGCACTACCTAGGCACGTGCATCATTTGTTTTCCCAAAGCTGATGAGAATATATCATTATAGTTCAGTTGCTCGTAACTGAGCATTCATTGCTCAGTTATCTGGCAAGTTTTTGTTTTATGAAAAGGTATGTTCACAGATTAAAAAAAAAAAAACCTTGGGAAAACTATGGCATTTTACATATAAAACTGTTTTATTTTGTGTGGAATTTAACTGAAATGATCTTAATGATTTATGTAAAGTGAAATATTGGGTTTTCCTTTTTCTTTCTCTTTTAGCCCTGGTCTCACACAGGCATATTAATGATTATTTGTCAAAGTCACACTGTTTGCTTACAAGGTACGAAGGCTTTTTAGACACTATAATGACAGCTTTTGATTCACTTGATAATATTTAGAATAAGCCATAAAAGCCAATCTCTGAACGAACAGACCGCTTTTATTGGCTTTTAGTGCTATTACTGCTATCATAAGTGGTAAATTGGCCTAATGCAAGTAATACTGCTGTGTCATACTGTAAAAACCGCTGCTTAGTTTTTTATTTTATTTTTCATGAAAAAATTTTAAGGCATGGAGACTGTACTATCCTTCTACAACTGTTGGTGATTCCCTCCAAGCGAGAGCTGGGGAAGCTTCCACTGCTGTTTGGACTTTCTTTGCTTAGTGATTATCATCTCTGATGGAACAGGGCTGATCACAAAGTTAGGGACCAAGAATGTGAATGAATATCTACCTGAAGCTCATAGGCTATTTATTTATTTAAATCATAAAACTATTATTAATTCATTATATATTTAAATCATTAAACTAGAAAAAAATCATTGCTTAGCTGGAAGCTGAAATGGATACATTTCAAATACTTTAAGCTAGATTTTTTTATATGGCATTTTATAATAGCAAGAGTATTTTTTTTAAAATACTAAACATTTTAAAATATCTGAAGACAATACATTTTGTCATAACTTCATCTAACCAGAATGACTACCAGGTGCCATAATTGCCATAATTGCTTTTTCCTATGATTCTTTTGACTTTCTTCTCCTGCTTCTTACCTTCTCTTCTATTGTTTTGCCCACGCCTGGAATATAAGTGTGGATTTCAGAGACTTAAAATTCCAGTAACATACAACTTCTTTTTCTCTTAATCAGGGGGAAAAAAAAGTTTATCATAGAATTTTATTTGGTTTTGTAGTATTTATAATACGAGGGAAATTGTTGAGAAGAAGCAAAGTGAAAGTGAAGAGACTTAAATTAACTTTTGAGTTTCCATTCTTTTATCTTCCCCTTTCTTCCCCTTTGCCCATGTACTATTATAGTGGACTCTTTTCAGTCACGAATACAGACTGATTTATCAGCCATGATGTAAGTTTAGGACCAGCGGTCAACATGGGTGATATGTCTATATGACAATCTTAAAAGGCGTTAAACTTCAGCTTGGTCTGAGTTAAATTCAAAATTGTTATACATGTAACAGCGTGGATTGCCCAGCGTATTAGGCTTCTGTTAACCAACAAGAGAGAAGTTGTGATTTAGTTTAGTATTGACTATTTTGGTATTCGATGAGTGTGCAGAGTGCAGCAAGGTGGAAAGCTGAAAGAACAGCATCTGATAGTGTTACATGAAGCAACCCTACAAAATTGTAATTACCTGAGGATGCGCTCTGTTTTTCTAAGACTCCTCTCAACTTTTTTCTAAAGTCTATTTAGTAAGAGTGAGTGTCATGCAGAGAGCCAGCATGAAGCACGGATTAACAGAGTGAAGTTAGTTAACCTCGAAGACCTTTTTTCTGACTGTCAACACAGAAGTCAGAAACCCTAGGAAGGCTGGAGATCGGAAATACCAGTCTGCATTTAGCTTTAGTGATGTGCAATAAGAACAAGTGGTTGGGGCTGCTTTATCCGAGAACAGAGTGTGGGGCAACAAAAGATAAATGATTCTTGTTTGGGGGGAAAAGTGTAGTGTGTTTGTAAATTTAGCTAAAACTTGAATATTCCAAAGCCAAATATAACTTCATCGTGGTATACTATGTGGACATTAAAAAATTAGTCTAATGACAGAGAAAAGTCTGAGTAATAATCACTAATCTAACTGAACGCATGCTTGAAATAATTATTTACTTTCAATATGCTGTGGGAACAGGAAGAATCATATTCCAACTTTAATTCTGGCATCCAAGTATTTGTGGATATGTGATAGTTGCCATGGGCGTGTAACAAAACAGATAACTTGGTGTTCAAAGGGTTTAACCCCTTTTTGAGACAACTATCTTTATGAAGATAACACAGCAGAAAACTCTCCTCTGTAAATCTGATGTCTGATGAGTTTGCTTCAGTAGGAAGATATTGATTTGACCTGTATTTTACTCTGAAGAACTCAAGTGATCTTATTTACCAAAAATCTACACCTCTGCTTTTAAATGACAGGCGCAGTGGTATAGCCAAATAGCGTTCCTATCTGCATCTTTGCTGCAATAGCATTTTTCTTTTGAAACTGCATGTAGGCATATTTCAGCAAGAAGAACGTAATTTGTCAGTAATCAGTTCTCGGATGTCTCAACACTATCGTGGCAACGTCTGTGTTTTTCCGTAGAGCACAACAGTGAGCAGTGCATCTACCTCGCTATCTCTGGAGCCTACTGACGTATTCAGGCAGAAGTTTTTCTTCTTGCACATATTTCTGTACTGTGTATATTAATTTATGTGTGAGAGAAGAAAACATTATCATGTTTAACTGCTGCAATCATAAGCACATTAAGTAGACAGATAATAAACAATTCATCTGAATATATGATTAAGTTAATTGTGTCTGTTTTTCTAATGTGTTTATTCAGATTAAAGACTGAAATTAGAATGAGACTATATAATCAGGAGACCCTAAAAGACTGTGTGACTCCTATAAAATAAAATTAGTTTAGGGGGATAGCAAAGATCTCTGTAACACTTAAATACCGTTTAGCTGGTAAAGAGGCCTTGTGCAATTCTCTTCAAAGAGATGAATCTCAGTTGTAGCAAAAGCTATTAAGAAACTTGGCTGACACTGAGGGCTTCAGCACCTAATTTTTGCATATGCCCTTCTGCCCAGCAGGCACCAGAGTCCCAGATTCAACCTTCTGTACAGCACATGCAGAGGATCAGGTAACTGTGAGCAATAAGCTCAGAGAGGGAGAGGTGAGGAAACAAGAGGAATTAAAGTGGGAGAACTACTGGAAGGAATGGGGAGAAGGACCACCCCAATGTACTTATGGCTGCTCCACTTGCGTTGGGCACCTCCGCCAGCCACCGCTTCTGAGGCAGAGCAGGAGGAGATACTCTGGTCCCTTCCCACCTACACCGCTTCTGAGGCAGAGCAGGAGGAGATGCTCTAGTCCCTTCCCACCTCTGTGAGTGAGATCCCTGTTGGTGAGAGCAGCTGGTGGATTGGGCATGGACCAGGCTCAAATCCCTCTCTGCCTGCTCTCAGCAGTGTGTTGAGACCACCTGTCTCAACAGGTTTTCCACTTTTTACGGGATAGCTGAATACTCTCTCTAGCAGGGACTGGAGCCAATCTCCTGCCCTTCATGCAGGTGTCCTACCTGCTGGGCTGTAGCGTCCTTTCCTCTCTCTCAGGAGCAATGAGCTTTAAATAGTCCATCCAGACACAGACGGTTGGGAATCTCCAAACCACGCTATTACACAGAGTATCTAATAACTGGGGATGAGAGTTTTCTTCTGGAAAGTGTGAATTTGAGTCCTCTCATACAGTCATGTGCTCTCAGCCCAGATCTGAAGTCACAGAACTACTCGCTAATCACTAAGCTGTTCTGATAAGGGGTTTATGTCCAGTATTTTATTATTTATTACTCTTAATGTCTAACTATCTTTCAATTTGGATTTAGTTCTAAATACTTATTTGAAAAATAATTCCTTTGAACCTCAGCTAACAATGAATATTTAAACTAATTCCACTTTTGGTCTTTCTCTCAACTTTTCCTGTAATATCTTTCACAAGCAATAGACAACCAGCATGCCCAGGATTTAGCCCATCCACTGCATTTTGTTTTGAGTACTTAGAAGCAGTTGTATTCTGGAGAACAATTGCAAATCTTTAATGAGATGAGGGGAGGCCCATTTTTTTCATAACCTAATTATCTTTAATCTAAATATTTTATTGAACCCCTCCAATACTAAGGATTTTGCTACACCTCTATGTGACTGTCAGTCTGGCTCTACGTATCAGTGTATAATCTTGCAGGCCTGTAAAATACCTTCTGAAAACTGGCACTGAACTGCTTGCATCCATGAGTATTCTGCCTTCAAGCTTAGGGTAAAAGTAAATCAGGCCTGCATAGTGGTTGTTTTGATGGGATTTCTATCAAGGGATTAAGTTCTATAAATGAACTAAATGCTCATTAATAGGTCTGAAATGTCTGTTTTTCATAGCTTTTAAATATCTAATACCCAATTAGATTCAAAGGTCTTACTGTCTCCCTCCAGAAGAAACTGATGATAACCCTTAGGACATTTGCATTACTACTCCAGATTAGAAGGAATACAAATAATAATTAATTTTTTTGAGCTTTCAGAAATGTAGGGTAAAGTTGACTAAAGAAACCGACATTGGGCTCCACTTCCACCTTGAAGAGAAGCAAACCACTCTGTGAAAGTGATACGTGTATTGGAATCTAAGGCCAACAACATTCCCTAATAGGGAGCAGTTACCCAATCAAACACTAAAAATTATGAAGCTTCTGAAATACTTATCGCTTTTATTAGTACTGAATTTTCTTTATCATCCAGGTTACTTAATTCTGTTTAGTACAGGCATCTTTCTGGCTTGTATTGCCTTAGATCTAGGAGACCAGTTTGGCATTTGACCCTTCCATTTATGAATTGAAGTGGTAAAAATGAGACATGTTGCTTCATTCCTCCTGCCTCATTGATGCCCTAAGATGATTACAGGTATCTGTCTTAAACATACCGGGACAAATGAAATCTTTTGTGAGCCAATGCAGCTCCGTTGCTTTAATGGAATTACTCATTGCTTTGACACTGACCCTTAGGCTAAGATTTTCCGTGCACCACAGTTTGCCATCTTAAGTAGGAAGTGCTATGGAGTCCCTTGGATATGTGGATCCTGCTCTAACATGTATGTTGCTGAGAAAATGAACAACCAATGAGTGCCTATATTGTTATTCCATGTTTTGCTCTACTGACACAACTGAGGGCAAAATTCTGAATATTTTGCCCAAGTACAGCAAAGAACAGAATTGGTCTGGAAAACTTCCAGAGGTGAATGAAACAACACCTTCAGGTCTTCCCCAGCATTTGCACTTGAATGAAACAGACTTTTCTCTTCCTTTGTGGAACAAATTTACTTAAGACAATCAAACCTAAATAAACCTTCACTTATATTTTTACAGTCAATATGCAGCATAGGAGTGTGACTTTAAACTTAACCCTATCACTCAGAGAAGTAGCACTGTCTTTACTGTATATTCATTCCACTTTTGTGGCAGTATTCAAAGTCTTACATCTCCAAGGACCCTCCAGTTCAAAGATCAAGGACCACTCAGTTTATAAAACTATAATTAGGAGCGGTGAGCTGGGACTATTGCAGATTTCATATACTCCCTCTCAATTGGAAGAGAGTCTTTAAATCTGCTGTTTTACAACTTAAAGGAGGGGTTGTCTTGATTAATTCATTTGGTCATAGTCCTGAAGCTGACAAGGCATCTTCCAGGAATTTGAGCCCCCTGGGATCCTTGTCATCAGTTTTTAAATGTGCTTTTTTTGTGTGTGGCGTTCTTATCTGGAAACAGTCTGCTTGTATTACAGCATTCATCTTATAAGCATTTGGCATTTTCTGTTACATGAAATTGAGAGGTATTTCTTTGCTATCAGTCTTCTATAAAGCTTTTCAATCCAATGACTTAATTCAGGCTGGAAGAAGAGAGTGAAAAAAGCTTCTGGACCCAAGTCAGCAAAATTCAGGAAACAAGTGTCCAAGCGTGTATGTAAAATTGCATTCACTGACTTGTGAGTTTTTAGAAAGAAATTCTAAAAAAGTCATTTAGCTCCCTAAACGCAGGGATGCATGTCGGATCAGAAAACTTTGCTGAGAATAATCTCCCTGAAACCCAAATACAAGCCTCGTAACGGTTACTCCAGCACCTGCAAACCAGGTAAAAAGCTGGAAGGTTGTGAAAGAACTGGGAAATTCCCTGAGTGTCTCCAGGACAACTCTCCTTCTGCAAAACCAGTCTCGTGGCTGGTTTACTTCCCGCTTTATTACTTCTTGTAAAAGTCTCTTAAAGCCCCTGGGTAACCAGTGGGGGGGTGTGCTGGGGAAAAGGCATTTGAGTGCTGCAATATAGGAAGGTTTTGCTGTTACCCCCAGGAATATAACCCGGGACCAGGCTGTGGGATGTTTCGGTGAGGTGCAGTTAGGAATAGCCTGCTCCTCTATTGGATTTCTGGGATGTACCACTAAAAAATGTGGCATAATCTCACCCAATGGGATTACTTCTGGAATAAGGTATTATTTGAATAATGTGAATGTCACTACAGCCAGGTCTTTGATATGAGTAAATCTCCCTTTTCATATGAACTATAGTCCTTGGAGGGGTGAAATATAATCCTGAACAGAGGCTCTATTTACCACTTAAGCCCTATTTTATGGTTTAAGTGCTGACCTTGTACTGAACCTCAGTACAGGGCTGAATTTCACCCTACAGTGAAAATCTGCTGGCTAGAGCAGCCGATTAAAGAAATTGGGGCTAGACTTTTTACTGTTTGTAAGACAATGAAAACAGGCTTATTCTAGACAAAAATGTTTCTGATTTATGAGAATTTTAGTGCAGAAAGGGGCTATTTTGGAGAAAGTCTTGAGATTAGCATTTCAGTTATATTTTTGGCAGGAGAGCAAGGAAGCCATTTCATTAACTTTTCACTGGAAGTTATATATGGGGGGCATTTGTGTATACAGCTGGGCAGCATAAAACATGAGGGCTTTGCGTGAAAATATCCTGAAATGAAATTTCATTTCTGTGCAACTTGGATCTGTGTTCCTGGGCTGCCCTGGCCGGTTTTGGGTTAAACTGTCGGAGGGCAGTATTAGGCCCTCACACATTTTCCCTCGCATTTGCAACGGATGCAGAAATAGCGAACAGACCACTGCTGGCCCCTGTGCAAAATCAGTGTCACCTTTTACAGCTTTATGTCAGTCAGATAAGCTCCTGCCTGCTCCCATGTATCCATATGGCTGTAATCATCAAGTGATACCAAGAGATTAAATATTTGTAAGGAACTCCAAAAGCCACATGCTGAGGCTGGTGTGAATTTAGCTCTGCTTTGACCTCCCTTCCCACCAGATGGCTGCTAATCTGGCACTAAATCACCACCATGGCGGAAAGAGCCCCGGTCCATGTGGAAGAGGCGGGGGTGGGTGGGGGGGGGGGGGGGGTGGGGGGAGGCTGGTGTGAATTTAGCTCTGCTTTGACCTCCCTTCCCACCAGATGGCTGCTAATCTGGCACTAAATCACCACCATGGCGGAAAGAGCCCCGGTCCATGTGGAAGAGGCGGTTCTGTGGTCGTGGCTGTGCTATGCAAGGTGGGAGCACCCTTGAGTCAGCCCCTGGGAGTGTTCCTCATCCTTGGGTACTGCGTTTCTAAAGGCATCTCCTGTGTAGCTTCTAGATTTCACAGGACCCTCTAATAACTTTGCTTGATTAGGAGCCCACAGAGATGTTTCTTGCTTGGGGTGTGTTGGTCTGCTTGTTGCACATCTTGTGGGTGCATGAAACAGGTGGGGACACAGGCCCATGCAGAGGACATTTCTTTAATATTACCTTCAAGTTACATTGGTCATTCTTTACTTATACATGCATATTCATATTTTATATACTGTCATTTATGTCATTTTGTGCATGCCAGGACAAAATGCATGTAAGTGGGGATAATGCATATGCTGAGGATTCCCGCTTTAGTTTTACGGGCAGAAATGCAGATAACTCTGCAAATGTTTCTTTGTAAATGAGCCCATGTTTCACTCTGCCCTGGTGTTTTGTAGGTATTGGCATGGAGAATTCTCTATCTCCATTCAAAACTGCCTCCCATCTCCACGATGAGCTCTTCTCCATGGGAAGAAGCAAGCAGAGATAACTGCCTCCGCTCCTACACAAAACAGGAGTCATTGTCTGGCTTCACTCCTATGTCCCAGGCTTTCCTTGAGTTGGTTCTCACCAGTGCTAAGGTCAGACAAGCAGAAAAAGAGGCCAAAACTTGCCTTTTCTCAGTGCTCATTCATACAGATTTTGCTGATTTGCACGTGATGGTCTGATGCATTCCCTCCAAACACAGGGTTTCTCATCTGTTGTGTGATCTTTAGAAATAATAGCCCTGAGGAACATGCCATACTGTCAGAAAAGATTGCTGGTATAAATTCTTCACCCTGAGACATCTTGGGGATAGGACTGTGATCATTTTACCATCTTCATTTGCACTCTCAACCCAGGGAGTCTTTGTTGTCCACATCCAGACTTAAGTGCTAAGTGCCTTAGGAGGTACAGAGATGTTTTAAGACTTAGTCTAGCAAACCTAGAGCACGCATTTACCAGTCTGCTTCCCTGTTTACATTTTTATTATTATTTCATTATAGTTCTACAGTCTATGTGCTGCGGAGGACCTCAGGCTCTCCACCAAAAAAAGGTTTGTAGGATAAGCAAGAAATAAAAGGAGAGGGCAAATGTGCCAATGTCCATTTTAAAAATACAGTCTAGGACCACGATGACGTAGATGTTTCTCTCCAAGACCGTGATGGCTTGTGCAGCATTTTTTTTTCCCATTTCATCTTTGACTCCCATCGGTCTTCTGGTGCGCTTGTGGCAGGGGTGCAGGAGCACAGCAGTGGGTGCAAATGGCTTACTGAGAGGTAGGGGCATGAGTAGGACCATTTATGCTCTTCCTCCTGATACAATGAGATACGATCCTATATGCACAGCCTAATGTTTTTCTATAATACTTTTCACAAGGCTGGTTTGTTTCGCTTTGTGGAAGAAGTTTTCCCTCAGAATGAGGGTTTGATTTCTGGTTTTAGAGTCTTAAAGAGAGAAGCAAAATTTCTTCTTCCAAAAAAAGTAGAAGATAAATAACTGGCAGCCAGATTAAAATCCCCCTTCCCTCTTCCCTGATTAAACAGCTTCTTGAAAGCTAACAAAAAAGTAATGGGTATCTTATTTTGATGTTGACCCACTGCACTACCAGTCCATGAGCTATTACTTTGCAAAGCATTAGGAAAAAAATGAAGTCTAGGAAAGATACTAAAACCACAGCCCAGTCTATATTTTTTGTTTATTTCTGATACGATGTGGTTCATGATTGTTTCTTTTAGAAGGAACAAATAATCAATACAAAACCATGAATAAAAATAACTTTTCTTTAAAACTGGATGCTAAAAGAACATACAGTCTTCTTACTGTGCCTGACGGAAACAGTACAAGTCTGTTCTCCACAATTCATTGTTTATTGGAATGCCTGAAATCTATACGTGAGATATTTTTAAAACATTTAAACATAGAAGTTAAGCTTCTGCTCCAGACAATTTGGTTCACCATATTCTAAAAACCCACCGTGTACCACAGAAGTGCTTAAAGCAAAGAAACAATAAGAAAATTTTTAAAAAGCAAATTTCAATATAAGATAATGTCCACATTCTTATCTCAAGGAAGATTTCCTTTCCTTATAAGACACATTTCAGCTATTTATTGACTCAGCTGCTATACAAGACCTTCAAGGCCCAATTTTGCTCTGTGGCACTTTAGAGAGAAGAGGTGCCAATAGACAGCGTTTGGCTCTTTCTGAAAGAGATTAGCTTCTCTGAGTACAAAACGATCAAAACGTTACTAATGATCGAGAAACTCTGGATGGTGTCTCTCCTTAGGAAGTGGAGATTAGTATCACTGAAATGAAATGAACTCAGGAACATACAGGTGTGAGAGATGCCACCTGGCTACTGGAGTAGGTCTGGACCAGAGGATAAATAACCGTACGGGACCCTGAGGGCCCATGCCATCAGTCTTATCCTGCTCAGAGACGTGGACCAGTTAAAGTCCCCTGTACCTTTATACCCCTTTTGTAAAGCTGTGAATCTCTTGTGCTCTACTCTATTCTGATGGAATAAATATTCAATTCGGTTACATGTTTGCTCTTTACAAGCTAAAGTGCAATGCTATCTTGTAGGATCAGACCCAGATCTCACTCAGCAGTATCGCTCTCTGTGATGCTCACACTGCAAATCGTCTGCTTGCAGAGTTTTTGCTGAAGTTAGCTGACACCTTGCAAGCAGAGGATTTTGGGTGTCCAGCCAAACAAAGCCTGTGTGTTGGCCAGTCAGCTCTGCTCGAGCGTGCGATTTTCATTCTGCGGAAGTGCTGCATAAACAATGAAGACTGCAAGGCAGAGACGTTAATTTAGGCCTAGGTTATTGCAGCCCCTCTTGCAGCTAAACGATCTAACGTACAATTAACTACATGAGCTTAAAATAGTGATGCACATTTTACAGATGACATAATAGTGGCTATAAATGAGCCTTTTCCTCAATACCCTCCTAGTTAATGTTTTCAAAATATGAGGTCACTTGTTGAGTCTTCCCAAAATACTTTTGTTAGGATTAGAATATAACTGTTCTCATTAAAAAAAACATAATTTGCACCTAAGCATGAATATTTAATTTGTATCATGTGCATTTTGAAAGTCTCTGCTTTGAGACTCTATTTAATTCGTGTTCTTCTTGTGTGTGTATGACACACAATAAAGTAACTCTGCTATGACCAACAAACATACATAAAGACATAATAAGCTATGTACTAACTTGGCAAATCAGTTTTTCCAGCAAGAAATATATCCTAAAACCCTTCCTTCTTTACGCGTACAGGCATATGCGATAAGAAAACCTTTACAATTGTACGTCTGTCTTCTAGATAGTTTAACTAATAGAATGTAGTATTTGAAATACCAGTCTTTGACAAAAATTACTTAATACCTGTCATTTTTCAGCCTTTAAAACTGGAAAGGTCTCCTATACTTTTTTATAACTTCTCTATTCCTGAGTGTCTATTTCATAAACCGCTGGCAGCTGATGCTACTTTATTCTAAGATAACACACTGCCAAATCCAAAGATTCAGTGTTTGAGAAAACCAAACAAATATTAATCCAATTCAGTAATAGTTTGAGTTAATAAAAACTTTTCATCATAATTAAGATGATGAGCCATAGTTCTTAGTGACTTATAGTTCAGGTCTAATAAAACTTCCCCAGGAATGCAAGGATATTAGAAAAATCAGCTTTCGGGTTACTTTAAAATTTGGCAATTTAGGCCTTTCTGCACCGTAAGCAAATGTACATGCATGTTTTGTAGAAGTCAAGCTATGGAATGCATGTGGTAGAAATTCCCGTCTGTATTTAAGCCTGTAAGTTATTCTCATGCCTTTTTCTTCAAAGAAGAATTTTTAATAAATGAGAAATATCTCTGAACACAAACCGGTAACTAATAACTCGGCAATGTAACTTACCTTTTTTCAGCCAAGAAATATTTTGCTTGTCATGTTCAAAACTTTCTGCTGGTTTGATTTTTACCTTGTCTGACTCAGCTTCTGACATCTGTGGGGGAGAAAAGAATTTTGGGATGTCAAGTTCTTTTTTTAAAAGTTTCTGACAAAGAAATATGTTCTCTGTTTAGGTTCCTGCTATAATAAATTGTCCTTACTTACACAGACACATTTTTTTCCTGCAGATTATTGATACTATGTAATATCTCAGTCATTAAATTTATGTTCTGTTCCTAAATGCTTTATCAATATTACATAGTTGCTGTTTGTAGATGGATTCTTTTGCAATGTAACTATAAATTACATTATGAAATGAATGAGTGATATGCTCATAGCATGCTGGTAATAGATGTACATATAACACACAGAATAGATACGGTCGGGCTAAAAAGGAGGCATCCAGTCTGCCTGTTTATTGTGGTTCAAAGTTGCTGTAAAGCCTGCTGTCAGAGAGAGGTATAATTATGTAAATAATGATAAATATTTATAAAAGCAACTTGAACAAAGTGTATTTAAAAAAAAAAAATCTTTACTGCCACTTGCGACAATTTATTTGCTGTAATGCGAAGAATCACATGCAAGTTACAGTACCTGAGGGTATTATATATACAGTAGCTATCAGCCCGTACACTGTGGTTTACTTCCATTGCCTGCTAGGAATAAGATTAGGCTGTCTGGGCTTCTTCTAACTGCTTTATATTTCCACTGAATCCAGCTAGCTAAAGCATTTCTCTATTTTTACCTGTATCTTCCAAGCGGGGGTGAAAGCAGCAGTGTTCAGACGCCGAGGAGGAGTGCTTTCGGCCGAATCCCTCGCTGTGTGTTGATGTCCAGCATTCCCATACACTGACAAAACCGAAAGGATGAGCAGTGCACTCTCTGCCTGCCTGCTGTGTGGTGCTAGATTTGTCTTGCTGCCAGAATCAGCCAACTTATTGCTGAGGGTTTTTTTTTTCCCCCCTTTTTTGTTTGCATGCACTTCTAGAGCTGGGTAGGGTAGGGAAGGAGGGGGGTAATCAGCATCCCAGCACTAGTTGAATGATAAAAAAAATCAAAAGCTTTGCAAAAAGAAAAATTGGTTTGGAAGGGTTATTACTGCAGTTCACAACCCAGTGAATCTGCAAGAGGAGGAAGAAAATAAAAAGGGAACCAGGAAATTAATAGCAACAAATCAGATAAATGTGTCAATGTTTTGGCTAAGTGTAAGTTAAAATACTAAAGGATGTAGAAATTAGACCCTAAAAGTCTATTTACAGCTGCCACTTTGGCAAAGAAGTGGTCTAATCCTGTGGGGACCTGAGTGCTGTGACCCTCCCGAGCTCAGGAGGGTGAAATCCGTCACCACCCAGGAGGGCAGGTCTGCAGAGGTGGACAGTCGTTACCTCCATTGCAACAAGGCTAAGCGGTCTCAAGCGGGGACAGCCCTTGTGCTGGGTGGGCTTGACAGTCAGCAGCACGGAGGGCAGGGGGACAGTCCGGACTACCCTGTACCTTGAAGGCACTGAAAACTTAAGGTTATTAGCTGGCTTTAAAAATTCTGTTGCCATAGTTACCAGCAATATTGCTCTAATGTTAGTAGGAGTACGGTCAAGCCCAAAGAGAACAAGATTTTAGGGTGCTCAGATGTTGCATCTTACTTTTTCTATAGGACAAAAAGAAAATGTCACTCTGCTTCCCAGAACTGAATTTTGAAAGTGGTTGCAGAGCACATTCGGAATTACTACCTTTTAAGCAATATTTACAAAACTTCAAGCAGCGTTTGTCACCAGATACTATAATCCAAGATCCCAGTGCTTAAGTGTGGCCAATAAATAATAACATATTCCCTTTGTTATGACAATTATCTTCCTCTACTCTCCCATCACATGTCATTCTTACAAGAAAAAAATGTTTTCTTCCTTTTTTTAAATCTCCTGTGCCAACATGACTGAGATTCTTCTACCATCTTTAGCTAATTGTGAATTGCATGGTAAGTGCCTACTTACATCTCCAAATTGCAATGATTAGTCTTGCATGGTTTGAAAACCTATTTTAAGCAGGGTACTTTGGGAATAATTGCAACCACAGGGGGGAAACTTCTAGGGGTAATATTTTAAGATCTTTGTTCCATTCCCCTTGGATGCAGCTTTGAGAGTCATGTATTTTCAATTGCAGTTCCCCTCTTTCTCCCAGAAACACTTACCTATTTTTTTTTTCCATGTTGTTGCACCTGTAATGCTTTACATTTATCAGTAGTGCTGATTCTTCAGCTGGGTTTGTCAGGGCAAGCTATAGAGCTCCTGGTGGGTCCTAATAAAATCAGCTGGGCTCCACACAGATCAGCCTAGACCTATCTGATTGCATCTTGGACCTCATGCTACTGTGCATTTCAGAAGCACTGTTTAAAAGGAAGATATAGGTTGTTTCCAAAACAAACTAGAAAGAAAGAATTTTCTCTCTAGTTCATTCAGCACCCCCTCCCTGTTTTTCTAGAGATTTTGTCAAAATCTTAATGTTTTCTAAAGAAAGTAAAACAGACAAGAAAAACCCCTCCAAAACCACAGCCCTGAGAGCTGCTGTTGCTTGAAATAACAGCCCCTGAAGTCTTTTGTCCTTTAAGGGTTTTTCTCACTTAAGCTTTCCTTGAAACCAGCAGGAGCTAGGACTGAGTCTAGACTCCGCCTCCAGGAGTGCAAGAAATGTATCCCCCAAACCATGACAATACCAATTTGACAAAGCCAAGCAAACACAAACCTGACTTTATATCTGTGCTTCAACAAAGGTAATGCAGATTGCTGTTCTGAGAGGATCTCTTCACCTGCTGTTCTCAGCTGAGATGCCCTGTAGGACCCCTCTGTGTGTTAGTAACACGCAAATCTGCAGAAGTTACCTAACCTGAACCTCAGGAAATAGCCCACCAAGGAGTTAAGAAAACATTAAATGAGTTTCCTATTCGGAGTATTCTCCGTTGCTGACATCCAGTTAATGGTCCTAATGTTTTTAGTCCAGGAACTTTAAAGGTAACCTTTCTTAATCTCGATCAACTCCAGTTTTCTACTGAGACATGTTTGTGTGTTATTTTTTGCCTCATTTAATTAAGTTATTTTGGATAAATGCGTCAATATTTCTGTTTCCTAATCAATCTTAAAGTAGTTAGAGGAAAGGCAGGCTTTCCATGCATCCTTGGTAATGCCGGGCTTTGCAAAGAAGGAAAAAAACATTATGAGAGAAGGTCATTAAAATATTGAGTAAACTTGTTTCTATTAAAGCTGTAATTGAATTTTTAAAGCCATGGCCCATTTTAAACACCGAACTTTAGTTTATGGTTTGATAATTCATTTCACTTTTATTTTATAGGTTTTATTTTATAGCTATTAAATAGCTATGGGCCATCACTTGTTCCTTTTCCTTCCAGATTGTGATATAGGGCATTTATATGGAGGATTAAAAAAAAAAAAAAAAAAATCATAATGCCAAAATAGATGTGATATCAGTCAGCTGCCAGATAAATGTACTGTATCAAGTGCTTGTTGAGATTTGAGAGTATATTTTTCTGGTCTGCTCAACTGGGAGTGCATTCAAGTCTTTGCAGAATTGGAGAATAGGAAACTTTAATAGGTTGTAATAACCATCAAAGCAGAGGAAAAAAATTCATTGTTGGTCCTAGCAAGCATTGAGACTGTCAAGGTTTCCTTGTGTGCTTAATGTTAGGTCAGGAGTCCAGAATCAGATCCTGTCCTGAGTCCTAAGGGAGGGTGTAGCCGGGAGATTTTTTGGTTACATCCATGGGTACAGCTTTTACAACATTATATTACACTACCTAAAGTGACTTTTTACTTGAGGATATGAACTGTGTGTGTAGAAGTTGAATTTTCCAGCATGAATTTTCCGCAGCACAGCATTAGATTAAGCAGTTATTTCTTTCTTGCGCAATCCAGGTAAAATGTAGCCACCTGTCCACTGGCAAGTGGCGCTCTGTAGCCTTGGAATACCCCACACTGCAGTAAATGTGGTTTTTTTTAAAAAAAAATGTATGATGAAACTATGCCTTTGCTCCATTTTGCACCCTGGGGTGATCATTTCCAATAATAAAGTGAGTATAATGTGATGTGCCCTGTCAAAGTTAAGGAATCTCTTCTTGATCATGCATCTGTAGGTAGAATATTAAGTTGTGGGAACACGATATACAGCCAAATTATCCTGGTGATTACATGTAAAATGCATGGGTTTTTAGCCAAACCATCATGTCCTGCAAGTGCTTCAAATGCAAACCAGCCTGTTTATAGAGACTACCTCAAACCGGCACTGACAAATGATCTGTATGCTGCAGAGGCTCTGAGCAGTACAAAGACAGTAGGATTTTACTCCCCATCACTCTGCCTCGTAGACACTCTAGATAATTTTTCAATAACTCAGTGTCCTGCAAGGGGAGACATGGGGCTTTATTTCACTTTTCCACTCAGTGCCACTGTAGGTCGGTGAATGTCTGGGAGTATGTTTAGACTGGAGGATGGAATAAATGCTTGAAAAGCGTTGCAAAGGCAGGTTAGCATAGAGGTCGTTAATAACGTAGAGGAAGCACAGACCAGTAAGATTAAGAATGCTCCATATTTCCACTGAACAATAAAGAAAAGAGAGAGACTGCATGTCTTTCCTCATCCAAGAGGGTAGGAGGGAGGTTACTTGGTGTCAGTGCTAAAAAGTGATGATGGGGACAATGTTAGGAGAGAAAAGGATGACGGGCAAGTGTGAAATAAAGTTGGGAGGATGATAATGTGCTGGGTTGGGGAAGGCAGAAAGACCCAGCATCTAACCCTGGAGCCACGAAAGCCCCATCCAAGCTGGGGAACGGCCTCTGAATGCAGCTGTATGCTTTGGCCATTTTCCCTCCTACCAGCAGCAAACTCTTAGAGGCCCCAGTCAAAATTAATGCCCAGGCTTTATAATGGTTTTATAGTAACATACGAGCTAGGTGTGTCTTTCTACATCCTGGCTTCAAGCAGAAAATCCTCCTATGCTGTTTCATGTTTTGTCCATCACGGGCCAAATTCTCCATTACCTCTGTGTGTGCTGTCTTTACAGATGCTTCTGCATTGCCCTGGCATTTGGGTGGGTGCGTTTGGGTGGAAAGTACCTTAAACCCAAGAGCTTTTCAAAAAATGGGTATGTAGTGTGTTATGGGACAATTTGCCCTTTTAAAGGCTCAGTTTGGTGCATTTGGAAAGGCGGGTGAAACGGGTCCCTTGGGCGGACCCTTCCAGGCCAAGGAACACTTGCTGCAGGAGACCTTTCCAGACAAATATTTGAAAGCCTCTTGGTCATTAGAGCAAAAATTGGGAAAGACTTGATAAGATGAGGTGGAAAATAAGCTGAATGGTGTAATTGCTGCTATATCACAGTGTATACTGGTATAAGGGAGACAGGAACATGATAATCTCATGGAGGGGATGTATCCCACAGTAACCAACAGTAGGTACAAGACTTTTATGAGAGTGTACAGGAGTTTGTGTAACAGGTGCGAAAAAGGAGGGTTGTATCTTCGTTGCAACAGTTCATTACTACTGTCTGGAAACTGGCTATCTTAGATTATTGCAAGACCCCTAGTGAGATATTTTTACAGGAATTTTAAAGAATCTCAGGAGACCATTTACTCCTTGTTTAGCTCAATACAGGATCAACTTGTGTCTCCTTGCCAATACTCAGACAACCTGTTCTTGAAGTCCCACAAAGACATTCAGGTACGTGCCCTTTCCAGGCAGTCTACTCCAGCGCTTTTCCATCCTGATAACAAATACAAAACCTTTTCTTGATGTGTAACCTAACTTGTCCTTCACTGTAGATTCAACCCATTACCTCTTGTCCTTCTCGTTCTGCTTATGCAAAGCTAAGTTTCCTATCCCTTTGCGACAATCCTTTCAGCAGATAAAGGAACGTTATCACATCTTCCCTCAGCTTTTTTCAATACTTACATGTAGATCATATTCATTAGCCTATGATCAATCTTATGACCTTTGAGCTTCGCCTTTCTGGTAATGTGGTGCCCAAAAGTGGTCACGTTCTTCCTAAGACTTTGCCCACATGGGGTAGAGCAGTGAGGTTACTGGCATGTTTTACAAGTTTTCTTCCTGTCTATACATCCCAGCGTGATGTTTGTCTTTTTCATGACAGCACGAAATTGTTGACTCACGTTTGGTTTATAATCCGCCCTGTTCCCCAGATTCTGTTCTGCAGCGTAGCAGCGTACCCAGTTGTTTTCTTTTTTTTATGCAACTGATTATTCCTACCTAAGCATAGGACTGTGCAGCTGTGCTTCCTGAACTTCCTCCTAATCTTCTCCATGCTATTTCCGTGGCTTGTGAAGATCATTTTGAACTCTCATCCTGTCCTCTAAAGTGCTGATTAGCTCTGACCTATTGTGGTTGTGCTGGTGGATGCTTCCAGAGCTCCTGTGGAAATCACTTGCCTCTGCTGTATAGGCATTTGGAGCAGGTCAGAAATGAAGCTTTACATTTCCCAGACTACAGGTTCATGGATGACACGTGTTCCCCCAGTTTGTTCCCTTGCAAGAATCCATTAATACCTTTAATCTCTGACTTTTCATGGTTTGATGAATTACAGAGGCAGTTTGAGTGCCGGTACGATACATCTGTGTGCATAAGTACATATGTGGGGCCATAGAGGAAAATCCCTCATGTTTTCAGCAAGTGCAGAGTGCATACTGGGATTGCTGACAGCCAGATCACATTGTCTTTAACATTATTTGCAAGCCAGGTAGGCACAACAGTGATTTGCTATGTCTTCCATCATATTTAAAGAGCCAGTGGCAAGTATTTTTTAATGAAGAGGAATCTGAACACTTATGGACTCCTTTGCTGACCGGCAAAGCTTGACAGCACCTCCCTAAACAGCACCATTCCAGATAAGATGTCAGTGAAAGCACTGCACTTTTTTAAACAGAGAGAAAACTGACTTAAGTGTTTTCCCTTCATGCTTTTAAGTAAGCTGCTCCTCAACAGTAGTTGAAATGTGGTTGCCTCTCGGAGGTGCTGAGTACAGCTGAGAATCATAGAATCATTAAGGTTGGAAAAGACCTCTAAGATCATCGAGTCCAACCATCGACCCAACACCACCATGTCCACTAAACCATGTCCCTAAGCGCCTCATCTACACGTCTTCTAAATACTTCCAGGGATGGTGACTCAACCCCTTCCCTGGGCAGCCTGTTCCAATGTTTAACCACTCTTTCAGTAAAGAAATTTTTCCTTCCATCCAATCTAAACCCCCCCTGGCACAACTTGAGGCCATTTCCTCTCGTCCTATCGCTTGTTACTTGGGAGAAGAGACCGACCCCCACCTCGCTACAACCTCCTTTCAGGGAGTTGTAGAGAGCGATGAGGTCTCCCCTCAGCCTCCTTTTCTGCAGGCTAACCAACCCCAGTTCCCTCAGCCGCTCCTCATAAGACTTGTTCTCCAGACCCCTCACCAGCCTCGTTGCCCTTCTCTGGACACGCTCCAGCACGTCAACATCCTTCTTGTAGTGAGGGGCCCAAAACTGAACACAGTATTCGAGGTGAGGCCTCAGGAGGGGTTTTGTCTAAATTACTTTTATGAGAAAAAGACAAAATGACACCTCTACCTTATTTCAGGAAGAAGTCAAGGTAACTTGTAGCTGCCTTGAACTCAGCATTACTATTTCTCAGCTAACCACTACTGAAAGGAGTTTCTTGTTCTTCTGCTATGTTTGTTTGCCTTTGTTTAAATCCTTATCAGGCCAGAGAGAAGGCAGCAGTAGAGAGAAAACAGCAACTCTGTGAACTCTTAGGTAGGGTCTCCCTGGGGTACAAGAAACCTCAGGTCAAGCTCCTTCTGAATGATTATATTAGCTGCTAGCTGGAGTGAAACAGGTCTAATAGGAGATATTAAGAATTCATCCTAAAGGAACCAGTAGGTTGGTGGTTATGGGAGTTACTTGCGATCTTTCTTGCTAATGTTTCTATGAGATGCTTTGTAAAGGTCTGTGATTTGGACTAGTGAGATGAGAAAAATTGTGAAGTCTCAAAGTTTTATGGAAGAGGAAATATGTTTCCTGCCTGAGCACGTACAACTGCAACTGAAGTCAATGTGAGCTCTGGGAGTTCAGCACCCTGAAAATAAGGCCTGATGTCTAAATGAAATCGAACTTCAAAAAGAAAAGTAGTTTTCTTGCGTTTTTGGAGCCAAAACAAAAAAAAGTATTTATCCTATTTGATCAGCTATTCACAAATGATGCCTTTGTATCTTTAAAATAACTACAAACCAAATTTAAAACTGGAAGCTCTCATCTTTGATGTTATCTGCAGATAAGATAGAGCTTTGAAGCACTAACAGAGACTAATTGGAACAGAATACCAATACAACCGAAAATTAATGGAAAACATAAGAACTCTTTGGAGCGCTATGACTGTAAACTGGGACCATTTCTTTTCAAATGCTATAGAATTTCAGGAAAAAAGTGCAGTTCTCTAGAGTGTAGATGAAAGAGGAGAATTGTCTGATTCAATGTAGCATGATACTTCAAAAACAATCATAGGGTTTAAAGTTATTTGTATGTATTCATTGTATTTTTAAGTATCAAATTCTTTCAAATATGTAACAGGCTGGAGGAGGGTGGGGAAGGTGTGTCACCAGTGAAATAGTATCAAATTCATATTTTTATTTGAAACAGGCTCTTTTTTCCTGTTTTGTTTTGAAGACAGCATTTCTTTCCATCCTGAGCTTGAAAAGAATTTGTCAAAGTTGCTGGAAGGGAAGAAAAAAAATAGTAATGCTATATATAGAAAGCATGAAGATGAGAATAGAGCAAAATTATATCTGCAATCAACCCTAGGCCTGAACATAGATAACAAATTGTCATCAGTCCTAACAGAATGCAAGTGATACAAAGGAGACTAAAATTTGCCCTGGAGTTTCAACTCATCTCTTGCAGGCCAAGCCTGCTCTGATGCTCTGTGAGGTTCAGCTGGCTCATGGTGAGACGAACCAGGGAAGGGCAAGAGCAGAGTGGAAATGCTCTTTGGAGCTATTCTGGGGAACAACTTGCCTTGGTGCGAGCTCGGGCAGCACTTTGGATGTGCTGCTTTGCACTGTGGGCAACCTCAGTCCCTAAGCTGGGATGATCCTTTCCAAGTCTGCTGAGGCAGTGGAAGTGAGAGTATCCTTGCTCCTAGTAGCGTATGAAGGCAAAGTGCTCTCTAGATCTGTCCAAGAAAAACCCACTTGGTAGTAAAAGAAAATTATTCTGGTTGCTTAGCCAAGTACTCTGATATTAAGCAATGCCAGAACTGAGGTTGCTCAGGCAACCTTATTTCTATTCCCTCATTCATTAACATACGAGGTGATCATATAATTGAAGCTACTAATTTTTAGTTCAGGCCATATCTTTGGTTTAGACAAGGATTTGTGCAAGACAGCTTGACCTACCATGGAAAGCCTGGGGACAGAGTTTCAGACCGCTTTTCAAACACTGCACATGCTTTGCTGAAAATGCAAAGAGTAGGAGGTATGTGGCCATTCTGAAAAATCTGTCAAATGTGAGTGAAATCTTGTTTGAGGAGAACTGCTCATCTGTGAGGTTCCAGCATGGACGCCCTCTGCCCTCTTAGGACAACACTTCACCCTCTGCTGTCTCACCCTCCCAAGGGTTACCCAGGCAGCCCAGCCTCTAAACCCATGGCCCCACATACCTGCTTCTTTAGCTCTGGTTCTCACATTGGGCAGCATCTCTCTGACCAGACAGGTATCCACTGACTTCTGGGGAGTGGTCAGCTCTTTATCTTGGTTTAGTTGTAAAGCACCATCTATCCTTGCCAAAATTGCAATTGAAAATACTGTTGATGTCATTGCCCAAAATGTTTCAAACTACTCACCGTGGCTGTTCTATTTTCTCAACTGGTTTTCTACCTAAGTAGTCGTTAGTTCTTAGCTAATCCAATAGCTTCTGTATTTTCAAATATTGCCTAGGTGGTAGAACATAGGATTTGTGTGTTTTTGCCAAGGTCTCCTGCTGTGCAGTTTGGATGAAAAGCAGTCTAACATTCTTATTCAACTATGCTTCATTTTCTTTTTGAAAGCAAAAGATGTCTCTTATCTGTAACACTAGAAAGTAGTACAGTATCAGCAGCTTTTGTTTTAAAGTCTATTGCTTTTTCTTCTTGAGAACCTGGAATTTTGCAATCCCGTTAAGTGCTTGTTTTCTCTGATTAAATATTCTGCACTGTTGCTTATTTCAGTTGTTAGGTTTCTCAGGGGACAAAGGCAGTAAGGAAAGAAAATGAATAAATAAACAGCTCAAAGTCTTGAGTGTCCAAAAATATTGCAGTATCTCAATTTGAATAATCAAAAATTGAGACACTTTATTTGGGTACATTTCATCACATCGAAAGCTTTGCATGCAAATCTAAAGTCTGCCATTCCCTCTAATTCCTTTGAACATTTTCATTGCTGATCTTTTTCTGTTTTCTGTTCCAACAAAAAGACAAGCCTACATGTTATTTACAAGTAAAGTTAACTACCCTTGTATTTAATGTAAAAAAATGACCCACAGAATAGAATGGGGAGTTACCTTCCCACATTTTTGTAATGACTAAATAAGATCCCTTGATTTTCTTCTTTTGTTTTACTGCAGGAATATGAGACATATCTACCTTTGAAGATCTATTTCAGAATATTTTAAGCTTCACTTCTCTTAGCTGGAAATACTGAAAATAATTAATCTAATTAAAAACAGCAACAAGACCCCTGCTCCCAGTACTTTATTGGGAAGTTGGACTTAGAGAGGGGGCTTAATGCAGTCATCCCAAACAAGAGCACTTTAGTGGACTTCTGTTTCTGATTAAACTCCAAAAAGAGCCAAGGGTCAGCAAAGTCTGACTTCTCTTGACATCTGAGAATGCCAGGAGAGTTTGTTCAAATTACATCTTTGGTCGAGATCTGCTTCTTTCCATGTCTGATCACAAAACCAAGGAAAACATCATAGGCAAACTTGAAGAATGAGGGGAAAAGCCTCATTCCTACCATCCAGCCAGGCCTTGGTTCTTCACACAGGCTGCTCTCCATAGCCTCCCTGTGCCCAATCCGTTATTTCACGCTCCCATTTTCTTTAGTTTGTGTCATGATCTAAAACCCTGGTGACACAAAGTACACTGAAGAACCCAGGAGCACTTCTGAACATCCTCAGATACACCTGTATCACCAGGTCTGTCCCAAATGCATGGAAAAGAAACCCAAACTCATCAGTTGGATGGAGCAATGGCATGTACGGAGGGAGCTGGCCGGGTCTGGGGCTGCGCCGTGCATCAGCAGGGAGCCTGATGCAGCCCTTGGAGATGATGATGAGTGACATGAGTACATTGTGATGGGGGCCTCCAAAGGCTCTCATTGCCTGGCCCAGCTTGTTCAACAGTACTTAATTTTTAACATGTGGAAATTTCTGAAATATGCATCTTAGAATATCTGCTTAGCTTGCCTAGAAAGCTTTAATAATTAATGGAAATTCAGAGTTGAGGTATAGTAATGATTTATATGGGGAGCTGTCTTTACACAATCTGCTCTCAAAGCTTTCTAGAGTATTACTCTGAGTGTCTAATTAACTTCCAGAGAGTGATACCATTCCTTTCACTACACTGATTGATCAAGGGCTTAACTGCAAGTCATATTTTCCAAGTGATTCCCCAGTGTCCTCTCAGCTCTTATGAGTTCTTGCTAAGGAACAGTACTGTCTTGGACATCAAGAACTACTTTCAAGTTTTCAGATATAGTATCTTAGATGTCAGAGTGTTCCCATTGCTGTTTAGCCCACATAGCCATGGCACAGAAATTTCTAGTCTTTAGATATGTGATGTGATCTACATATTTTTCTTTTCTCCAGTAACAAGTCTTCCTGGTACGTCTTTTGGAGCATGTTCTTTTCACTCTTCGGGATTCACGGTGATAAAGATACACTAATATAGTAAAATACACTAAAAATTCAAGTAACTAATAATGATTTAGAGCTAAGACGTGGTATTGCAAGTACCAACTGCCAGCTAAGGACTTTGAAAATACAGGGTCATTTCCTTGTTCTGCCATTTGCACAGTGAGTGATCTGGGTAAATCATTGTATTTTCCCCATCTGTAAAAAAGACAGTGATCATATGTTGTGTAGCTAGGAAAAAAATCTACAGAGACCCTAGGACTATTATAATTAGTACCATATCTGTTTTCAGGCTGTTGGGCATTTTATTTGTTTAAATTAAAGCTGTGTGAAAGTGAAAACAAAAGATGACAGGACAGTGAATGGGAGCAGGGAAGGTCTCATGCACCTCAGGGTTTGTTCTTACTGCCACTAAATCTTGGCTGTTGCAAGTAATACAAAGTCCTAGAGAGCCATGGACACAGGAAACATGAAGTGCAGCACAGCTCTTTCAGACTCACTCCCTTTTGAAATACACGTCAGTCCCTTCCCAGAATCATTTTTAGGGTCACTAGAGGATGCTGGGCAAAAATGCCTATTTTCTCCGTATTTAATTCTCCATTAAAGGCCTGTTTGTCCTACCACTTCCCTCTTCCTTGCTCGTGATCTCAATAAATCTCTTTGGTTTTGGCACAAGTTGCCTTGTTATAAGTAACCAATGCATTTTTATAAATATTTGCCCACCCATAGCTATGTTTACATTTGATACTGGCAGCTCATCGTCAGCTGGTGAAGCAGACCTCGAAGAGAGGCAGTTCTTCACAAGCAGCCCAGCTCCTCTCGGGCCGCAGACAGGCTATCCTGACCCCAGGAAACCATACTTCCACTGACACCTTTCTTCAAATATATCAGGTTCTAAAATCTGCTATTTTCTTAACCAGTTCCCTCCCCATTTATGGTGGTGAAAGAGTCTGCTCTAGCATAGGCTGCTCTTACACCAGTACTGGGTGTGCCATGTATTCCCAGGATATTTTTTTCATCCTTTCCACAAAGACTGTGCCTTCACCTTCCACCTGAGGGCTTTGCAGTGACAGCACTGGCTTTGGGAGACCCTGTGTTCAGGCTCATCTATAACTGACAGCTACCAGCTTGAGAGTATCTACTTCCTTGGGATCCAAATATTCCTCTGACAAGATTAATGGCTCCACCTTTTAAGAAATTAGCTATATCTCCATTTCCTCTTTCCATCCAAACAGCATTTCTGATACTAATAACATCAGGCAGAGCAGAAGAGGAGATAAAAGCAGTGGTGGCAGAGTTCCACGTGTGAAGGAAGGTGTCATAAAGTCTTGGAGGGCTCATCCAAAGTTTGTACCAAAATTAATAACTGGCTTTGTCATTTAAATCAGCCTGGAACCCTAATGTATTTATTCTGAAACTTCATCAGGAAAAAGCTAGTTTGAGAGTCCTACGTTGGAACTTCTTAGAGTATTTAATTTCTGTGGAGCTAGAATGAAGATATTTAGTGTATCTCTGCAAGTTACAAGCAGAGGTTGATAACTTTTTTCAAGCACAGCCTGAAAAAAATGTTTTTTTCTTTCTTTCTTGTATGGAGTTATGTTGTTGAATGTTCAGCTCACTCTGTTCAGGTACGAGTGAGTTTGGGGGCTGCTTTGACAAATGTCTTGTGCTGGAGTTTCCCAAGGAGAGCTGCATAGGGACGGATGCACGTGTTGGTCTAGCATTTCTTCCAAACTGAAGCATTAGGACTTGATGTAAATTACGTTAAAGCTATCCTATGATCATACTTCAACTAAATTCTTACCTACTTTACCAACAGGAGAGAATACATGGAAAGTATCTAAAGAAGAAATAAGGATCTTCCTCAAACAGTTGTCTTATTAAAAAAAATAAAAATACATAATTTTGACATCTGGGTATCAATTAATGCTCCATTCTCCTATTTGTACCATGACTTTCAGAAAAGCAGTTTGCCATGACAAAAAATGTGCCGGTACAGGTGGAACACAAATATAATTCATTCTAGATAATAATCCTTTGTCCAAATATGAAAACGTAACTCTGGGATTGCCTAATGTTCTGTGTTGGCCTAGTACTGCTCCTATGGAAGGATAAAACTAGGGTTAGCTTTTCTGCAGGTTTTGTAAAGCTAATGTGAAGCTTGTGAAAATCTTACCCAAAATCAGTTAAAGAAATATTGCCATGTACTCAAAGAATTATAGGTATGTTTCTTATATGTAATCTCTTAGCAGTATTGGTAGAAACTCTTTAAATGTCTGTATCCTAAAATAAAAGTTTCCAAAATATGGCATGCCAGCCATACCAAATAGGCACACGGTTTGATATGTCCCTGTTACTGCTCCTGGTGCTGCCTCCAACTTCTGAGCTACTACTGATGAAAAAATGTGTGAACCCCTGTACAAACATAAGTGTTTTCTGGGTAACAGTAAATATTAACTCACGTAAGAAGGTGATTTCTTGGTACAGATACCTGTATCTCCTGGTACAGATATCTTGTTTATCGGCCTGCCTCCCTCCTTGTGGTATAGCGTAGAACTGCCTTGGCTTAGAAACAAAAAAAGGTGGGAGTAAAACCCTTACAAATCAAGGCATAGAGTTGTCTTAGTGCACATGAATCATTCTGAAATGCTCACGTTCCTATTACAGTAATTTTAATAACAAAATACATTGCCCATACAGCATGATGTTAAATGTGCGCAGCTCTGTAGAGGAGAAGGGCTGCAGACAGCAACATTTAAATTGTGGGGCTTCTCCAGGGTGAAGCTACAGAAGAGCTGATCAGTAAAGCAAGAAATCACTGCTCTAGTGTGTGTAAGGGAAAGAGGTAATAGGGATGCTGCTACCTGAGGAAAAGGGCAAGTCCTCTTACAGATAAGGGAAGAGAGAGCTGTAAGGGGAGAAAACCATGGAAGGAAAGATTAGAGTTTTTTAAAAAGTGGAAAATTATTTAACACTGAAGTTGTATCTCAAGCCAGTCCGGTCTATCCCAAGACCACTGCACGTTTGTAACCTCAACTTTGCAGACCACACTGTTTTTCTTAGATAACAGGGATATGCAGATAGTAAGAGGCACAAAAATAAATTGGAAAAGGATTTCTTTAATGCTTCTAATAATGTATTTGGACATGATTATCATAATGAATCTTGTAAAAGGAATTCACTGCTTCCCCTTTTATAGGATGTATTTCTGACCTTAACCCACTTGATATGCGATTCCTATTCAGCGAAGGTGCCCATAATAGAGGGGCAAGAAGGATGATCAGAGTTCAAACAATAGGGTAAGAATTGCAGAGTAGTGGGAAGAAGCTTCCATTTTCCCATAAGCTGGGGCATAGAAGATACTGCAGCCTCAGCTCTACAGTATCTTATGAACAAACAAATTATGCATGAGTTTGCTCAGGGGACTACTCAGCTACTCAACAATAATGGGTAATTGCCCTCACAAACTTATCCTCGTATCACTCATACACACCAACACTTATACTGAAAAGAAAAGACACGAAGAACAAATTTCAATATAAAACACATTATTATTATGAAAATGACACATTTCCATTTAACCCTTTTCTAACAAAAAGAACTCACTGCATTTCAAAGAAAATGGGGCTAGGAAATTTTAAACGTTAGTCTCAGTATTTTCCCTTGGAAGGCACACTCAAGATTGTTTTACTTGGCACATTCTGTACTCTTCATTGTAGCAAAGGCTTGCGGGTATCTAATGACACAATCACAGAATGCCATAGAAATTTGGAACAAAATCCCCATCTTTGATACAATTCAGCAGATTCACGCCATATGGAAATCCTGCTGTTTAATGTAACACCATTAAAAGCCACATATTGCTAAATTCATCTCTCAAAGATTTTTGCAAAAGTTGCAGGAACAATATTATTTCTGAGTTTTTAACCTTTATTCAGCCTCCAGCATTCTTAAGAGTCAAATGCATGTTTCATAACTGGAAATCCAACTACTGCCTATGCTGGTGATATTTTGATTTCTCAAACATACGTAGTATTATAATGGTCTTGTCTCCTTCATAAAGAACTGGTAAGTTACAACTTGATCAATAACTGGGAAAGAGATGAACCATAGCTAGAGCTCGGTGTCCTACAATATGATAGATTAATTTTAATTTCTTCTATATATCTTCACCCTAAGCATCTTATTCATTCCTTTTGTTTTCCGTATACTTGCAGTTCTAAGTGGTAAGTTCCCTGGGCCTAAGATGGTGTGTTGACATTCTGAATTGCGAAGCCCTTTGGTGTTTCTGGACTGCAAATGAAATCACTGATAAAGCTATTTGCTGCACAGCCGCTCGTATGCATTTTCAGTCCATCCCTTTAGGAAAATCTTCTACTCAAGGCAGTCATTAAGGACACGCAATATGAGTGGACAGAAGGCAGTTCTGGCTGCTCTCTAGATGCTTTACCAAAGCTTTACCCAACAATTTCAACTACATCTGCATAGATCTCAGCTCTTGTTACTGGACTGGTTGTAGGTGCAAGGATTTCCCACCTTCATCTGCTTGCAAGAATTGTATCAGAAAGGATACGGGAAACGATAAGGAATCCAGCCCCTTGTTGCAGTGTGTTTCCCCAAAATCCTGCTGAAATCTGAAGCAATGTTTCTGCCCAGTGTGAGAATGCGACTAATACCACCACAGAGAGGTGCTATGAAAATGGAGTGTGCATGCCGTTTGCCGTGCTAAAAGGAGTATCTTTAAACTCAGAAGTACCTTGTGTAAGATCTATGTACCAGGGAGCTTAGAGGCACCTGAGAAGAGTCCTACATGAGCTGTGAGCTGCCTTTTCAATCTGAACCTATTGCAGATTTATCCATTTTCTTTTCCATGTCTAAAGCTGGGGTAGGGATTAGCATGAGAGTCAAGGCCAGCACCTCCAGGTGTGGCAGTTATAGCCAGGCTCCCAAAAAGCCTGGCTGCAAAAAGCCTACCTTTCCAGATGCTGAGCCCTCCTGAACACGTGGTGATCACAGGTGTCTATAGAAGGGCCAACATCTTTCTGAAAATATCGTTCAGGAAGGATTCAAAATCTCTTCCAAGTCAGCAAGAATAATGGCAGGTGACTCGGAGCCTGAGAGGTTTTGCGGACACTTCTGTTATTTACATAACTATGTCAGGGAAGAGCAAGACGATTTGAGGCCACATCTCCAGGAGATGACAGAGGAGTTTAGAGAGGAGGAGTGAATGGACTTGAACTAGGAAGGGAGAGGAAACGTGGGTAGCTGTCTGTCTTTTGTTTGCACAATTCATGGTTTATGAGACTCTTACCCATGATCTAGGTGGCCAAACTTATTCTGGTAAATTTTCAGAAGTTGCTTTACACAGTTGTTGGCAGCCTTATAAGTCCAGGGTTTCAACTCCAGAGTTGCAACAAGATAATTACTCTCTTACTTTGTCAATAAGAGCAAAGTGGGCTTTACATCTCTTTAGGGAAAACTAGCATAGCAGCAGACAGTCATAAAGGAAAGAATAGCTCTTTTAATAAGATCAGCACACTCTGAGTAACAAATTACCTGGATGAGAGAGAAGCACCAGTCCTAGAAACCTTCCCAGATTCTGGCTGGTGCACTTCTAGCGAGTCACAGTGTGTCTCTGTAGCAGGAGCCAGTGAAGCTGCATTTGAGGGTTGTGATGACATTTGTATGTCCCTAATATATTTATAACTCAGGACAGAGTACCTGTGTGTATGTCTCACATTTTTTTCCTGGTAGATATGCAGAGATTTAAGCAGGTGAAAATGTGTCCACAAAGGACCATAAAGAAGAAAAGGAGTTATAAGGTAATGCAGCAAGAGCACTGATGCATGGTTATTGAAAGTAAAAATGGTTAACATGTGGAAAGAGGTATATAAATGACTGCAAGCCACTTTTTCAAATATCTTTCCCTGTTGCTCTTAGCAATATCACTGAATATGATCAAATCGTTTTTCCGCTCCTTTGCCGCAGTAACTTTTGCAAGTTAACAGCCATCTTAGAAAGAGGGCACGGGGTCCACAACAGATAATGCACGTTCTGTTGTGTGATTCTCAAACGCTGTTAGGGCTCTTCATGGCGGAGTTTAAAACCGCTCACAACTGGCTTGCCCTTGCTCCCACTGGTGGCAGTGGTTAAGCTTCCTGGGGGCTGTGCGCAGGCTCCCAGGTGTCCTTATGTGGAGGCTGCAGGATGAGGCCCTTGGCTGCAGGTTTAGTAGCACCCAGCGTGCGTCAGTTCCCTATGTGTAAGCCTTGGTATAGTTTTAATTTATTTTTAAGAACACAAAGATACATGATTTAAATATTGTGAAATCCTGTATATATTTTGGCTCAGTCAGTCATATGCCTGTTTACTCACAGATTCCCCAAAATCTGCATTTCCTCAGGCATTCATGTCTTTCAGATTCTTTATGCTGCTTTTTCTGCCTCAGTTATTTCTTAACACCATGCTGCCTGCTTTTCCTTAGACCCAGTGGAATATGGCCTTTTTTGTTAGCCCTGGTTTTAGCATGCGGGATCAAGTGATCACTGCTTGACTCCCTAACCGCGGGGCCAACAGCATATACTGTCAAGGTGGGAAACACCTTTCTGCCCTCCGCCTGCCTCCGTCCCTCTCCGTGCAAAAAAAAAATATGAAACCTAATTGTGAGCAACATCATAACCACAAGACAAAGAATGGCAAACAAGCCCTGCTTGGTAGCTGGCTACAACTGAGCGATGTAGGCTCGTGTCCTCCCAAGCCAGGAGCAGGATCAGAGCTTTCTAACATCCTGGACAAAAACTGTTTAACTAAAGATGTGATTAAATTTAAAAGGGGATTGTGAAACCTCTCCCTCCTCGGGTCTTTGTGTAGGGCAGGTTTAGGCTGCTGGATACTGAAAGGGCTGGATTTTGGATTGCGTTTTGCTTGGAAGTACCAGACCAGGAGCACAGGCAGATTGCTGAAGAATTGGGTTTTCCTTCCGGGGGGAGGCAGCCGCCTCCGTACCTGGGTCTCAGCCTCTCTGTACCACGCTTTCCTCACTGCAAAATGGGCAAGCCTCTTCCTTTCCTTTCTTTTCAAACATACCATCCCAGGGACAGGACTGTGTGCCTGTGCTGCACCCCATGTAATGGGATTCTGCTTTGGGTTGGAACGTCTTGATGTTAATAAATAAAAATAAATGAAAAAGGTTGAACAGTTTTGGTTCCCTGGGAAAGATGGACTGCAGGAAAAAAATGCACCTGCAAACTTCATAAATGTGGTCTTTCCTGTCATTGAGCAATCTCTGTCATTGAATTCCCCTTTCCCTCTCTTACCAGAAAGATTATTATTATTTTTAATAAATAGCACAAGTTTAGGGTACTTGCATTATCAAAGAGTTTGCAGTCCTGATTAGGAAATCTATTTAACCTGGTGTCAATTGGCCTCCTTGATGTGAAAATCCACCCGAATCCTGGGAGACAGGGCAGGCAGTGCCCCAGTCAAGCTTTCTGCAGGAATAACTTCTTTTAGGAAGAAGCAGAGGAAAAGCAAAGGCATGCCGAACAGTCAGAAAGTGAGGGCAATGTCTCAGTGGAGCATTGAAGGGAATAGATGTTCATGCTGGTGGTGAGATTTTGTTTTAATCATAGTGATAAACCTTTTAATTTTGGTGCACAGCAACAGCGGCTTTAAAAATGAAATAAAGGGTTTGTGACTAGCGAGAGTCCTTGGTGTGGCTTCCAGAGCATTGCTTGAGCTGTTATTAAAGCCCTGCCAATGGTTTCAAGTGGAACAGCTAATGTTTCAAGTGTTCATAAATAATTGTTTAATGTTCCAAGCACTTTAGGAGCAGGTTTTAAAAACTAGCCTTGCACTGATTATTTCCACTGCTGTAAAAACATTCCTTTGACAGTAGCTTTGTCTGCTACTTAGAGGTTTCTGTGAAAAGGAAAAAAAGAAAATAACCGCCATCCTCTGTGAGTTGATATAGATGGATGCACCTAGCGTTGGACCTGTAAAAAAACCTAAAACTAGCAGATTCCCCCTTGAAAATTGCCCCCAATTTGGAATAACTTTGTGGTATTGTGAGAGCAGGGCCACATCCATGGCTGGTATTTGAGGGGTGATGATTTCCCGTCTCCCCTTCTGCAGGTGCTGGAGGGGTGAGGTGGGATGGCACCGGGTCCCAGGGAGGTTGTGGATTGCCTTGATTTACCCATCCCTATAGGTGATGCTTTAATCAGTTAGAGGTGAGGTCTTTTCGCTGTACCCAGGAAGCCCTTAGTGCAGTTAAACACAGCCCGAGCAGAGCCAAGAACTGGGCTTGGTAGTTTAAAGAAAAAATGGTGTGGTAAAACCGAAGGGCCAGAAGCCTGGGGGGCGGAAAGCTTGGGAAGAGGTGGAGGCTGTTTCCTGAGGCTGCGCACAAACCAGGACTGCCGGACGTGGGACGGGTCCTGGCATCCCATCCTGCAAGGGGAGCAGGAGCCGGCCTTGGGGAACAGGCAGGTCTGGCAGCACCCCTGTTGTCGCTCCCGCGCTCCCAGGGTTGTCGGCAGGTGGGAATTGTGGTGGGGAGAGAGTAAAACGTGCAGCTTAAAGAGATCATTTTGGTCAAGGTTTGCACTCTTAATTAATGGGTTTGGTTGCTCAAACCAAGCTTTTTTTTTTTCTTTTTTTCTTTTAAAGCTGGTTGGAGGGGAGTAAGAAACTTTTATAAGCTATCATCCCATTAAAGTAAAATAAGTTGGAAGACACACTGACTACTCCTAACTATGCTGAGCATTCACAGTAGTTCAGAGAGAGCCTTTCAGTTTGATCCCTGTAACTTCCTAGGTTTTGTCTGAATGCTTTTCCCTACGATGATGTTTTAGTGCTATTTTGCTGTTGTGCATCACGTTCATTTCTGATGGCTGAAATCCTATTTTAAAAAGTAATTTTTCCTTAAAAAGATCTATACGAGTGTATATATAAGCACACACAAATTTTAAGGAATTAGAAATTTCTATTTAATAAGTAGGATTAAGAAATTTTGTATGTGTATAGATAACTTTATGTTTGTATTCATAAATATCTATTGAAACATACATGTGTAACCTTATGAAGGATAGTCATAGAAGCATCAATCTTCATGTGGATGAGTGTTTTCAAGATTGACCCTTAGCCGTTAGCCCTCCTGTGAGGATTTGACTAGCAGGTCTCCCGCCGCGCAAATACATTCCCCTTTGTTTGCTGTTATAATTTGGAGACAAAAAGCACGACTTTATTTCTGCCGTTTATTAGAACTAGATCGTGCAGTAAGACTGCAAGCTTGTGCAAACACCAGTTACCACTCCGTTTGTTGCCTTTTCTGGTTTTTTTTGGTGGTTTTTTGGTTTGGTTTTTTCCCCCCCCCCGGCTCCCGTCAATGTCTCTTGAATATCTCATCGGTTATCCGGGCAACGCGGTGCCTCCTGTTCAGGTGCAGAGAGCTGGTTCAGTAAGAAGACCTGTGGGAGGGGGGGGGGGGGGGGGAGAGAAAATAAAGCTTTTGAGGCCAATCGCTTGATCTGGCAAATATCTGCAGCGAGCATCCTCTGCTCGGCCGGATTATTCTTTGCTTGGTTTTTTACCGTACAGAGCCCGCTGGGCACCGGCCCCGGCTCCGGCCGCGCCCGGCACCGCGCCCCGCCGCGCCCCTCCGCGCGGGAGGGAAGGCTGATTTAATTAAGCATGAAAAATAGCCGGCGTTTGTATGGATCAAAGAAAACAATTATGCATAATGGTTGAACAGAAAACAATTGAGAAATATTGAATGAGAGGATTGCTCTAATTAATCCAAAAGATATACCCACTGCTAAATGAGGTGAAGAAAAAGCTCAAGAATAGATTTAACTCTGGAGCGTAATATAGCTGAGGCAAGGGGACAGTTTATGACTCAACACAGTCGAATTTCTGCTTGTAAATGTGATTGCTAACATTTTTTTTTTAATCACAATTTTCCTAACTTGCAAATGAATCTGAAATATGTAGAAATAATAGTGTCTGTCGTGTAAAATGAATGTATGTTTTTCTTCTTTAAGGTTTTATTTTTAACTGTCTCTAGTAAAAGTACATTAGTCATATTTATCTCACTCATGAAAGAGCCTCTTTCTGTAACTCGCTTCGGATTTAACCCCTTTAAGGTTATCTACAGTGTCAGCACACTGCTTTAGGACGTCAGTGTCTGTCCCTAACCCTTTATGGATGTTTTATTGACATTTGGAAGGCCACACTGTGTTAAGGAATAAATGTAAATTCAACAAGAAACAGCAGAATTTCACCACTGTCCTGTTCGTGGTCAAGCAGTCTTATCAACACACAGGGAAAATTAAGGCTGAGGAAAGCAGTGGTGAAGAGGGGGTGCTACTTCTTTCCTCCTTTCTCCAGCATTTCCTCGCCCCTCCTCACCGTTTCCTTTTCCTCTTATATTTCCCAGTTTAAAAGATGGATGATCAGTACCTGTGACCCTTAAATTTCTTATTCTCTGTTACATTTACACGGAGAAGATTATTAAATCTGCAGATAGAATTAGAGGCCAAACTAAATTCTTTTGTATTGATATAATCATGGGAGTTATTTTAAATGTGATGGATGTAACCTGGGAGCAGAGTACGTCCAGGATGTCTAAAAGGCAGACACTGTATGAGTATTTATGAAAAAATCTGTGTGCTCTTAAGATGTCACGCATAATCCGCACTGTGTGTCTCTCAGTGTCACAAGCACATTTACATAGATTGTCATGAATTTCAAATTGCACCTCAAATCAATGCCAGAGTACAATTACCTTCGAGCACAATGCAGCCTTCCTTTAAGAGTTAATCATACCGGTCTCGCTCCGTTTGGAAGTAGAGCTAGCCCTCCCGTGACACTCGCGGCTCGCTGCTCACGGAGTGCCAACGCCAGGTGCCCCGACATGTTTGTAGCACCTCCATGGGGCCGAATGCCACCAGTGTCTGGTGCCACCTCCTACTCTCCGCAGAACACGAAGCGTGAAAACAGTGCGCCACGAATGCAGCTGTCTCCTTAACTGGTGTGAGTGGTGTCTCCGAAGGGTACCGTGTACATGCTTAGGGCTCTGTTTTGACAAACCATTTGTAAACATCCCACGGGGACTTTGCTCCAACAGGTACAAGAGCTCTGAAGCAAGCATTTTCCCAATGCTGTAATATTGCTGCCGTCATCTAATTGCATGTGCCTCGATTGTGGGGAAAGATGCCTTGAGTGTGCTATTCTCTGGTTCAGTCTAACCATAAAAGGCTAAACACGGCCTTGCTCCAACTCCATTGGTTGCACACGTCCAAACTGGATTAAGGCTCAGTCAGCAAGACCTTTTGGTTGTGGGGAAACAAAAAGAAATGGAGATTTTACAAGGACCTGTTCAGGGTGACACCACGGCACCTGGTAGGAACAGCTGCGTCATCTGATCCCAGGCTTCGTGCCGTGTCCCGGAGCATGTTGCATCCCTCCAGAGGGTAAAAGCTTCCACTATGCCCAGAAACAGCATTTAGCTAGTGTAATGAGTTTATTTCTGGAGAGAGACCATACGGCTGAAGCAGTTTCTTGTGGCAGATTACCAGTTAAAAGTGCCATAAATCATGGTGTGTCCGATATTTTTGCCACGGGTCTCTCCACCAAAGGCCACTCTTCTACTCTGCAAATCACTGTCTCCAGAAACAGGTTTGCAGCAAGCATGGTCATTCAATCCCAAGGCTTGAATTACCATGTGAACTGGGAGCACAACGATCCTCGGGTGCTACCGCCGCTTCGGCAACCGACGGGAAGGAAAGGAGGAGTGTTTGGGCCGATGGCATTGCAGTGACGAGAGACATGTAAATGCCAGCAATGCTATTTAGCATTTCTCGAGCAAGAGAATGGGCCAGCAGATACGTCGTGGATCCTCGCCAAGCATGTAGGGGGACATGTTGTTAACTTGCTGGTGGCTGCTGTAGCCAAGAAACCGAGTAGCCATGTAGGGACTGTGGCGGGCGGGAGGGAGAGAGCACATGTAGAAATAAGGCTTCTCACTCAACAAATTCTGCTGTTTGCATGCAGAAAAAGAGGTATTTTTGCAAGCGGGGACTTAGGAACAAGATGAAATCTTCCCACTTTTATCAGCAAGGCAGTTAGTGACAAACACATGGTGAAAGGCTCAAATTCTGGTGCAAATTATCATGAAAATAACTGAACACACAGAAAATTTGGACTTGCAAAAATCAGGAAGCCGTGACATTGTGGACTGACAAGATGGGAAAGACGTATTCATTCAAAGGGTTTTGTGGTGTAATTTAGCCCTCTGGGCATTATCCTCACTTCATGAATTTGCTGCAGGTTGAGACATCTCCACTAAGAGAGACAACTGGTATTTTATGTACATAGAAAACATAATAATACCAGGCACTTGGGACATCTAGCAAAGTATGGAAACTCTGATCAGGACCGGGGCGTGCTGTCCTGTGAATTCTTCTCCTGGAGATCAGCCCTCTGTGTACTTAGCTGCTTACCTGAAACTACGGAAAATTTATTTTTCTTTTCCCATCCCATTTTAAAAGATGCAGAGAGCTGAAAGCGAGTGTTTTGTTCCATCCCTAAGGTAGCCGCAATTTGGTGGTAGGTGAAGTAATGACTATATATAGTCACTAAAGTGCCTTCGGATAGTTCTGGAGAACAACTGCTGTATAAATTTAAGGTATTATTATTATTAAGGTATTATTATCATAAGTTTGCCGCAAGTTGCAACGAGACTGTAAGAATTACCTTGGAGCACCTAATACTGGCACAGTTGCAGAGTTTAAAGTTCTCTTTCTGTCAATATTGTGTTAATTTTATCTGGTGCTTTTGATTAAACAAACTAATCTGGAGCAATTTCAGTAGCTGATTTCCTAAATAGAAAAGGCACTAAGAAGTGAACATCAAGTTGCACCCCTCTGGCATCCAGAGAAAGGAAAATCCTTTATGAACAAATCAGATGTGGTCACACTGAGTCCTAAACACTGCTCAGCTACCATCATGCTGATTTAATCAATCCTCATGAGGTAAAAAAGGTAGAAAGTGGAGAATAATATGCCTGATGATGAGATATTTTAATGAAATGCGTTGGGATAATTTAGTGGGGAATGAAAGTGCTATGGATAAAAGTGAGTCAGAAAGCATGAAAAACACCAAACGTGTCAGAACATGTGTATAATATCAAACAGTGGTTAAACATCCTTAATCTGTGCTTCACAGGTAGAGGGATGAATTGGAGGTGATTTGGCTGTGAATCAGGGGGGTCAGGGAGGAAGCGGTGCAAGAGTTAAATGATGGCTGTAGTTTGGGAATCGATGGGAATAAGCCTTTTGGGGTTCTGTGGTTGCTATTTCTCACCAGTTCATTAGAAAGCTTGCAGGGAGAGCTCCCGGAGCGGGGAGACGTGTGGAGCTGGTGCCTTGTAATTGTGAGCCTATACACTCTCTGTACTGCTGGCTGTGGAGGCTGAAATAGGGTCCTCAGTATCTTAATAAGAACCATTGTGAGCTGAGCCAAAATAAGTGGCTTTGCACGTTGAGGGTAAAGCAGGTATATTGGCCTCCGTGGATCTGCAGTGCCCTGGATAAATCATCTGTCTTCACATATGATATTATCAGTGTGAGGAAGGCAGAAGAGTGTTGCAAGTTCCTGCAGAAGGGAAGAGGGAGTTAGGTGGTCGTGTTTTACTCTTTGGACCGCAATCTGAAGGTAAAGAGAAGCTCACTGCAATTTGTACTTTATCCTTCTGTGAGTAAGACCGATCTGAAATAGGCATTTGAGACATAAAGGCACAGCCAAGACGCACGTTCGGGTAATAAGATCTTAGGAAAAAACCCTGTAGTCTGAGCGCTTTGGGCGCTGGAAGGCACAGAGAGATTCTCCCTACAGCGGCATGTAACACGGAATGCGTGTGTGAATGAGACGTGGACCTGTGTTGTAATTGTCCCATCCGGCCATGTACCACCAGATGTGGTGTTGACAGCTGCACAACAGGAACTTGTAAAAAGAAAAAAAGACCAACCAACAAAATGACAATTTAGAGAAAGATTAAAGTATATGTATTTATCTGTGTACTATTTACGTGGGCATAACAAATTACAAAGCAGGAAAACCACAGGACAGGTCGTGAACTGATATTGAATTCCCACACCTTGATTAACCAGCTGGAGATCCTGTCCATAGTTTTTCTGAAGCAGGTTTTTTTTTCTTTTCCTCCGAATGCACACAGGGAGCAGATCTTTTGAGTAGGAAGGTGCCATTTTTACACAGTCACTGTTCAGACCATAGCCACACTTGAAGCCAAAAATAGAAAATATATTTTAGAACTTGTTAAATAAAAAAAAAAAAAGAGAGAGGAAAAAAAAACCTCCAGCAGAACTTTGCATTCTCTGACTTTTCAGACTTTCAGGTCTGCTCTCCTGATTACACATTTTCTAGCTGATGACATGCCATCAGCTAAAGATGGATTTTAAACACAAGTCATGTCAAAAGTTTCATTTAACCTCTTCAATATAACAAGCTGCTGATGGTTTACATTTCTGACAGTAGAGGTAAATTAATCTGTGATGGATGTTTGGAAGGGAGAGAGAAGATTTGCAAAGAGCGAGGAAGAAGTAAAATGGTAACTGGTGAAGGCACTGGACATCTTCTGGAGTGTAGTGAGTGGTGGGTGGGATGTGGGTGCGGTGATATTTCTAGATCTGCATCTATAAGTATAGATATATCACACTCGCTATGTGTATGTATGTGTGGTTTTTAAATAAAAATAGTTTTCCATTATACTGTGCAACTCTGACATTTGATGAGGTAGAATATTTCCAGATGGGTTGGATTTTGGAGAATAGGGAGTAGGTTATGATTTGTCTAATGAAATGTTAATTTTTTGGCAGTCAGAGGGTTTTAGGGTAAATCGGTTAAACCCAAAGATGATTAAAAAGGGATTTGTGAAACTTTGGAGTAGTAATTAGTATTAATTGAGGCCATCATTATTTTATATGATAAAGGTAATATGCATGTGTAGTTGGACAACAAAAAAATTCTAGGTTCATCTTCCTTCTTTCTGGGGGCTATAAAAGTTTGGGAGGGAGCTCTTGTTAGTAAGTAATCCCAAGAGACATAACACGGTAAAACCTTGACACAAGAAAATTCAGCCAGGAGACAGTTGATTTCTCAGCTGGGAGGTACTTCAGGAAGAGATGGCATCTTGCCGTCTCCACCAGGACTTGGTAATAATTCTCACTATTCATGAACAGATGTCTTTGGTTAGATTCCCTAGGTGCATTTGAATTCATTAAAGGATCTAGGGAATCAAGATATTAATTCTAAATTATTACATATTATAGATTTTATTTTCTGGAAGAATGGGAACATGGCAAAAAAGTGGTTGTAGTAAAAGTGGTAAATGATGTCAAGATAGCATAATCACAGAATACTATTATGCCACTCCAGGCTATACTGTTTTGTTTTGGTTTTTTTTTTTGCTTTAACATCGGTTATCTAAAATAGTTTGGTGAAAGAGTGACTTTTAAATTGTGTGTGCTGTGAGACCAAAATTCTGTAGTTGGAGACATTCGTAAGTGATATTTGTCCTGATATTCAACAGGAATAAAGTATTAGCACTCTGTTAAAATCAGTATGAGGATACCAATTTACAGCAGATGAGGATCTGACCAGCTAACCTAAAGCATTCCGTAATTGCAAGCTGAGCTATTTAGTATCTAATTAGTAAGGACTGAATTAAAGGACCACTAGGCTTAGGCTATCATATGTGAGTTATTCTCAATGATCAGTACTTTGATGTTTTACTGGGACACCAGAGGACTGATACAAACTCCCTGCTGATGGAACTTGTACTTTTTAAGAGCAGCCTGCAAGCCTTCCTTTCCCAGGTCAGCTATTTTAGGGAACTTTGGAGACAATATTTTGAAACCGAACATCCAAAAGCTTTTCAAATCTTCGTAACTAAACTCTATTCCAGTACTTGGTTGCATTAACAGATGTGATTTTTGTCAATGAGAACTTGGCAGAAGAACAAGTTTCATCAGCTAATATTTGTAAACTGCTTTGAGATCCACTGATGGAAGGAAACCTGGACTGAGAATAAAAAATGCCAACTATTGAAGTTTGTTTGCTGAATTTTCCATCTTTGAATCTATATTTATAGGATTTCTTCACATCTCTTTAATTATCGCCTTCCAATTTTATTCCTCTATCTTTCTTCCCCGTTTTCTGTGTACAGATGGTGCTCTAGTCATTTTTCTGTTCACCCAAGGTTTTGCTAACACAAAGAAGGGCCAGGTCATTTCAGTTGGTCTTACAGGTATGCTCAATTTGAGTTTACTACCTCCTCTACCTCTTACTAAAGACAATTTAACCCATTATAGCAAATACCCAGGACCTTTATCCTGCTTGGTATTAAAACATTGGTATTAAAATATCAAGCAGTGTCTCATTTCAGAGTCTGCCTCAAAGGATGGGTTTTTTTTCTAGTTGGTTTATAATTTCTCTGCTTTGATCGTTTTGGGGGTTTTTTTCTTGTTCTTCTATCTCCTCATTTTGCAATGGACTTGAATGAAGAGAATCCTCTGCAAATGGCATTGCCAGTGAGATAGCCTGAGAACGATGTAGATGATGGGCAGGCCAAGACAGCTCATCTGCAGTAGTAATGCTTGTTCAAGTTGCAGCACATCTTGCAAGGACCCTTTGGTCATCTTCTCTTGACGAGTTCGTCAGCATGGTCATGACCATCATCATCAGAAAAAAAAAAAAAGAAAGTGTGCATTTCTTCTACTTTCACTTGAAAAATTCGTAACTGGTCACTTTTTTAGAGTTGTAAAAATAATTAATGTGGTACAAGATTTTTTTTTTTGTAATTTCTTTGCACAGGCACCAGAATTGCAGAAGATTTTAACATATAAGAATTTGCCTGGACAGACATCTCTTCTGAAGTTGGTGTATGCTTTATTTTCCCCCAGCACTAATGCAACATATGTTTCAAGCCAGTCCTGATAATGTTTTTCAGTGGTATTCATCTGTGATATTTGTAGTGAGTTTCCTGGTGTAATTGTAATTCAGAAGTTGTCTGTAGCCCTCTGATATGTGCATAATTGTCCCTGTCCACTGTAACCACCAGCACCTCTTGTCAGCAGGATTGATGGTAATGTTTTGGTTCCTTGTTTAATAATTAATTGCTGTTCCTTCCAACAACAGGGGATTCAAGTGGAGCTTTTGTTGTTCTAAATTTGAAATCTTAAGTCTGTGGAGATGTTTCCAGGAGGTATTTTCTCCGGTTCAACATATACTCTAACCACAGGTGTTGTATCATCAAAGAAAGAACCCATATGCTAATTTAAAAAGAACAGGCCTGTTTATTGTTGCAGTGCATCATCATCAAAGAAAACAACAACAACCACCTGTCTTTAGCTGTATAATTAAACTGATGGGTCTTTATTCTGTGCTAAATGATATGGTAATATATGGATATGGAGAATAAGAGAAACCATCCTTCTAAACTGTGGAGATGTTTGCAGCACTGTTGAAAACTGCTTTTTAAAATTAGGGTTGTTTTAAAAAAAATCTGTTACTAATAAGATGCTTTTCCTGGTGTAGTTATGCTTCCTTTAGCACTTTTTACCATGCTGGAAATTCATCTTTCCGTAGCTTTGAATAGCCACCTGTTCTGGTATCTTTTTCTGCGTGGTCTTCAGTGATTCATTCCATTTCATTTTTATCACCTTTTTCTTTATCACTCTCAAAAGCCCATTTTTGTTGTCTCTCTCTGAGCCTCTCCAAGCAAAGGCAAGCTCAACGCCAAAGCTGGTCCATACTGTGACCAGATACAAGGCACAAACTTCTTGCCTTCCTTTCTGTCCCACCATGAAGATCCAGCCAGCCCAGCTCCTCTCGCAGGCAGTGGTGGTCCTGTTCTGCACACAACAAAAATCTGCTGCTTCTTTTAAAACCAGCATGACACTGATGTTTCTCCCTGCCAAGCGCTAGCAAATCCCTCAGACTTTGAACGTTGACTTCTTGGTAAAGGAATCAGTCATTGAATCTGTACGTATATAAGTTTCGCTTGGACTATTTGCACACATATACTAGCTCTGGAATGGCTTGGCCAGACCTCCACGGCCAAATATTCTGCTAGTTGACCACATTTCCTACCAAAACCCAACTCTTAGAGAACATGCCTACTCCTACAGTTACTTTAATTGGAGAACAAATTATAATGTTTTTTCACAGATCACTCTTTCTCCAGAAACTCTTTTGACACAGAAACTTGCGTAACTAGTGCTCTTAGATGAGTAATCTGAATCGTGTTTTCTTTTAAAAGGTCAATCCTAAATCCCAAATTTTATCCACTAGACCTGTTAGCGCAGGCAGAAGATTGTGCTGGCCTGCAGGGATGTGTCATATTGAACCTGTCATATAGGACATGGCTCACAAAGAATTTGGGGCATTAGAAATTTAGTCTTTGACAAACTGGTAACTTTCATTATGAATTATATATTTTTGCTCAAGAATCAGTGTGTCCTATTTTTTTTATTATGCCTTTTTCCTATACCCTTATTTAAATTTTTTCCTCTGATTAAAGAGGAAAGGTATGCCAGATCAGCCAGGGGGCTCTGCACCTTTCCCTGCTCTTGTAGGGATGGAGGAGGGGGATGCCCACCTCTCTGAAATCCCTTCTTCCAGAATTCAGCCTTATCGTTTTAGGCTTGTTACCACTTATGCACCTTCCTGTTGTCTCGGACTCTTAAGACGAGAAAAATGTGCCTGTCTACAGAGTGTGCCTTCTGGGTAGAAATACTGCCATGAGGTGGTGGGTTGGTATCTTCATCTTGGCAGTTGTGGGTTTATTATTCTGTGGGCAGTGGTTTGCTTCTGAGCTGAGTTGCTGAAGCAGATGGTCTTTACTGCAAGCTAGTAGAAAGGTGCATTTTCTTGAATGGGCTGATGTGAATGAGTTAATGCCAGGCAGGAGTGTTTCTTTTGTGGATGTTTTGTGGCCGAGGTTTAAATATTTGTTTATAAAGTTGGCAACGTGAATTTTGGGTCTGTTATATCTTATTAGTTCAGGTGCTATAACTGGACAATAAAAGTGTGTGGTTTTGTGTAAAGGAACCAATATATGTTCAATCCTTTCTACACAGGCAGGAGAGGTGGTCTGCAGAAGCCACGCTAGTCACTGCTCTTGTTTAATGAGCATTGCAGTAAACCGGACAGTCTTTTCCACATGAATGTCCAAGCCACAAATTAGCTCCACTAGCCTGCTTAGGTTTCTTTGATCATTGGTCTGAAACTGTTTTACACTGTTATCTCAAATGCTGTCCTGCAAAGTGCTTAATTTTGCAGTGCAGGTCCCCCTCCAGATTACGGTCTGCACCTGATTGCACTGGCAAATCTCTCTTCTACTTTTCTCTAAGACTCTGTTCTGTAGACTTATTTCTAATCATCCATAAATAGACTCATCTGTGTTAGGTCTGTATGTCTGAGTAAGGGAAGCCACATGACAGCACGCCTCACTTGTTGGAGCAACAGCAGATCTGGGGAGAAAACTTGGCTTCATGGGAGTGGATGGAAAAATCTCATTGACTTAAACACATCCAAAATCTCTGACAGCTTCTTCTCCAGACTCAGATTCCTTGTGTGGGACGGGGTGAGCTGCACAGGCTTGGTTTATCCTTCAAAAATATGGCTAGTAATACTCAGTTCTGTAACAGCTCTGGATCCTGGGAGAATAAGAAGCTGAAAAAAGTATTTCATTTATTTTTTCTATTAACATGTGCAGTGCAGTTTGTTTTGCCTTTTCTGGATAGTGGCTTTGGCCATTTTATTTTATCACATATGCATGTTATAGGAAGTTTAGGAGTAGGGTATTATGACCAGTTAATTGAGGTTATTATGGACTTAGGCATGTGTTGAAGGCTTTACAGGATTGGTATATACATTTCACTGTAGAGCTGGGCTAAGAGATAGTTTTTCGACAAATAATTTGACAGTTTCAGCTTGTTTTTCTATTTTATTACTTCAGTGAACGAAGTATGTAACTGGCATTTATTGAAGATGATTGAGGGAAACATGAAATTAAAAAAAAATATTTTCCCCATTATATTTGGTCATTGAAATAATTTCTTTTCCTGATGCTTTTCCTTTTAGGAAAAATAATAATGAAAATGTTCCCGCTAGAAACTGGAATCTTTCAAAATTGACTCTCTATAGCTTTGAGAAATCCCAAGGATTTCATCAGCGCACAACTGATGATACAAAAACCTAAATGAGTGAAAACTAAAATCAGGGCTGTGAAACAATTAGTAGAGCGTTACAAGTAAAAGCGTATGTATTTTTTTTTTTCTAAGAGGGCTACGATTTTGACTATCTTTTTTAGTAGTTTTATTTAAAATATCTTTGCAGATTGTGAGCATGCATAGATATGATTCGCATTACGTTGCCTATTTCCCCAGGCTGCAGGACAAGTATTGGTCCCAAGGGGCTATCTTCCCCATCTCTCCACCTTAATTCAAGACCACCTGTACCTGTCATATCTGACGGACACTTGTCTGATCTATTCTTTAAGACCTCCAATGACAGACCCTCCATCCTGCCCAGGCAATCTATTCTAGTGCTTCGCTAGCCTCATTGTTCAGTAATTTTCCCTAATGTTTAATCTTAATCTTTCTTGCTGCAATTTAATCCCATTACTGCTTCTCCTATCTGCCATGGGCATGGAAAATAGATTCCTCCCTTCTTCTTTGCAGCAGCCTTTTATGTGTTTGAAGGCTGCTCTCCTATGCCCTGTCTGACTTGTCTTCTTAAAGCTAAGCCACCCCAGTTTGTTCATTTCCTCAGAGGTCCTCATGGTCTCTAGCCCTGCAATGACTCTTCAGATGGCATACGGGTGGTTTGCATCTTTCTCCAAATACATTTCTCAAGTTTCTGTGCTGTATTTTATGTAGCTGAGGAAGCCTTGATGCTACAAATTCCTGTGGAATGGGAGAGTATTAAAGTCAGTGGGATGAGTGGGTAAAAAGCCACACCTTTGTGCATGTCTGCGGACAGGTGCCCCCATCACCGGAGATGTCACGTACCGCTCACTCATGCCAGTTGCTCCTTGCGTAGAGCAGAGAGGGTATGTTTTGCATTTTGCTCCTTTGCAAAATAGGTTTTAGCTCCGGGGCCTTCTGCAGCAGCTGTCACAGGGCAGCCAGAGATGGTCTGCGCCTCCCTGCTCCCATTGCTTCCTACCCTCTGCACACGTACCTGCCTCGTGCCATGCTGCGGCGTTATTTTCTGCCCTCTTCTACAGCCTGGGCATATGGACCTGAAGTAGAAACTTACGGGTATATGCAAATGTTTTAATGATGCTATTTGCATATCTGGAAGTGATTTACAAAACGCTGCACATGGAGCTGCTTAAAACTTGGCACCAATAGTTTGTAGAGGATCATGGCTCAACACAACAGAAACTGAATATTCAGCTGGTTTTTGCCAGCTCTCACAGAGAAGCAGTGCAGTTTTGGCGACTGCTGAAGCGAGTCTGTCAATGAAGGAAGACACTTGAGTCCTTACATGAGTTTCAGCCCTGCCCAAGGGGAAAACACCCCGCGATGTACTGCCTTTCTCTGCTTTCTTCCCACTTCGGGATGAGCAGCCAACTGCAGTTGGTCCTGGCGGTGGGAAATGCTCTCCTGCAAACCCTCAGGAGTGCAGGCGGGCAGGGGGGTCTTGGGGGTCGAAGCAGCCCAGGAACTGTTTTATGCCGAAATCTATACCGTTCTTACAGATTTTTATTTATGTATTTTCCCCTCCTGGGATATGCATTTATATGACTTGGAGACGTACTGAATTTAAATATCTGAGTTTGGATTCTTTTCAGAAACAGGCAGCATTTTACATTGATCTGTATAATTCAGTTTGAGGTGGACCCTCTTTTCAGAGCCCCTGTGTTGGGAACCAAATTCACCTTTCCCATACCTATTTGTAAGAGCTGATAGTGTCAAAACTGTCACGCATGCACTCCCTGTGGAAGTGGTGTGTGAGGTGGGGAGCTGTGCTGGCACAAATGAGCAGCACCTAATCCTGCAGCATCACTTACCTATTTCTTTCAAAAATTCATTAGTATAGGACAATCTCAAAAGGAAAGGTGGGGAGGCCAGATTGCACAGGTTTGTGTTCACCTTTAGATTTGCCAGCTCTGTTTCCTATATTTTCCTTTACTTTGGCTTGAAGTTAGTGCTAATAAGAGTGAGGGCATTGGTACTTTTGGAGATTGCATAGAAAATATGTTGCTGTAGTCAAAAGAAAATCTGCTCTCAAACCCCTGAATGCAAGTGCGTGATAGGTGAATATCAAATTAATTTAGCAGGAGCTGAGTTCAAGCACACAAAAAAATTGTAGTTTTTTGTGTATGAGAAGCTCCTTGCAGAAGAACACCTTGAAGGTGAAGGGTTTCCATAAGTCTAGGTGGAGACTGGACAAGTTCTTGAAAGAGGAATCCACGGGGTGCTATTAAACAGAAAGAAATCACACATGACTAAGAAAAAAACCAGAGCTAAGTATGAAGGGGAGGAAGTTTTATATAAGTTTGACCTGTCGCTACACTCCTGTCCAGGCACCTGCTTGTGTCTGGTGGTGGAGGCAGGGCCCAGGGTGAGAAGGACCTTTGCCCAGTACAGCCATTCTTACGACTGCTTGACTTTCTTGCCGTCAGATGGAAAGTTTTGTGCCATCTTACAGGAAAAGGAAGGAGAAATACAACATCATTCTGAATAGCATATTTAGACACTCGGAGGGTAAGTGAACCCTGTATGCCCATGATAAAAATATCCCTTTCCCAAATGCCCTTTGTTGTGTGAGTGCAAGGGTGTAGCTGAGGGGCGCTGCATATTAAATCACGGGTTTCTCGCCTACTTATGTCAAGAAACAAGTGGTTACAGCAGATGAGGGAAGTGCAAGGAAACAGCAAGACAGGGTATCTTGCAGTGCACCAGCTTCTGAGCCATTGCCAAGCACTTTGTTGGCTTTGCAAGAAAAAAAAAAAAACCTAAAAAGCATTTTAAAGGGAGAGAACCCAATTCAGGGCTGGATTCCTCCAGCTGCTAAAGGCTGCTCTTCACAGAAATATTTACCTGTTTCACCCTTATATGGTGGGATACTAAAGGCAGAATATTTTCTCTAAAAGGAAACGAGAATGTCCTGTTGTAAAAGACAAAATTATTCCCTAGATTGTCCTCGCTCCAGACAACACACAGCTAACATACTGCTTACAGCACGTTTTGTTGCCATTCTGCTAACATTGCATGTACTTTATATTTTCTTTGCAATTGTATAAATAGCATATAGGAAGAGGGAGGCTATTTAGGGAAAATACTAATTAAAATGAACAATAGAAAACAGGAGATCTTATGTTTCTAAAATTAGAGGCTGGTTATTCAGTAATAAATAGCCCTGTCATTATTAGTTTGCAGTCCCTCCTTTCTTTTGCCTGACACACACAATACCACTGTTATTTGTGGTTTGCCTGTCTAAACATGGTTTCTTTCCAATGCTCTACATTGTTTGCTAGCCCCTCTTACAACAGTTCCCCAGTTCTGGGCTTATCTGGCAAAAGAAAATAAGGAGAAATATTCTTTCTAAAGAAAATGAATTTGACGAAGGAATAAAACGAACATTAACAAAGGTGCTTTCATGTGCTTCCTGCTAGATATTGCTTATTGGCCTCTGGTAATTTCAGAAACCTGGGAACACGGACCACGGTTTTATTTCCTAATAATTAGTAAGTGTTTTGATGGGTTTGATGGCTTTGTTAAAAACGTGCTTGCTTAACTTAAAGGGAAAGTTTGATTTATGTTTCGGAGTACAGTGAGTAATTGCTACGTGCAGGCATGGCTGTGTTTGGGGCGGTGCTTGTGAGAAAGGCGACAAGGTTTGTCCCTGCATGAGTAAGGACCTCGATTTTGTGTGACTGTAGCAAGTCTCCATGCCAGGCTAATGAGCAGCTTCAGGAATTTTATATCCCAAGCAAAAGCATGGAGATGGGTTAAATTTATTGTCCCTTAGTGTACATAAAGGATAACAATTTTTGGCTGATAATGGGTCCATGCTGAATCCCTGTCAACAAGGGTTGACAGAGAAATCTCCGTTTGTGGGTGCAGTTAGTGCGGTTATGGATTACCTGAGCTTCACCCTTCAGGGAAGATCAGCTTTTCCTGGAGGACCCACCACCACGTGGTCCACAAACTTGCCCTTCTGCTGGGCTTTTAAGTACTCAGGAATGAGTCCTACCCATGCGGGACCAATCTTTCCTTGTTACTCAGTGGTGAGAATGTGGTGTTCATCACCAGATTGTGTTTTGGATCTGTTTAAAAGACACTGGACTAAATGAAGTCACCTTGTGCTGTCATTGCTTCATTTCTATTGTTGTCTGGAACAAAAAACAACCTCTATGAAAGGTGAAAAGGGGATGTAGAAGGTGTAGGAATCTGTGTTGGCTCAAGGGACAGCAATAGGGGAAACAGAGAAAGGAAGAGAACAAAATTCCCGGGGAAAAAAATAAATACAAAGGAGGAGCAGGAAAGAAAAAAGCATGAGCAGCCATAAAAATCCAGTGCTGTCAGCTGAAAATTGGGGCGATTCTGTCATATTAATGACAGGAAACCATACCTCTATTGGCTTTCACTGACAGAGCTGCAAGCAGCTGCTGTGGAAGGAAGGTGACTCGAGCATGAGTGAAAATATCTAAGACATTGTGCACTTATTTTGTAGAGAAAGAATTTAGTGAGGATTCGTCTGTCATTATCATATCCTCTGTTGAACATGTTGCCCTTGGCAATGGGTAGTCAGTAACTAATTTAGCTTTTTTGTTGTTCAGTAACGAGATTTTCATGCTTAGTTCACCTAGTAGCTGTGATTTTCAAAAGCAAAGAACAAACAAATCCTTGAATTATAAAATAGAATTTATGAAACATATATTTTGATTCCTGATGCTGCCCGTCTCCTGGCATTTAATATATCAGTTGCAAGTAGATTGCTTGCTAATTGCTTTACTGGGTCTCCTGTTTTCAGTCATAACTACATATTAAGGGGAGGTGGTGATGGTAGTCAGAGTTTTCTGTTTTACTAAATGAGTCGAAACTGAGTGAAACTTTCACAAACCCAAAGCATACAGGTAGGGAAGTATCAGGAGACATTGGTGCCCACTTGATTCTCAGCATGGGGCCAGGCTGTTGACTGCTGTGTGTCAAGGTGCCAAGTGCAGGTGTGTAGCAGTTGAGAAAAAGGGAAACCCATAACTTTCTGCAAAATAACATACGGCTGTGACACTTGAAGCAGGAACACTAAAATAAATTTCTCTCTTTAAAAAAAAAAAAAAAGTGGTAGGAGATTTGACTGTCTGCACGAATTCTTTCTAAAGACTTGTGTGAAAGACACTGCGTAGTAGTTTATGTGGGGTTTAATGTCTTTAAGTTGAGGGAGAAGAGGTGGCTTGACCCTGCTGAGATTCAATCCTGTGGCTCCTGGCAGCCTAGGCGGTCCCAACCCAGCATTTAGGTCATTCAGCCATTCCTTGCTTTGCATTTATCACTTCACCAGTGCAATATTGTATAATAAAATGGAGAAGTTAAGACACTGTGCGCAGTAGACATCAGCCCATATTTAAAGCCCTAAGTGAATGAGCAGTAAAATCTTCTAGGATTGTAAAACCCAGACAGCTTTCACTAAACCTGTCTGTGGTGACTCAAAGGGTGAACTTGAAACAAGCAGTGCACGGTGTGATACTGAACCTTTCGTGATCACATGCTAAGTTTTGTAGACTTTAAAAACTCCACAGCAGTTTAGAAAAGCGGCACCAGTCTGAGATAAGAGTTTCTGGGAACAGATTCATCTCCCTTCACAGCACTGATTTCCAAATCTGTGCTGATGAGAAGCTGTTGCATTAGGGGGAAAATACTGATTTTGCATGAGTTTAGCTTAATTCTGTCTTGGTACAAGTGTCGATCTTTGACTTACTATAGTGCACTGATGAAGACGACTTTACCTTTTGCTTTCAGTAGGACTCTAGGGTGGCCCCTTTCATAGTTTGTCCACTTAGATTATAGACTCCGCGGGACAATGGCTGTTTCACATCAGCATCTGGAGTCCCTTTCTGCTAGACATTGTACAGATCTTGGGGGAAACCTCCTTTAGCGGCTGACTCTGGGGTGCTGAGCAATCCTGACCTCAACAGTGTTGGCTGAATGAGTGGGTAGACAGAACTAGCTGTCCCGTCCCACTTCGGCAGGAGCGGTGGCATGTCTCTGGGCAGTGGGTAGCACTGTCCCCTCCCTCTGCGTGGTCACAGACAGCCCTGCAGAGAGAGGCAAGGCAGAGGGCAGGCTCTGATGTTATGGAGGACTGTCCTTTACCACCTCTGCAACTTGCCTTATTCACTGCGTTAAGTCCTTCAGAGGCTTTTGCTGCCTTCCCTTCCTCTTCCCGCTCGTTCTTTGTTCACTTCAGCTTCATTCCTCCTCCCTTCCCAGCTAATTTTAAAAAATATAAGACATTAAAGTTATTTGGGAGGTGTGGTGGTTTTCAGAGTTAAACACCACTGAAAAAGAAGTACTTTCCCTTCATTTAGTATTTTTAAAGAAGTAATAAGTAACACAGCAGGATGCGATTGTAATAATATGAACAACTCTGAGGTATCTGAAGCTTTATTCTTTTCCCTCCTGCCTCTCCTGATCACTATAAGTCATGCATGAGCTATTACTTTTACTGTACATAATTTCTAGTATCCTTTGAGATCCAATCACTCCTCTGATAAAGTGATTTTCTGACTTTCAGCCATGCTTACATAGCTGTTTGTGTATGTGTGGATGTAATTTATCTGTTTATTATAATTCTAATAATGAAAAGAAAGTGAAATGCTATTATAAAGCTCAGCATGGTAATCAGTTTGTTGTTATTGCTGGTCATGACAATCATTTTAAAGTCCCCATTTTGCTAACGGCACACCTTAATTTTTTCCAAGTTGGATGGGATTTAGCCATGACTTTAATGAAGATATGTGATGGTAGAACAGAAAAACTAGGCCATAGTTGAACAAAGTACTTGAGCGTGTGAATAACTTCACTCACGTGAGTAGATCTACAAATTTTAAGTGGACAATTCCCACTTACCAATTTAAGCATGTATGTTAGTTCTTATGCTGGGGATTGGGACCTTTATGCTGCCTTATAAAATCTAAGACTTGTGGGATCTTTGTAAATAAGGTGATTGTAACTTGTGTCAATGAAAAATAAACTTATATCTAGAGTAGCTTTCAAAAATTAGAAAAGATGTTTTATTTTTAAATCATGCATCCATACAAAAGCAAATTAAACAACAGAGCAATACACAGTCAAAGGATAATGGATATGTGGCTGTTTGTAGCAAATACTTCCAAGAGAACCATCATAAAATTGGTTTTGTAACTTGCACAGTAAAAGCAGTGGGAACAATTCCTCAGTCAGTGGGCAAACAGGTTTTCTAACATTGATGGATACAAGCTAGGAAAAGTATTGAATTTTTTTTCTAATTAGCCTTTTTTTTCCTACAGAATTGCCTCTTAATAATTTCCCTTCATGTCCAGTGCATAAAGGTATCTGTGTATATGAATTTAATTTATATGCCAATGATGTTTTATACATTGTCTTGTCTGCATCTCATTACTGTCATTAATAAGCACTCCAATACATCTCGTTACAAGGTTAATTAGGACAAATCTAAAATACGTCCCCTTTTATATTGTAAATATGATGTCTCCTGGCAGCACATTCCTGGTGGATGGACACAAAAGTTACGGTGTCTTATTAAAGGTTTCTATATGGTATCATAGCTGCATTCAGTGACTACATTATGCTGTAAATACAGCTGTATGGAAAATTGGCTGCATACAACATAATCTAGATGAAACATGCATTTTCCTAGTATTGGATGAAATATGATTGTGTACAGCAGCTCAGGTTTTTGTTTGGGGTTTTTTTTTTTGCCATGCTTGTGGGCCAGAGTCATTTATACTATATGTGCTGGTCTTTTTGCTAGCAGCTAATTTCTGATTTTGAATGCATATGTTTTAAAAAGTCCATTCCTTCACGAGACTCAGCTGTACCCAGTAATGGCCAATAAAAAGAAGCAGTTTGGAAGTAAAAAGTGTTTTCTCTGGGCAACGGATAAGAGCCTTGGTGCTTTCATATCAAAATGCATCTCATGTCAACCTCTGTCATCTAAGATAACGCAAAATAACAAGGGTGTGGGTCACATATACGCCTTTACTCCACAGGACCAAGGGTTAAAACTCAGGGAAAGTGGGACTTTCACTGAAACGTGCTCTCCTGTAGATGTGGCTTACACTGCCATACCCTCCTGTCACACAGAGCAAAAGTGCAGATGAAGTCTTTGCAACATGGTTGGAGAACAGGGGCCGTAGGTAAGAGGGATCTCCAGGCACTGCATCCCTATCCACTTTTTTTTTTCTCCTGGGACGATTGTGGAGTCTCTGTGATGACTTACTGAACTTGGAAGGCATGTGAAGCCTCCCAGGCCTCGGTGGCTTTTACCTGAAGTCTCAGTTCTGTAACGCACAGGCATGAAGAGGATGCGCTGCTGCACAGACCAGTCTGATAAGCGCAGAGTAGCTTGCATTTGCTTGCTACCTAAGAGGTATGCTTTAGAGCAGGATGCACTGGAATTTTACCTGGATAGACATAGGACTGGTAGTGTGCAGATGTTAGCTGTTATTTTCCAGATTGCATATTCACACACCTGGGCTGGGAACTCTACCAGGGAGATCTGACTTCCCCCGTGCCATGAGCTTTCTGGATGCTTCACCCGAGAAGCACAATTTGCCTCGCAAGTTTTGGGACTTGAGTTTGTCCATTGACTATGTTGAGTGTGAAGGGTTAAAAGCTTCCATAGCATCTATGAGTTGTGTTTGTGATGATCCTTATGGGGAGATTTATGTCCTATACTAGGGATGAAACTAATTCCTCTCCAAAGATCTGTGCCAAGACTAATACACCAACTAAGTCCCTCCAAAAGAGGGCTGTCCTGGTCTTTGTTTTCTCTTTGCAGAGTTGAATTTCAGTCTTTCTGTACCCCTCAGTCAGGAGATCACCCTGCAACAAATTCCTGATTATAAGCAGCACTGAACTGGAGACAGGATCAGGAATCCTAAAGCAAGGGCTTTAGGCAATGGCCTGCAACTCTGTAGCTCCAGCCTTTCCTGTGAGTTTGATGCCTGGATGTTGGAACACTGTGACTTAAGCTTATCTCAAGTTCAGTCAGAATTTTATTTACTCCACAATCTACTTGGAAAAAAAAGAAAAAATAGACTCCCATAATGCTGTTGCTATGGGAGGCACATAAATACTATTCATGTTCCCAGTTCAAGAAGGATGCAACAGTACAAAACACCGGACAAGAAAGTGAGTGTGTATTACAGAAAATGGTAAATTCCAGCTATTCATTAGCGCAGTAAGTCCAACCATTTTCCCCTGACATAGACTGTAAAGTTTCACATCCCCAAGCATCAGCTAAGTAGCTTAGGAAGGCTGCGTAGCTTAGCCCCAGTTTAATTGATACAGTATTGTTACTTCAAACAAGCCATATTAGTGGCGTGTTATCTCTACTGTTGTGTTTGTTCCAGACCCTAGGCAACAATTAATTTTGTCATGCCACCAAATATTTCATTTGATTTCTAGTATACCATTGCCATAACAACTTGGATAAATATATCCTAATAAAATCCATAGATTAGTTTTTTTAAAAGGCAGCTAGTTAATAAGATTAAAAAAAAAAAAAAGAAAAAAAAAAAAACACCCAAAAAAAATAAAAAACA